>NW_027411866.1:132639596-133239596 GCF_047663935.1 Musca autumnalis | reverse complement strand
AAAGAAATTGGATAGGCAATTTCTGGCCCACGACGAGAAGATTGTGAATCTGGAAAAGAAAATGTCTGAACTGGAAATCAAAGGAGGACCAGTACGAGTTATTGATAACACTCTGAAATTCAAGCCTCCGGAATTCGACGGATCTACATCGTTTGATGTCTTCAAATTACAATTTGAGACGGTTGCTTCGAGAAATTCGTGGAACGATAACGACAAGGCGGTTCGACTACTTATGGCATTGAAGGGCGGTGCTGCTGACGTATTACAGAATATTCCCGCCGCTTCTAGAAACAGTTATGGAGATATAATGGCTGCTCTTGAACTTAAGTACGGTGGCGGACATAAGCAAGAGACAATGGTGAAACCTCAGGCTTGCAATGTGCGGAAGCTGGAAGTTGAGGACAACAATCCTCAGACCGTTGTCGAACTAATGAAAGATGCACTAATGCAGGTAATAGATAAAGTGAAACGAAGGGCTGGCAAAACGAGGAGGACCTGCTACAACTGTCGGAAAGCTGGACACATTGCACGAGAATGCAGATTGCAACGACGATGGATTGATTCCAGTTAGAGTTTTGAACCTGTCAGATAAGCAAGAACAAATTTGCCAATTTTCCGACTTTGGACAATGTACACCAGCCGAAGTTGCAATCAATTTGGAAAATAACACCGAAAAATCAGCAGCCACGGAAAAGAAGCACCTCGATGGTTACATCAAAGAGTGGACACACAACTTATCACCTTCCGAGAAGAACAAGGCCAAGCAGTTATTATGGAAACATGCCTCTACCTTTGCGTCTACAAAATGGCATCAAGGAAGAACATCGGTGGTGAAACATGAAATAAACACAGCAGACGCAAGACCAATAAAACAGGCCCCAAGAAGCGTTCCACTGGCAAAAAGGGACGAAGTCCAGAAGTTGATAAGCGAAATGGAGGAGAGTGGTGTGATCGAACCGTCGTCGAGTCCCTGGTGTTCCCCAGTAGTACTGGTCAAGAAGAAAGATGGAAGTACCAGATTTTGTGTGGATTACAGAAAACTAAATGATGTCACCAAGAAAGATAGCTACCCGCTCCCAAGAATCGATGACACACTAGACACCTTAGCCGGGACGTCATGGTTCTCTACCCTCGATCTGCAGAGTGGTTACTGGCAGGTAGAGATAGCCGAAAAAGATAAGGAAAAGACAGCGTTTGGCGTTAACGGCGGTCTCTGGCAATTTAATGTCATGCCATTCGGGCTCTGCAACGCCCCGGCCACCTTTGAAAGGCTGATGGAGCGGGTGCTGAAAGGGTTGCAGTGGAAGTCGTGCCTTATATACTTGGATGACATCATAGTCATGGGACAGACCTTCGACGAACACCTCACGAATTTAAGGAATGTACTCCAGCAGCTATCGTCTTCGGGTCTAAAACTTAACCCGAAGAAGTGTAACCTCTTCCAGCGAGAGGTGAAGTTCCTGGGGCACCATGTGACGACGGAGGGCATATCGACGGATAGCGAGAAGATTAAAGCCGTCAGAGACTGGCCGCAGCCTCGAAACCTCCATGAGCTGCGAAGCTTTCTGGGTCTCTGCACCTATTACCGTCGGTTTGTCCCCAATTTTGCCAACATTGCCGCAAGCTTACACCGACTGACTCAAAAAGGGCAGAAATTTCTATGGAGCAACGACCAGGAAGAGGCATTCGAAAAACTCAAAGACATGCTCTGCAAAGCTCCTCTTTTGGCGTACCCTGTACCCGGTGGTAAGTTTGTGTTGGACACTGACGCCAGTGCATACGGGATCGGTGGTGTCCTTTCCCAGGAAATAGATGGCCAAGAAAAAGTCATCGGGTATTACAGCCGAACATTGTCAAAGCCTGAGAGGAATTACTGTGTGACGAGGAGAGAGCTACTGGCAGTTGTGGAGAGCATCAAACACTATCACAAATACCTGTATGGACAGCACTTCCTGCTAAGAACCGATCATTCCGCTCTGCGATGGCTGCTCCAGTTTAAGAACCCGGAAGGTCAATTGGCCCGTTGGATCGAAAGGCTTCAGAGTTATGACCTAAGTATCGAGCACAGAAAAGGTGGAAAGCACGGTAATGCTGATGCCCTGTCTCGTCGGCCATGCAAAATTGAATGCAGACATTGCTCGAAAGCTGAAGGCAAAGCAAGTATCATCGATGTCCGGCTACTGCAGGTTGAGTCCGGCGAGGATTGGTCGGCGGAACAAAGAAAAGATCGCACCCTAGGCAAAATAATTTCTGCCATGGAAATGGGCGAACGCCCTAGTCGCAAAGAAATAGCGCCCGAAAGCCCCCTTTTGAAATCATATTGGGCCCAGTGGAACAGTCTACTTATAATAGATGGGTGCCTACATCGTAAGTGGGAGAGCGACGATGGAAAAACTCACCGAAACTTGATTGTCGTACCAGACTCCAAAATAAAAGATGTCTTGTCAGAGTTTCACGATGGTCCAAGTGGAGGACACCTTGGTGTAACAAAGACTGCTGAAAAGATAAAGCAGAGGTTCTACTGGGTCGGCTGTCAGAAATCCATTGCAGACTGGATTGCCAATTGTGAGAGATGTATAAGAGCTAAAGGTCCAACCCGGAAGAGTCGAGGCCACATGCAACAGTATAATTCAGGAGCACCATTTGAAAGAATCGCAATGGATGTGGCTGGACCGTTTCCCATAAGCGACTCTGGGAACCGGTATGTCTTAGTGGTCATGGATTACTTCAGCAAATGGCCAGAGGTTTATGCCATTCCCAACCAGGAAGCCAAGACAATAGTGGATGTGTTCAGCAAGAACTGGATTTGCCGCTATGGTGTCCCATCCGAGGTTCATTCCGATCAAGGAAGAAATTTTGAGTCAGCGATCTTCAAAGAAATGTGTGACACCTACGGAATCAAGAAAACGAGGACAACGCCCCTGCATCCACAATCAGATGGCATGGTGGAAAGATTTAATCGCACCCTGGAAGAGCATCTACGAAAGATGGTAGATAGCGGCCAAAGAGACTGGGATGAGCATATTCCAAAATTCCTACTAGCCTATAGGTCGGCCATTCATGACTCCACATCTCGAACCCCAGCCAGGATTTTGTTCGGGAATGAATTAAAGCTGCCTGGTGACTTGATCTTCGGTGCCACACCAAACCCCGAAACTGATAACGATGAAAACAGTCCAAACTCTTTCAGTGAAGTCCACGATGCAGTACGCCATCGGATAAAAATGGTCAGCAACCGCATGAAGGCGAGGTACGATCGAGCGGCAAATACTGATGGGTTCCAAGAAGGGCAACTGGTACTATTGTTTAACCCACAACGGAAAAAAGGACTATGCCCCAAATTACAAACGCACTGGGAAGGCCCCTACAAGGTAGTCACGAAAATAAATGACGTCGTGTATCGCATACAGAAGAGCGACAGCCCTAGATCAAAGTTGAAGGTGGTACATCTAGAACGGTTGGCCCGCTATGGAACGAGAACTGTGCCAGGTCATGAGGAATAGGCTTAAGCGGGAGGCAGTGTTACGAATGCCCATACCACAGAGAGGGAACTGTGCCTATTCGGGACGAACAGGCTTAAGCGGGAGGCAATGTTACGAATGTAACTGATAGGTTTAAGTTAGTTTAGTTTAATTTCCGTTAATTTAAAAATTTGAATTGTAACGTAAAGTTTTATTACGCAGTTACTTTATTTAAGCAACAACAATTATCATGTAGAATTATCTTCATTATTCTAGATGTTCTTTACCTTTCATTAATGTGCTTTTATTTTGTTTTGCCATAATCATGTAACTATTGTTTAGTTTGTTACTTCTTTGCACTTGTTTGTTGTTGTTACGTCATTACTGTGCTTGTCGTCCAATTGTATTCCCCCATGTATGTATGTGAGTATGGTTGTTCGCTTAGTGCGAATGTGCGTCTGTGTGTTCGCTACACAGATTCGAGATGTTACCATATGTGTTCTGGAGGACTCTAGAACAGGGAGACTTTGGGGTATAAATACCGGTGAAATGGCAATGATGGAGTAGTTGTGAATTTTATACCGAAGTGTAAACATCGACTAGTAAAGAAGTAAAGTAATATGCTGTTTATATTAGAGCTTTTTGCAGGGTTAACCTTCTTTGAGAGGATTTGTTTGAAATATAAGCAAAGGAATTGACATTTAAAACCCTGTCGGTTTGTTAAATCCGGTTATATATAAACGGGGTATAAAGCTGTGTACTTAGCTATAACAGTCAGTTCCGAATAAGTGTAATAAAGTAAATAAAGCATTGTAGAAACGTAATCTAAAACGAACCCTGTTTTATTTGGTACAAATCGTATCGGGGAATAAAACAACGTCTACACGGAGATTAGTTAAACCTAATTCCGTAACATTATTATTTACTTTATTTAATATTTTCCGTCAACTTCTTCTTGTTTATAAAACCAGCTGACTTCTTGCAAGTGTTGGCAAATTGCTGTTCGATAACAATCTGCAAATTTTTTGCTTCGAGAGTAAAATTAGTGGAGAGAGGTTACTGAGAACTTGCTAAGTACTTTCAAGTACTTTTCACTTGCGAAGTTATCGTACTGGCCTACTGTTTTGACATGCCTCTCTCTCATTAATTTTGAAAATATGAATTAATGTCATGTTCACACGAGCGTTTCAATTACGTTGTTCGCCTGTCGAACGATGCACACGAATTAACCCGTTTCCACGACACCATTCGTAATTAACAGAAACATAAACAAAATTTCCTTCATTTTTGTTTCCTTGTTTTCACGAAAATTTGAACCGAAAACACATAAAATATACATTAAATGAATAGGAAAAGCAATAGACTTTCCTTCAAATGTATCTTCTATATTTAGCTACACACATTTCATTCATTTTTTCCATAAATTCTGAATAATTTTGTATTTTCAATATATTTTTAAATGTTTCTATTTTCAAAATTAAAGAGAGAGAAACATGTCAAAACAATGTTTGTGTATACAGACTTTCAGTTATATGTTTCCTTTTTCTTTCTGATTTTTTACGCGATTTTAAACTAATGGACAAGAAATGTGTGCGGAATTAAGAAGGAAACGCAACCATCTTCCTTCTGCATCTGTATAAAATGTTTAGTTCATTAATTTTCATTCATCTCTTTCCTTTTTACTAAAAATGTTTGTGTTTTCAACAAATTTTTAAATTTTGATTTTAGACATGTCATAATTAATTTTGTCGATAAATTTTCTCATTTGTTAGTGATGGGACATATTTATTCGTCGTTCAGAGAGTATTTCTACTCGAACAACGTTGAAAAATCGTCGTTCGTTCATAGAATTTTGTGTGGGGAAATAAGTAATTTATTCGTAGTTATGGGTCGAACAACGAATAGAGAACGAACGACGTATCGTGGAAACGGGCTATAAAAGTGTGCAATTAATGTCCTGTTCCAGAACCTGCAAGAAGCTATTAATTTTTACTACGATAACAGTTTTTCCTTTATGTTATCGAAAAAATTTGTAAAAATTAGTAGATTCTTGCAGTACTGAAACAGACCATAAATGTAAAATATACATTCGCAGGAAAGGTTAGTGTTTTTCCTGCTCATTTAATATATGTATGTTACACGTGTTACGTGTTCAAATTCCCGTGTTCGGCACAACTATAGCTCTTGGCCTGTTCCAGAACTGCAAAAATCTACTAATTTTTCGATGACATAAAGAAAAAAAATGTTACAGTAGCAAAAAGTAGTACCTCTTGCAGGTTCTGGAACAGAGCTTCTGTTCTTTTACGTGCAAGAATCTTCAAGTTTTACCACATTTTTACTAGGAAAGTGTTCCTTTACTTGATGTAAGCGCGCAATTGATATGAGAACAGTTCACAACTTTTGCCAGTTTTACCATTTTTAAAAATAAAGGAATTGTTTTTCAAATTTGCTCTGTTCCAGAACCTGCAAGAAGCTACTACATTTTTCCTCTATGTCATCGAAAAAAAACAGTAAAAATTAGTAGGTTCTTGCAGTACTGAACAGATCGATTGATTGAAAGTCGAGTTACGTATCCCTATCTGCAAAATCTAATGCCTTGTTCAGACTGAGGGTTTTTCGCTCTCTATTCGTTGTTCGACCCCAAATTACGATGTAATTACTTCATTTCCCATACAAAATATTGAGAACGAACAACGATTTGTGTACATTGTTCAATTTAAATTACTCTCAGAACGACGATAAAATATGTCCCATCTCTAACAAATGAGAGAATTTATCGAAATAAATTAATTTTTTTATTTATTTATTTATCAACTTTACAATAATTCTAAGCCATCGGGCCAATTTAAATGAATTACATTATATTACATATGTGTATGTTATCACTACTCAGAGTGCATATAAAACTAGGTATATGATATAATCCTATAATTACAAATACTCCAAGCCATAAGGCTAAAAAAAAATACAAATATTTATATTCCCACTACTCAAACGTAAGAAAAGATTAAAAAAATGTAAAAAAAATAAACTATAGATAATAATAAGGTTATAACCCTTCACATTTGAACTGACAGTTAAAAATAAGTGAGATCACTAAAATAATAAAAAAAAAAAAAAAAAAAAACAATTTGGCGTTCATCAAACGATGGAAAGAGAAAGTATCTGAGCGTCAGAGTAGGTGTTGCAGAAGATGTCTTGAGAAAGAAGCTGGTGATATATTAAATACTTTTAAATTGTTGGGCAAAATATTATATAGCCGCGCTACTCTTACTTCGAATGAACTATCCATTAAAAAAATAGCACTAGAAATATTCAATTGGCTCCTTCTTGTAAAAGTGGAGAAGTTGAACAAAGACATTAAAAAAGTAGGACATTGGTTACGAACCAACTTATAGAAAAACACCAGTAATCGAAGTTTTATAAAATTTGGAAAAGAGGTCCCTAGTAATTTAATGGTATATGGCGTAATGTGATCACGCCTATTAACGCCGTAAACATAGCGAACTACTCTATTAATTGCGAGCGTAATCAAGTCAATAATTCCCTGACCTGCACCAGTGTAAACCTCCAAGCAGTACAAAACAGTAGGCAGAACTAGACTATGAGCCAGACGATATCTAACACTCATGGGCAAATATAGATCTGTGGCATAAAGACATCTTAAAGAAAAATTTATTCTTGACACTACCATATCAACATGACGGTTAAAGCTAAGTTTATCATCCAACAAGATGCCTAGAATGCTCACTTCATGTACAAACTCAATAATTGTGTTGCTATATTTCAATGTCAGATCATGAACCGGAACAGTGGAGAAACACAGGGCTTTAGTCTTTGACGGATTGATGTTCAAATTGTTATCTAACATCCAAGAGTACAAAACTGACATAACCAGATCAATTTTTGATTGAAGAACTGGTAAAAATCTGACCTCACCAACAAAAAGCAAGTTAATATCGTCCGCATATGCAAACGGCATGCACCAACTCTGCAGCTTGGGAAATAGGTCATTAATGAACAGTATAAACAAAAGTGGACCCAACACCGATCCTTGGGGTACTCCACTTTTAACCGGAAGAATGCCACTATACCTCCCACCAGCACATACAACCTGCTTTCTGTTCGTTAGATAAGACATAAGGAGCTTACAAGCATTATTAGAAAATCCATACAAAACACTCAGCTTGGTTAGCAATAATGCATGATCGACACGATCAAAAGCTTTTTCTAGGTCAAGAGCAACTAGGACAGAGATTTTAGAACCACCAAAATTAGACCTTACACGGTCAGTTAAACCAAGTAGGAGAGAAGCCGAACTTCTATTCCTACGAAAGCCACATTGTGCATCATGAAGGGAAGAATTACTATCTAAAAATGCAGATATCTGAAATTTGAGGCAGTATTCCACAATTTTAGAACAAACTGGCAGTATGGAAATAGGCCGAAAACTATTAATATCATGGATAGCTCCCTTCTTTAATTATGACAGGAAAAATACAAAATTTAAAAATTTATTAAAAACCCAAACATTTTTAGAAAAACTGCAAAATATGAATGAAACGTAAACGGTTTAATGACTAGTATATATTCAAATCATAGCAAATTGTGTCTTCTCTATCATTGCACTTGCATTTCTTGTCCATCGTTTCAAATTCGCGTAGAAACAAATATCAAATGCCTGCCGGAAAGTCCGTATACCAAAAAGTTATGTTGGCAGGTCTCTCTCTCGTTAATTTTTAAAATAGAAAAATTTGAAAATATACTGAAAACACCAAAATTGTGAGAAAAAATAGAAAACATGAATGGAACTAACATAATTTAATATTAAATAGTTATCTAAAAGAAGGACAAATATTTTTTCAGTGCATATCAATTAACTTCACTCGTCTTTTGACTGAAACTTTCTTTAAAATCAGTAAACAAAAACTATGAAAATATGAATCATGTTGCTATGAATTGTGTAGCATGTGGTATGAACGGGTTAATTCGTGTACGTAATTATGAGAACGAACGACATGATTCAAATGCTGGTATGAACATGGCATAAAATCGACCACAAAAGTCGACTATTCGATTTTCTCTATAATAAAAGTCGACTGCTATATTTAGACTTTTCAAACAACAAAAATCGATTAATCGAAAGTCAACTTACCTATCCCTAATTCGTATTCGTCGAGTTCAGAGAGTTTGCAAGCGTTCGTCGTGCTGAAAAGAAGAAGCGAAAGAAAAACAAGAAAAATATCCTCAAATACTTTAAAACTGCAGAAAGTCTGTCTGCATTTATTTATACAATAATCAAAAAATTTGATAATAAAATTATTTAATATTTTTAATTAAATATTACAAATGTTCATGCGTTTTTCACGCGAACGAAAAGTATAAGCAACAGTAAGCAAAAAAAAAATCAACGAAGAGAAAACGCGCAAATATCTGTGCAAAAAATAACATATTCCGAAAAAAAGAGTAGTGAAGAAAGCAAAGCACACAAGAAGCAAATAGAAAATTGTGACAATTTTTTTGGTAAAAAAAAGCATTTACTAAAGAGGAAAGTGAAATTTTTCCTAATCGCCCGTTTTTATACAAAGTAATAAGCTTTTTGGTAAAGAAAAAATTCCACAACAAGAGTTTCATCACAAACACACACATTCGCGTTACCACTGTCAGGATTAAGGATTATTCATTCCAGCAGTCTTAGAATCAAGAAATAAAAAGAGGTAAGTGAAAAACAACCTAACACGCATATGGTATGGAAATGAGTAACCGGAAAAATGTTGCGAATTGTGTTTGAATGTGCCCTGCCCCTGTCTGCAAATTTTAGACAATATTCAATTCTAATTGGAAGTGTTCTATAAAGTGTTTTACATTTCCATTGCAACTAATTTTTGAGCTTGACAATTCTGTAAAAATGTTGCTGATGTTTCATCTCATTTAAATGGGTATGTTTATTATGAATACCATCATAGTCATCCGTTCATTCATCTAGCCAACAACCGTGCAGACAACGCCTCTTGTGGAATTCTTTTTTTGAAAAAGCAAATTCTGTTTCACATTGTTTTGGTTGCCGACAGACTGACGTTGTGTTACTTTTCGCTGGCATTCATCTCCCCCGCTACCCCTTGCCAGCACGTACCACTCCCTTTTATGAGCGAGCATAGCATATGGTGTGTATATTTCGCGTGTATCCATGTCTTTGGAGTATTGTGATGGTAATTTACTTTCCTCCTATTCTGGTTTCTGCTGTGTGTCTGTCAGACTGTCCAAAAATGTATTCATTTCACTAATCAATGTCCATTAATTTTATCAGCAAAGCAACACAGTCTAGTTGCCATTCATGTCATTGCCTGAAACAATCGGCTGGCCTTTTGAATGAATTGTTTTCAAAGTTTTTTTCTTCTATTTTGCATCAAATGATGACGTATTTCTTTTCACCACCCTTTTTTAATGATTTGTTGTTGTTGGTTGGCATGTGCATGCCAAACGAAAATTCCTATTTGAACTTTGCTCTAGGAAAAATGTCATTAGATTTCTCTCACTCTCGCCGTGTCCTCTCTTATAATTCTTATTTGAATTGAAGTACTCATTTATTTGCGCTGTCACACTTCCTTCCTATTCGTTTTTCCCTATTGTTTGTATTGTTCTTACTATGGGAAGCAAAAAGATAGTTGGCTTCCAGTGTTTTGTAAAGGATGAGGTTTTTTGATAAGGATCGAATGGTATTTTTAACAGAACAATAATGAAGATGTCGTTACATAATGGAGTTGTAACACGGGGTGTCTATTTTAATGCAAACTTTGACAGATATTGCCATGACTTCTATAAAACATTTGTTTTGTTTTGATATTCTAATGTGAAGTAAAGAAGTGAAGGCCTGGGTACATAAGCTGCCTCGCCTGCTTGCCTTGCTAGCTTCTGATAAAAGAATAAAGAAGCCCAAGCCAATTTTTGAACTAGGTTGCCCTTTTCTTTTTTATTTTATCAAGCAAGGCTTCTTATGTACCTAGGCCTAGAGTGCTGCTTCTTGGTTTGTTTGTAAAGTTTTCTGTCCAGTTACAAGAGTTGAAATGTTTTTCCGGGAGATCTTCATTAGAAAAGTTCGTTGTGGGATTAAAATGCAATCGCACGATCTAAGTCATACTTATCTAGGATTCGGATTCATGAGTGCTGTCTGTGATTTATTTATTGATCTGTCCCAGAAGTGCAATAATTTACTAATAAATTGATTTTACGAACCCCTGGCAGAACAAGTAAAAAAGTATCAGTCGGCTTTGCCGACAGAGATATAGGTACCCTCAGCCTGTGTATATTGAAACAATTTTTTTTTTTCCAAAAAACGCATGTATTTAGGGAGTTTTAAAAATTTTGGGTGTTTGAACTGACAAAAATGTTGATTAGGATTTAATATCAAAAGTACCATAGGGGTTTTTTAGAACTTCAGGGATGTTTGCTCAAGAAGTATGAACTTGCCCCTGAAACAACTTTTACCATCGCAATTGAGGCAGCAATGCAAGTTGCTTCAACAAAAATCAAAGTGATTCGAAAGCAGGTCTTATCCGAAATTTTGAGTGGGAGGTACCGGATGGAGTGGACAAATATAGACCATATTTGAACCTGATCTATATCTGGTAGATATATTAGGATGTGTAAAGTATGGACCAATTCGGCCACTCTCTTCAAGAGTTATCGTACTCACAATTTTTCCGAACATTTTTGAACTTTTGTGGGGGAGGTACCTGAAGGAGTGGACCGATATGGCTTATCTTCGAACTTAAAATATGTTTGGACAAAATATTACTAAGGCCAAACTTTGGACCGAATCGGCAGACCTGTTCGAGAGTTATTTTGCCCTCCAACCTCCTCACACGGTGTCATAGGGGTTTTTTGCAACTTTCAGGCTATTTTCTCAGGAAGTATGGACTTGCCCCTGATGAAACTTATACCGTCGTATGGAGGGTAGTGAATACAAGTTGCTAAAGCAAAAATCAAAGCGATTCGAGAGATGTACCTAAACTGAACTTTTCCAAAATTTTGTGTGGGAGGTACCCGAAGGAGTGGACCGATTGAGTCCATATTAAAACCTGATCTAAGTCTGGTGCACGCTCCACGATGGGCAAAGTATGGTCCAAATCGGTTACACCCTTTAAGAGTTATCGTGCGTACAAATTTTCCGAACATTTTCGAACTTTTGTGGGGGAGGTACCGGAAGGAGTGGACCGATATAGCTCATCTTCGAACTTAAACTAAGTTTGGACATCCCTTCGAGAGTTATCGTGCGCTCCAGCCAGCCAGACAGACAGACGGACGGACATTGCTCAATCGACTCCAAATTGTCTGAAACACATTTCGTCCAAACATACACTTGGGGTCTAAAACCATTATTTCGATGAGGCACATTTTGCCCGTATGAAAGTGTATATACCCTTCATAGCCTAAAGGCTGAGGGTATAAAAATCTGAAATTTTCACCATGGGTATATCTTCTCGTCCTGATTACAAAAAATATAAAGCTTTTCGGGGGGATGTCCATACTTCCCGGGATATGGGTCTCTGAAGTTCCGAAAATTGCATTGTTTACGTGGAAAACATTTACAATTTTTTTATGTAAATAATTTAGTTTTTATAGGGTTATGTATATAGTTAATATAAGATATTGGCCATATTGGCTTATTTATATTACAATGTAGAAATAAATAAATGAAATGAAATTTAAAAGAAAATTTTGTTTCCGTGCCCGACATTTGCACCTGTCCATAGGAGAAAGTTTTAAATATCCGGCCGAAGGCCGGCTACTTAGAGAAAATTTACAATTTGAAAAAATCAATTTGTTTCCTAATTTTTACTATTTTTTCGATATTATAAAGGACAAATCTGCAACCGTAGTAAAAATTTGTAGATTCTTGCAGGTGCGGGAGCAGACATTATTTGGTATAGGGCTTTGTAGACTTTGTTGTATATTATTTGATAATGCAATTTTAACCCGAACATCATTGTGCTAGAATGAAACAGTTTGGAGAATTCATCTAGGTGGAATGGGCCTAGGTAGTCTTCCATCACAATTTGAAGATTAGGGTGACACACACATTAATTCAGAGCTCCGAATATTCGCTCGAATTCCACTCGCGAGTGAAACTCTTCTCGAATTCAAGCGATTTGAGGTGGAAACTTGCCCACTTCCCCCTACCAAACAAAAACTTAATCCACCCCCCATAAAACGTACCCGATCCCCAACAAAACAATTGCACCCAAAAAAACTTACCACGTCCCCGCAAATTTTCACTCGCAAGTAAATCGGAGCCCTGCATTAATTACACACCAATTAATTGTGTTATCCAATTCGCACTGTTTCAGGACGTTTGCAGGATTTTTGATGGTTCCATATGTCGCTATAAAAGCATTTTTGCTTCCTAGTTTTCGCTTTATGTATCGGTATGTCTTTCTTGTGCCTTTTTCAGGATTTGACAGATGTAGCCCCACATATGATTATATATGGGAAGTAGACAAATGGTCTGTAATTTGAGAAGTGTATCTATCATCTTTTTTGTGGTCAGGTATGTCGTTGCAACCTAAATCTGTTTGTTAGTATATCGTTTTCAGTTATCCGGTTTGGTACCTCTGCGTCCAAAATTCTGCAAACTAGCTGCGTCCAGAAAGAATAGGGTGTGTTTACCTAGGCAGTTACTCATAGATGCAGAGTATCATGCAGGGCTTGGGTTGGGTATCGAGCTGTGACATTCAGTCCAATATGAATTAAGTCTTAAGTTTCACCTAATACATTGATGTAGTTAGTGGTCGGAATCAGGACATCATCGAACAGTGTGGCAGTGGATTTAGCGGATGATATTTTAGTAATCTTCAGATAAAAGAACCAGACTAAGTCAGCTATGTAGATAACCTATCACATTTTTCATCGACGATAGGACCTGATGCAAGGTTTGTGCAATCATCATTCATTATGATATCTATGACGTCTGGGTTGTGTGGTATTTCAGAAAGGTAGAGGTTAAACAGTTTCGGAAATATCATGCATTGGGGAACTCTCTCATTCACTCAACGAGTCGTAGACATCTTATTTCTGAATTCCACAAACGATTGGCGTCCACACATATAGTTAATTGTCCAACGTTTAAAACACGCTGTATGGAAGTGTTTTCTATATCCTCGAACAGCTAGGCGTGGTTGCGATATCGAAGGGTTTCGATAGGTTAATAACCACCATCACTGTTCGGTCGGTGCTCTGGTTCAGATCTCGATTGACATGTGTGGATATGGCGTATAATGCTGTTGCATTTGATATTGAACCACTGGCAATAGCCTCTCATCATGTGGAGAAGTAAAGAATTATAACATTAACTACTGGCGACTGCTGGCGTCGCTGCCTGGCTTCAGGGTGGTGCCGCTACCCTGACAAGTTTTCAGGCATTTGGTACAATATGGGTGGCTTATCAATTTCTCAACTCCGGGTTCATCCAGTTACTTAGGCATTCCCATAAAGATTTCGTGTGGGCCCAACGCTTTGAATTATGTCACGTTTCGTATTACATCTGTAACATCGCTCAATGTAAATTATGGCAGTATACGCCCCTATCACTCTTGGAGTACTTTTTAAATTGCCGGTTAAAATAACAGATACACCTCTTCGGGTCTGTCATTGTCACACCTTCAAAAGTAACAGCAGTTCTATCATCTTTCCAAGATTCAAAAGTGATATAACCGTTGCCCACAATTTACATAATCCCGAGCCAATGTTGCATTGCATAAGGTGGTCTACCTAATTGTTCGGCTTATGATCGCATACTAGCCTATTGACTTCAAGAGTAAATTCCCTAGCTCTTGGGTCTACAGGGTTTCTACGCCGAAACCCATAAAGCTCATTTGCCTAGGATGGAATACCATAGTTCATGATGAGCATTGAAGTCCCCTACCACCAGCCGGTTATTGTCCTCTAAAAGCGAATATTCATCGGCAATATGTTCACATTAAGCAACTCTACGTCGGCAGTTCCACACTTTACTGCTACCTTCATACATTCCACGTATGTGTCACTAGAATAAAACAAGACTGCGGAAGTGTTTCGTATTCCAACGACGAAGTTAGAGACACTCTGGGTGATGTTCTGGGCCATCAAGCAGCAACATAACTCATATCGCAGTAGTCTTGGTGGCGGCTAACACCAGAGCAGCCTCGAAAGTGCACCCATTCCCTACATCCATTACATCTCACCATGGACAAAATATACGAACACAAACAGATACTTGTTGTCGTAACGGTCCCTGGTCGAATATTCTTGTAAATTGTATGATGACGGACACTGCCTTGTGTATACCAATTGACTACAAATCGAAGCCAAACTCAATTCTTGTTTTTATGGCAGCTATAATAACGCCACTTTAATTGTTGTTGTGATACCCTTACCTTTCCACCGCACTTCCTGCAAGTCAATGATATCACTTTAGTAATTTTCATCTAATTCTGCCAGTTCCAAAACTGATCCTCTTTGTAAAGAGTGGGAACATTCCAGGTTCAGGTCATCATCATTAATGGGGATAATTTGGATTTTATTTAGCTTTTTTCTAGTAGGGAGTTTTTGGTGGGGTATGTTACCAACCCAACTACTTAATCCATGTCTTTTAACGTTCTCGTAGGTGAACTGGCATTGGATGTGCAAAGACCGTGAAAGACTGAAACCGACAACCCATGAGTGAATATAGAGACACTTTTGCCACTACGAAGAAATAATAAAAAATCGTGGTATACATTTTTCTTGAGTAATTATTGGAGTATCTACCTCTTTCTTAAGCTTATGATATATGATCAGGGTAAAATTCATGTCCATTAAGATAAATTCGTATTTAATTAGCGAAGACACAAACCTCTGTAGCGGAGACACAAACCGCTCTGTTAACGCTTTTGACTAACAGCGCGTCAGCAGAGCACTGTTAATGTTAACAGAACTACTCAAAAAAGGGTTTCTTTTTAAAAAATATTTTTTAGGGTCTTTTAGGAAAATTCTGCCGGGACAAAATGGGTACCATTGGAAAGCTTATCGAAAGGGTTATCCTCTGCGCTACTAAAATTTTTAAAAAATATTGCCCGATATCCCGATTTTAAGTGTTTTCGGGATAAACCCTGTAACAAGGATAATTATTTTAACCGCAGATCCTTTAAGGAAAATTCTGCCGGGACAAGATGGGTACCATTGGAAAGCTTATCGAAAGGGGTATATCCTGCGCTACTAAAATCTTTAAAAAATATTGCGCGATGTCGCGATTTTAAGTGTTTTCGGGATAAACCCTGTTATAAGGATAATTATTTTAACCACAAATCCTTTAAGGAAAATTCTGCCGGGACAAGATGGGTACCATTGGAAAGCTTATCGAAAGAGCTATCCCCTGCGCTGGTAAAATATTTAAAAAATATTGCCCGATGTCGCGATTTTAAGTGTTTTCGGGATAAACCCTGTTATAAGGATAATTATTTTAACCACAGATCCTTTAAGGAAAATTCTGCCGGGACAAGATGGGTACCATTGGAAAGCTTATCGAAAGAGCTATCCCCTGCGCTGGTAAAATATTTAAAAAATATTGCCCGATGTCGCGATTTTAAGTGTTTTCGGGATAAACCCTGTTATAAGGATAATTATTTTGATATGAAGGATATAAGGGAAAATTCTGCCGGGACAAGATGGGTACCATTGGAAAGCTTATCGAAAGGGCTATCCCCTGCTCTACTAAAATCTTTAAAAAATATTGCCCGATGTCGCGATTTTAAGTGTTTTCGGGATAAACCCTGTTATAAGGATAATTATTTTAACCACAGATCCTTTAAGGAAAATTCTGCCGGGACAAGATGGGTACCATTGGAAAGCTTATCGAAAGAGCTATCCCCTGCGCTGGTAAAATATTTAAAAAATATTGCCCGATGTCGCGATTTTAAGTGTTTTCGGGATAAACCCTGTTATAAGGATAATTATTTTGATATGAAGGATATAAGGGAAAATTCTGCCGGGACAAGATGGGTACCATTGGAAAGCTTATCGAAAAAGCTATCCCCTGCGCTGGTAAAATATCCCAAAAACACTTAAAATCGCGACATCGGGCAATATTTTTTAAATATTTTACCAGCGCAGGGGATAGCCCTTTCGATAAGCTTTCCAATGGTACCCATCTTGTCCCGGCAGAATTTTCCTTAAAGGATCTGTGGTTAAAATAATTATCCTTGTTACAGGGTTTATCCCAAAAACACTTAAAATCGCGACATCGGGCAATATTTTTTAAATATTTTACCAGCGCAGGGGATAGCCCTTTCGATAAGCTTTCCAATGGTTCCCATCTTGTCCCGGCAGAATTTTCCTTAAAGGATCTGTGGTTAAAATAATTATCCTTATAACAGGGTTTATCCCGAAAATACTTAAAATCGCGACATCGGGCAATATTTTTTAAATATTTTACCAGCGCAGGGGATAGCTCTTTCGATAAGCTTTCCAATGGTACCCATCTTGTCCCGGCAGAATTTTCCTTAAAGGATTTGTGGTTAAAATAATTATCCTTATAACAGGGTTTATCCCGAAAACACTTAAAATCGCGACATCGGGCAATATTTTTTAAATATTTTACCAGCGCAGGGGATAGCTCTTTCGATAAGCTTTCCAATGGTACCCGTTTTGTCTCGGCAGAATTTTCCCTTATATCCTTTATATTAAAATAATTATCCTTATAACAGGGTTTATCACGAAAACAGTTAAAATCGCGACATCGGGCAATATTTTTTAAAGATTTTACCAGCGCAGGGGATAGCTCTTTCGATAAGCTTTCCAATGGTACCCATCTTGTCCCGGCAGAATTTTCCTTAAAGGATCTGTGGTTAAAATAATTATCCTTGTTACAGGGTTTATCCCAAAAACACTTAAAATCGCGACATCGGGCAATATTTTTTAAATATTTTACCAGCGCAGGGGATAGCTCTTTCGATAAGCTTTCCAATGGTACCCATCTTGTCCCGGCAGAATTTTCCTTAAAGGATCTGTGGTTAAAATAATTATCCTTATAACAGGGTTTATCCCGAAAACACTTAAAATCGCGACATCGGGCAATATTTTTTAAAGATTTTAGTAGAGCAGGGGATAGCCCTTTCGATAAGCTTTCCAATGGTACCCATCTTGTCCCGGCAGAATTTTCCCTTATATCCTTCATATCAAAATAATTATCCTTATAACAGGGTTTATCCCGAAAACACTTAAAATCGCGACATCGGGCAATATTTTTTAAATATTTTACCAGCGCAGGGGATAGCTCTTTCGATAAGCTTTCCAATGGTACCCATCTTGTCCCGGCAGAATTTTCCTTAAAGGATCTGTGGTTAAAATAATTATCCTTATAACAGGGTTTATCCCGAAAACACTTAAAATCGCGACATCGGGCAATATTTTTTAAATATTTTACCAGCGCAGGGGATAGCTCTTTCGATAAGCTTTCCAATGGTACCCATCTTGTCCCGGCAGAATTTTCCTTAAAGGATTTGTGGTTAAAATAATTATCCTTATAACAGGGTTTATCCCGAAAACACTTAAAATCGCGACATCGCGCAATATTTTTTAAAGATTTTAGTAGCGCAGGATATACCCCTTTCGATAAGCTTTCCAATGGTACCCATCTTGTCCCGGCAGAATTTTCCTTAAAGGATCTGCGGTTAAAATAATTATCCTTGTTACAGGGTTTATCCCGAAAACACTTAAAATCGGGATATCGGGCAATATTTTTTAAAAATTTTAGTAGCGCAGAGGATAACCCTTTCGATAAGCTTTCCAATGGTACCCATTTTGTCCCGGCAGAATTTTCCTAAAAGACCCTAAAAAATATTTTTTAAAAAGAAACCCTTTTTTGAGTAGTTCTGTTAACATTAACAGTGCTCTGCTGACGCGCTGTTAGTCAAAAGCGTTAACAGAGCGGTTTGTGTCTCCGCTACAGAGGTTTGTGTCTTCGCTAATTAAATACGAATTTATCTTAATGGACATGTAAAATTCTAAGGCGATATAGCTATGTCCGTCTGTTGAAATCAAGTTTTTTTTTATTTTTTATTGTTCCACAAACATCCCAGATGGAAAAAGGGAGACTTCTCTCATATCAATGAGTGCACCCCGATTCATATTTAGCTCAATGATATGGGACCTACTGTTTATCGCCGAGTCCGAACGGGGTGTCTTAAGACACTACTTATGGAGAAGTTTTTCAAGGCTGAAATACTCAGGAAATGTCGCCAACATTACTGAGGGGTATTTTGCCACCGTTGAAAATTGTTTGATGTTGCTTGGCCGGGGAATCGAACCCACGACCTTCAGCTTGCAAGGCTGGTGTACATACCATTGCACCACGGTGGCACCCAGCTCGCAATTTTTAAGATAGCGCTTTGTAATTTGGTATAGAAGTTTCTATTACTCCTAGGATGTTTGGTATTGCAAATGGGCTATATCGGTCCACGTTTTGATATAGCTAACATAGAACGGTACCTCCCTATTCCCGATATTTTGAAGGTTGTGGCCTAAATTCCACAGGAATGTCTGAAATTTGTTATTTGGTCTTCATTTAGGGTACTAAACGTTCCGTATGAAATTTTCTGTATAGGTTCTCGCCTTCATATAGCCCCCATAGAACGGCCCCTCCCGATGTTCGGTATTTTAAAGGTTTTAGCCTCATGATCACTCCGAAATAACTGAAATTTGGTACATAGTCTTCGTTGGGGTTTACAACATTCTCCGAGAAATTTGTCGGTATTGTTCCACGCCTTAGTATAGCCCCCATAGAACGGTACCTCCCTATTTCCGATATTTTGAAGGTTGTGGCCTCAAAATTCCACCAAAATGGCTGAAAGTTGGTATGTGGTCTTCATTTGGAGTACTAAACGTTCCGTATGAAATTTGTCGGTATAGGTCCTCGCCTTCATATAGCCCCATAGAACGGTACCTCCCGATTTTCGGTATTTTAAAGGTTTTAGCCTCATGATCACTCTGAAATGGCTGAAATTTGGTACATAGTCTTCGTTGGAGGTTTACAACTTTCTCCGAGAAATTTGTCGGTATTATTCCACGCCTTAGTATAGCCCCATAGAACGGTACCTCCCTACTCGCGATATTTTGAAGGTTGTGACCTCAATATTCCACCGAAATGGCTGAAATTTGGTATTTGGTCTTCATCTGGGGTACTAAACGTTCCGTATGAAATTTGTCGGTTTAGGTCCTCCTTCATATAGCCCCCATAGAACCTACCGATTTTCGGTATTTTAAAGGGTTTTGCCTCATGATCATTCCGATATGGCTAAAATTTGGTACATTGTCTTCGTTGGGGGTTTACAACTTTCTCCGAGAAATTTGTCGGTGTTGTTCCGCGCCTTAGTATAGCTCCATAGAACGGTACATCCCTATTCCCGACATTTTGAATGTTGTGGCTTCAATATTCCACCGAAATGGCTGAAATTTGGTATTTGGTCTTCATTTGGGGTATTAAAAGTTCCATATGAAATTTGTCGGTATAGCCCCACGCCTTCATGTAGCCCCAATAGAACGGTACTATCAGGTATACGGTATTTTGAAGGTTTTAACCTCATTATCACACCTAAATGGCTGAAATTTGGTACTTACTCTTCGTTGGGGGTATAAAAATTCCTCCCAGAAATTTGCCGGTATATGTCCACGCCTTCATATAGCCACCATTGAACGATACCTCCCAATTTTCGGTATTTTGAAGGTTGTGGCCACAGCATCCCACCGAAATGGCTGAAATTTAGTATTTTTCTGACTGAAATTCGTCGGTATAGGTCCACGTTTCGGGAGATATATCGAAGAACGGTACCTCCCGATTTTCGTAATTCTGAAGGTTGTGACGTCAACAGTCGAAAGACTGTTGATTTGTTATTTAGTCTTCCATGGGGTTAAAAAATATTCCACAAGAGAATTATCAGTATAGGTCCGCGGGTTCCTATATCCCCCATAGAAGCGTACCTCTTGACTTTCGGTATTTTGAAGGTTTTACTGAAATATTGGAAATTTCGTATTTAGTCTTCTTTGAGTCTAAAAACATTCCGCCAGAAATTTGTAGGTATAGGTCGACGTTTTGATATGGCCCTCGGTACTTCCCAAATTTTGGTATTTGGAAGATGAACCATATTGTTTTACCGAACTTGCTGAAATTTGGTATTTAGTCTTCTTCATAAACGAAAGGAAACTAATTATTTAATTTTACTTCAATGCAAGTCGTGGTGGGGGGTATAACATGTTCGGCCTGGCCGAACTTAACGCCGTTCTTACACGTTATAATTAAATTTGTGTGGTAAAATGGATTCCCTTTTTTTGTGGATTTAATGTGGTGTTGGCCAGTCTTTTGACTACTTCTCCACAACAATCAGTATGGATTTATCCGTATCAAAAAAAGTCTCTTTGTTTTTGATTGAGCCCATAACGGCTTTTGAAATCCACTCAATGCCAAACAATGCTTAATATTATTATTTTCTGTGAACCCATTTGACATGACCCGCATAACAAGCTAAACTTACAAATTGAATTTTTCAGTATAATTGAATAAAAAATATGTCGCCTCAAACACGAAACAAATTCTGGAATTTCCTCCGATACCAGCAGATGATCTAAAAATAAATTCAATGATTCACTGAAAACATGACACATAAATGTTAATTGTTTTAATAAATATTGTGAGCAAAATTTATAATGAAGTTCTTCTTGGAAGAATAAAATTAACATTTGCGGTAATAAATTCGCAGAACATTCAGTTTTTTAATATATTTTTATAATTTGCAAATCAAGTGAAAGTGAAAAGCAACTAACATTTATTAAAATCAGTTATTATTTTGTCGGAGTTTTAAAATCTATTTCAAAAAAAGTCTCTCCTTTTGAAATTTGTTATTTTTGTCACTGATAATGTTGTTAATTTGCAGTTAAGTTATTCGCTTGTTTTGTGATAAATTGATAAAGTAACATTTTTTAGATTATGCATAGTATTTACTTAACAGTTAATGCTAGCTAATCTTATCAATCATAAGAAACAAACTTTTCGCATCGAATGCCACATTTTGTGTTATTTTTAATTTGCCATAATTTCAATGAAAAAACTTCTCAAGTTTCTCAAGTTTTGTTTTTCGTTCACATAAAAAATTATTAAGTGTTTAATTAAGTATATTTACGATCAATGAAATACACTCGGTCAGACAAAGTAATCATCTACAAGTCGTAAATATTCGAAAAAGGAGAGAGTAATTTATCTGGGGTGGGAACCCTATTAAGTCTGTACACTTTTTCCGATTTTGCTGAGACTTTGCGTAAAATGTCTTCCAAACTTGCATCAAAAGTTCCAAGGAGGCCTACAAACAGATCACAAAAGTTGAAAACTTTCGCTTAAGTGCAGTTAAGGGGCTATTCGAAATATGCAATGTTCTGGTAAAGTATTGAACCAACGACATTATATGTGCACTGTAATAACATTTATGTTCCAAAAGTTCAATCCACATTTTTTCTTATATTCCTGATTTCCAGCCCTGTTCTACGCCAATAAATGACGTCGTCATACTATGTACTATGTATGGAGAGCTTGTTTTGTAGGATGAGTAATGATGTTTTGACTTGTTTTTACTTCTGGCTAGAACATGACTGAATTTTGTTTGTTCATTCGAGTATTTGTTATTTTTTTTTTCTCCAAATACATTGCATTTCCAGCATGGGTTTTTGTTGTTGTGACATTGTTGTTTTTTTTACACAACAAAACAAATGATGATGACACAATTCTAAGTCTTTCTCTCAATGTTTCTTCGATGCATAAATTAAAGTTAGAGGTAAAGCTTGTGTGTGTGTGTGCGAATACAACAACAAAAATAATTATTAGAAATTTTGCCAAACAACATTCTTGGCTTTCTTCTGTTTCTTTTGACTGCTGCTCCACCACCACTTGCCTAATGAAATTTAAAAGCCAGTTAATTTTCAAAACATCCACAAGAAATTTCACTTTTTAATTACGCTTATAGTTTTAATGGTGTTTTAAAAAGATGATTGTTTTTTTGTTATTATGTATTTTTTAGAAAATTATTTTTGGTTCTTTAATGATTTTCTGACAACAGAAGATTTATTTGATGAAAGTGTTTTTCATTTTGATGTGACACTAGCAGCTAAAAAAACTGTGGAAACCAATTGAATTTCTATGAAAAGATTTGTTTTCAATAATAGCTCTGTTACTTTACCTGCAACAATCTTCAAGTTTTGCAACTTTTTACTCGAAAAGTGTTCTTTTACTTGATGTAAGCATATAATAGATATGAGAGCGGTTCACAAGTTTTGCTAATTTTTTATAGATTTTTATACAAGATTTTCTATTGAAAATATTGTTATTATCAAATCGATGCCCGATGTAGATTTTCTATCAAAACATTTTTTCAACAAGATTTTCAATAGAAAATGCTGTTATCGAAAATGTCTACCGAAATATTTTCTATAGAAAATGTTATCAACAAAATTTTTGAAGAAAGTGCTGTTATCGATGTGATTTTTTTATGAAAGAGCTGTTGTCGAAAGGTTTTTCTATGGCAAGTGCTGTTATCGACACGATTTTCTTTACAAAATATTGCTATCGGCTAAATTTTCTATAGAAAGGTGTCATGGAAGCGATTTTATGTAGGATATATTGTTATCGAAACTATTTTCTATAGAAAATATTGTTATCGACACTATTTTCTATAGAAAATATTGTTTTCGACACTAAAATATTGCTTTCAAAGAGATTTTCTATAGAAAATATAGTTATCAACGCTATTTTCGATAGAAAATATTGTTATCGACACTATATTCTATAGAAAATATTGTTATCGACACCATTTTCTATAGAAAATATTGTTATCGACACTATTTTCTATAGAAAATATTGTTATAGACTAGATTTTCTATAGAAAATATTGTTATCGACAAGATTTGCTATAGCAAATATTATTATCGACACTATTTTCTGTAGAAAATATTTTTATCGACACTATTTTCTATAGCAAATACTGTTATGGGAGCAATTTTAAATTTTTTTAAATTTTCTATAGAAAATGTGTCATTGAAGCGATTTTATGTAGGATATATTGTTATCGAAACTATTTTCTACAGAAAATATTGTTATTGACATAATATTCTTCAGAAAACATTATTATTGAAAAAAAATATATATAGAAAATATTGTTATCGCAACTATTTTCTATAGAAAATATTGCTATCGACTCTATTTTCTATAGAATATATTGTTATCAACGCTATTTTCTATAGAAAATATAGTTATAGACGCTATTTTCTATAGAAAATATTGTTATCGACACTTTTTTCTAAAGAAAATATTGTTATCGACACTAACTTCTACAGAAAATGTTGCTACCGACACTCTTTTCTATAGAAAATATTATTATCGACACTATTTTCTATAGAAAATATTGTTATCGACATTATTTTGTATAGAAAATATGGTTATCGACACTATTTTCCTTTAGAAAATATTGTTATCGACACTATTTTCTATAGAAAATGTTGTTATCGACACTATTTTCTATAGAAAATATTATTATCGACACTAAAATATTAATATTTTTTTCGGCACTATTTTCTATCGACACTATTTTCTGTAGAAAATATTTTTATCGGCACTATTTTCTATAGAAAATATTGTTATCGACACTATTTTCTATAGAAAATATTGTTATCGACGCTATTTTCTATAGAAAGTATTGCTATCGACACTATTTTTTATAGAAAATATTGTTCTCGTCACTATTTTCTATAGAAAAATATTGTTATTGACACTATTTTCTATAGAAAATATAGTTATCGACACTATTTTATATTTCCTATAGAAAATATAGTTATCGACACTATTTTCTATAGAAATATTGTAATCGACACTATTTTCTATAAAAATATTGTTATCGACACTATTTTCTATTTCCTATAGAAAATATAGTTATCGGCACTAGTTTCTATAGAAAATATTGCTATCGACACTATTTTCTATAGAAATAATATTTCATTATCGACAACATTTTCTATAGCAAAATATTGTTATCGACCACATTTTCTATAGAAAATATTGTTATCGATGCTATTTTCTGTAAAAAATATTGTTAACGACACTATTTTCTATAGAAAATATTGTTATAGACACTATTTCCTATAGAAAATATTGTTATCGACACTATTTTCTATAGAAAATATTGTTATCGACACTATTTCCTATAGAAAATGTTGTTATCGACACTATTTCCTATAGAAAATATTGCTATCGACACTATTTTCTATAGAAAATATTGTTATCGACACTATTTTCTATAGAAAATATTGTTATCGACACTATTTTCTATAGAAAATATTGTTATCGACACTATTTTCTATAGAAAATATTGTTATCGACACTATTTTCTATAGAAAATATTGTTATCGACACTATTTTCTATAGAAAATATTGTTATCGACACTATTTTCTATAGTAAATATTGTATCGGCACTATTTTCTATAGTAAATATTGTATCGACACTATTTTCTATAGAAAATATTGTTATCGACACTATTTTGTATAGAAAATATTGTTATCGACACTATTTTGTATAGAAAATATGGTTATCGACACTATTTTCCTTTAGAAAATATTGTTATCGGCACTATTTTTTATAGAAAATGTTGTTATCCACACTATTTTCTATAGAAAATATTATTATCGACACCAAAATATTATCGACACTATTTTCTATAGCAAATGTTGTTATCGACACTATTTTATATTAAATATTGTTATCAACGTTAATTACTATAGAAAATATTCTTATCGACGCTATTTTCTATAGAAAATATTGTTATAGAAAATATTTTCTATAGAAAATATTGTTATAGAAAATATTTTCTATAGAAAATATTGTTATCGACACTATTTTCTACAGAAAATATTGTTATAGGCACTATTTTGTACCGAAAATATTGTTATCGACACTATTTTCTATAGAAAATATTGTTATCGACACTAAAATATTGTTATCGAAAATATTTTCTATAGAAAATATTGTTATCGACTAGATTTTCTATAGAAAATATTGTTATCGACTAGATCTTCTATAAAATATTGTTATCGAGAAGATTTTCTGTAGAAAATATTATCGACAATGTTTTCTGAAGAAAATATTGTAACCCAAAATATTTTTTATATAAAATATTGTTATCGACATGATGTTCAGTATAGAATATTCTTATGTAGAAAATATTCTTATACCGAAATTTTTCTGTAGACAAGATTTTCAATAGAAAATATTGTTATCGACGACATTTTCTATAGAAAATATTGTTATCTACGACATTTTCTATAGAAAATATTGTTATCGACACCCTGTTCTATATTGTTATCGATACTCATTTCTGTAGAAAATATTGTTATTGAAGCGATTTTCAATATGAATTTTTAGAAATTTTTTTAAGAGATTTTCTATAGAACAATTGTTATCGAAACAATTTTCTATAGAACATATTGTTATCGAAACAATGTTTTATGTAAAATATTATTATCGACATGATTTTCTATAGTAGTATTGTTATCGATAAGATTTTCTATATAAATATTGTTATCAACAAGATTTTCTATAGAAAATATAATTGTCGAAGCTATTATTTATAGGAAATGTTGGTATCAAAAGGACATGATTTTCGGCAGAAAATGCCGCTATCGACAATATTTTGTAAAGAAAAAATACTATCAACAATATTTTCTTTAACAAATGTTGTTATCGACATGATTTTCTATAGAAAGAATTGGAATCGGCAATTTCTTCCATAGAAAATATTGCCATCGACAAGGTATTCTATAGAAAATATTGTTATCGACATAATTTTTTATAGATCATGTTGTTATCGACACGACTTTCTATAGAAAATATTGTTATCGACACGATTTTCTATAGAAAATATTGTTATAGACACGATTTTCCACAGAAAATATTGTTATTGAAAATATAGCTATCTACGCGGTTTTCTTTAAAAAAATATAGTTATCGACATGATTTTAAATAAGAAATATTGTTATAGAGACGATTTTCTTTTGAAAATGTTGCTTTCGGTAACATTTTTATACAGAGAATATTATTATCCGCACAGTTCTCTTACAAAGTATTGTTATCGACACGATTTTCTATAGAAAATATTGCTACGGAGATATTTTCATCGGCAAGTTTTTACATGTAGCTTAAGTAACATTTTGGCTCTAATTTAAAAATAATGAAGCCCTAATTTTTGTCAAATTTAAGTTTTTAACATAATTTTTCAAAATAATAATTAAAAAATCTCTTAAACAATGTCAACATTTTAAAAAACACCATAAACATTGCCAGTTCCATGCCCTATTTCTTCCTAATAATTTACAAACCAAATGACATTTTAATTTTGCTGAAGAGAAATTCAAATCTGGCACGATAAGCAACTCACCAAAGAAAAAACTCCCACCGTTTTAAATTAATTATACAAAAAGAAGTCAGTCATCTCATAAACTACCATAATTTAAGAATTATGTTGTTTATTTTGTGTAAAATTGTGGAGATCTTACAGCGCTTATGTTTGTTTGCCTGCAGTGCTGTTAGCGGTGGTGGTGGTGAGTGATAATCATCTTCGTTACTTGCCATCATTAGTTGCTTTTTTATATAAAGTTATTATAATTATATTTGTATTATTATTATTTCAAAATTCCCAGGGAAATTGTTGTATTCTTTAAGCTAACGGCTAGAAGCTTTGTTGTTGGTTGGCTGGCCCATCTGTATTATCACGTGAAAGAATGAGACAGGTTTTTCGTCGTTTGAAAGCTGTCATGTATTTTTTCTCGTTGTTTTTTTTTTTTTTTTTGTAATGTATTGTTCTCATGTTTACTTCCGTAACATTTAAGTTCAGTAAACCGCATAGTAATTGCTCTGACTATTACCAGGCAGACGACGATGATGATGACTGCCGCAACATTTGTTGTGAGCCAAATCCCTGGCAGCAGCAATTCAACACCACTTTAAGAAACATCTTCACATTTCTTTAGCGACTATTTACTACAGTCGCATTTATGTTGTCGGTTGGTTGGTTATGGATGAAGCACTAGGGCAGCAATAGTGCACATGTGTCGTATTCAACTGAAGTGCTTTACTTTTTTTCCAACTACTTCTGTCACTACATGCCTTTGGGCTGTTATGATACAAAAAGGAAAAATCTTATTAGATTTTTGTTATTATTCTTGTATATTAGGAAGAGGATGGTACTTTTAGTTATTTTTTATTGCAGGTGATTTAATGTTTGTTGTAACAATAAAGATTGCTGCAAAATTTGTTGCATATGTCTTGCCGTACAAATATTTTCTTGCAAATTATTTCCATTATTTCCAGAAATTCTAATTTTCAATAATATTTTTTAATATGTAATTTTATAATCGTTGTGATTTTCAGTACGAATTATTGTTATTGTCTATAGAAAATCTTGTCTATAACAACATTTTCTACAGAAAATGAGGTCGATAACAATATTTTCTATAGAAAATGGTGGATAACAATATTTTCTATAGAAAATGTTGACGATAACAATATTTTCCATAGAAAATAGTGCCGATAAAAATATTTTCTATAGAAAAGAGTGCCGATAACAATATTATCTATAGAAAATATTATCTATAAAAATTTTGGTCGATAATCATATTTTCTATAGAAAATTTGGTATATAACAATATTTTCTATAAAAAAATTGGGCGATAACAATATTTTCTATAGAAAATAGTGTCGATAACAATATTTTCTATAGAAAATAGTGTCGATAACAATATTTTCTATAGAAAATAGTGTCGATAACAATATTTTCTATAGAAAATAGTGTCGATAACAATATTTTCTATAGAAAATAGTGTCGATAACAATATTTTCTATAGAAAATAGTGACGATAACAATATTTTCTATAGAAGATAGTGTCGATAACAATATTTTCTATAGAAGATAGTGTCGATAACAACATTTTCTATAGAAAATAGTGTCGATAACAATATTTTCTATAGAAAATGTTGTCGATAACAATATTTAATATAGAAAATAGTGCCGATAACAATATATTTCTATAGAAAATAGTGTCGATAACAATATTTACTATAAAAAATAGCGCCGATAACAATATTTTCTATAGAAAATAGTGTCAATGACAATATTTTATATAGAAAATTTGCTATATAACAATATTTTTTTACAAAAAAATGGTCGATAACAATATTTTCTATAGAAAATGCTGTCGATAACAATATTTTCTATAGAAAATGTTGTCGATAACAATATTTTCTATAGAAAACGTTGTCGATAACAATATTTTCTATAGAAAATGTTGTCGATAACAATATTTTCTATAGAAAATGTTGTCGATAACAGTATTTTCTATAGAAAATGTTGTCGATAACAATATTTTCTGTAGAAAACAGTGTCAATAGCAATATTTTATATAGAAAATTTGCTATATAACAATATTTTTTACAAAAAAATGGTCGAAAACAATACTTTCTACAGAAAATAGTGTCGATAACAATACTTTCTACAGAAAATGGTGTCGATAACAATATTTTCTGTAGAAAATAGTGTCGATAACAATATTTTCTGTAGAAAATAGTGTCGATAACAATATTTTCTATTGAAAGTTGTGTCGACAACAATATTTTCTGTAGAAAGTTGTGTCGGCAACAAAATTTTCTGTAGACAATAGTGTCGACAACAATATTTTTTGTAGAAAATAGTGTCGATAAGAATATTTTCTGTAGAAAATAGTGTCGATAACAATATTTTCTATAGAAAGTTGTGTCGACAACAATATTTTCTGTAGAAAATAGTGTCGACAACAATATTTTTTGTAGAAAATAGTGTCGATAACAATATTTTCTGTAGAAAATAGTGTCGATAACAATATTTTCTATAGAGAATAGTGTCGATAACAATATTTTCTATAGAAAATAGTGTCGAAAACAGTATTTTCTATAGAAAATAGTGTCGATAACAATATTTTCTATAGAAAATAGTGTCGATAACAATATTTTCTATAGAAAATAGTGTCGATAACAATATTTTCTATAGGAAATAGTGTCGATAACAATATTTTCTATAGAAATTAGTGTTGATTTCAATATTTTCCATAGAAAATAGTTTCGATAACAATATTTTCTATAGAAAATGTTGTAGATAACAATATTTTCTATAGAAAATGTTGTCGATAACAATATTTTCTATAGAAAATGTTGTCGATAACAATATTTTCTATAGAAAATGCTGTCGATAACAATATTTTCTATAGAAAATGTTGTCGATAACAATATTTTCTATAGAAAATGTTGTCGATAGCAATATTTTCTATAGAAAATGTTGTCGATAACAATATTTTCTATAGGAAATAATGTCGATTACACGATGACGATTACAATACTTTCTATAGAAAATAGTGACGATAACAATATTTTCTATAGAAAATAGTTTCGATAACAATATTTTCTATACAAAATAGTGCCGATAACAATATTTTCTATAGAAAATGTTGTCGATAACAATATTTTCTATAGAAGATGTTGTCGATAACAGTATTTTCTATAGAAAATGTAGTCGATAACAATATTTTCTATAGAAAATAGTTTCGATAACAATATTTTCTATAGAAAATGTTGTCGATAACAATATTTCTATAGAGAATGTTATCGATAACAATATTTTCTGTAGAAAATGTTATCGACAACAATATGTTCTATAGAAAATGTTATCGATAAAAATATTTTCTATGGAAAGTGATGTCGATAACAATATTTTATATAGAACATTTGGTTGATAGGAATATTTTCAAAAAAAAAGTTTGTCGATGACAATGTTTTTTCTATAGAAAAAATATTTTCTTTAGAAAATTAGTTTCGATAACAATATTTTATATAGAAAAATTCCGTAATTTAGCAATTAATTTCTACATCTGCACAACATGTCTGCCACATTACTTTTAAATCGACCCTCCTTAAGTGCTTTGAAAAATTCCAACTTAATTATGATATTCCAGCAAAAGTGACAGCATCACGCACATCTTGATTTTATCTCATCACCTCTTGTATATTCTATCTAGCACCACCACCATTCCCACACATATTTTGTTGTTATTAGTATCACTTGAAACGTGTTCTCATCTTGATAGAGGTGGGTGGGTTGTATACTATTATTAAAAATATTTTAACCAAATAAAGAGGCAAACTTACAAACTTTTGTACACCTCAAAATTGGTAAATGAATGCTACATTATTTAATGTTTGATGGACAACATGTATGTACTACTATTCCGTTAAGAAAATGTTAAATGCTGGTAATTTTGACATTTGAAAAACGAGTACACAGCCCCCTATACGGTTATGTGCCAAATTGTTGCTGTTGCCGTTCGTGTGTGTATGTTTACAACATTAGTATACAAATATTTTCATTGAATTCTCTTAACCAAATATTGTGTTGACTTTTGTTTAGTTTTTGTAAACAATGGATTTGTAAACATTGAACAGTGGCAATATTTTTTTTTGACCATGCGTTTGGTGATTCATTTGTAATTTTATCAAGAAAAACTTTGTTTCATTCGTTTGTTATAAGTCCATCATGATTGACATTTGTAATAGTTTTCGGGGTTTTTATCCGCAGTAGGAATTGCATGACTAAAGTCAAAACGTAACATTAGATTGGTTGCCTGGTCAAACCTCAGTATTCGTTGGCCTACAGTGACAGTAATTTGAAAACAAATAAATAAATGATTTTTAATCATTATTTCCACCTTGTTAATGTTGATAAATTATTAATTGTTAAAATGCAGTTTTTTGGGGGGAGAAAGTTGTGTTTTATGAAAGTATCATGTTCTCCAATAGATGATGTTAGTATTTTTAGAGAAGGTCATTGACATAGGAAATAATATATACTAAGCAACGGTTTTTGATTGGCTTTGCTTTGTCACGGTAAAATCGTCACCTCCTCTTGCAGATGGTCCACTGGTGTCATAAGAAGACACCATGTTGCAGTCTTCTGGGCGGCATTCTGGTAGATTTGAATATTTATTTATTTATTTATTTATTTATTTATTTATTTATTTTTTTATTTATTTATTTATTTATTTATTTATTTATTTATTTATTTATTTATTTATTTATTTATTTATTTATTTATTTATTTATTTATTTATTTATTTATTTATTTATTTATTTATTTATTTATTTATTTATTTATTTATTTATTTATTTATACGTTGCGATAGAAGCCTATTGGCCAATTGGCATCGCAACACAGCAAGAAACTACAACATTCTTTCATATTACAAAATGACTTACAGATAAGAGATAAGACAAAATAGATATGTATATATTACACAATGTAAGTTATAATTATTAAAACGAAAATTGCAAAAAAGGCTCCCCAGCCTTATAAAAGAATCAAAAGTGGAACTGAGAGAAAAAAATAATAATATTGCTGGTAATTAAACATGATCGAAAAAGCATGTATTCAGAACAACATACTACTCAGTAAAATGCCATATATTAAGCCATCAGTCACTATTAATAGTAAAGGCTTCAAACTTACGCCGAAATTCAAAACATGGGAAAGAGAAGTTACGTAGCTCATTAGGTAGGTGATTCCACAGCCGAGCAGCACGAACAACAAAAGAATTTTCTAACCAAGATGTGGAAAAAATTGGCAGCATTATCTGTATGTTACGAGTATGTCTTGAAAACGAAAATCGTTCCCGAAGTAATACTAATACACAACACGTTGTTGGATAAAAACTTCAAAAGGTACTCCTAAGAAATTGTGCGCATGAGCAGAAATGTGGTCCCTTCTGCGCAAACTGTAAATAAATCTGACAACCATATTAAAAAGCTTTTCTACTCTCTTCAACTGTACATCAGTTGTACCTGATATAACCTCAATGCCATAAGAAATAACTGACATTAGCAGTGCGTGAGCCAGATTCCTTTTAACAAAGAGGGGCAGGTAGAACTCAGTGCTATATAATTTACGAAGAACATTTATGATCTTAGGAAACAAAGCATCAATATGTGCGGAAAAATCAAGTTTAGAATCGATAATGACACCTAGACACTTCATCTTGTCCACGAAATGTATAGGGGAACCATCAATAAGTATATTTACACTACCACCTAGACGACTAGTGGGACCAAATATCATCGACTTAGATTTAGAAACATTAATCACCAAATTGTTGCTATCTAACCAATGTGATATGCCGCATAATGTAGAATTAATATTAGACTGCAATTCGGCAGCAGTTTTGCCATTAAAAAATAGATGAATGTCATCAGCATACAAAAACGGAGTACACCCACGTCCGTGTACACTGTTGGCAATATCATTGATGTATAAAATAAACAGAAGGGGACCCAGAATGGAACCCTGGGGAACTCCACTGTATATATTACGAATATCGGAAACACTACCACTTCTTGGCGCTAATATTTGCATATGAAACAGGCACCGTCTGGCTTACCACTGACCGGTCTACTGCTATTAAGAGGTCAATAAGGTTTCCCTAGTGATGCCGGCTTGCGACTTGACGACCTTGTTCTTACTTCAGACCTTGTCTCAATGAATTGGGGCTTGAACGAACGACTTAAACATGCGATCGAACGTTACACCCAATATCTTGGGGTAGTTTGTGGTCGAAATCAGGATACCATCGACCAATATATTCAGGGAGAGTCATTCCGTTGAAAGTAACAGCATTTCTGTCATCATTCGTTTCTGGATTCGAAAGTTATTTAACCATTGCCCGCAATTTACACAATCCTGTACCAATGATTCATTATGTTTATGCCCTCATACTAGCCTGTTGACTTCAAGAGTAAGTTCCCTAACACTCAGGGTTCATACGACGAAGCTCATCGCACTCATTTGCTAATCTCTGATGGGGAATGTTGACGTCCCGCAAAATCCACTCAGCTACGCAAGCATATGAGTGAATGGACAGCAAAATGTGGAGCTATCCACTTGCTCGGCTAGCGCTGTACATGTTGTTGTTGTTGTAGCAGCATATAATACTGGGTTGGCAGCCGCTGGCCGAAACACTTTTGGTTTCGGGTCAATCCGGTACGTAAGAACCCGCTGCCGCTGTACATTGCCTAGAATTGCCGGAATTCCAACTCATGAATAGCATTGAAGTCCCCCCTAGCACCAGACTGTGAGCTTTGTTTCCTGGGTCGCGGAGAACACTTCGGCAGTCCCCTACTTTACTACAACCCCTATACATTCCATGTTTGGGTCACCAGAGTTATGCTCAAGCGTGATAAGTCTGTACTGGATAGACAGGTGTAAATGGAAGTCAAGTCCTCCTCCTCCACTTCTTGTACGATCTTTCCAATATGTTGTAACCATCGCAACTTTGCAAGCTACATGTGAGGGTGAGTTCTGCTTCTTGGATCGCAACGACCATGATGTTCTCTCGATTGATAAAGTCTGAAATTTCGTTGACTTTGTTAAGGAGACCGTTACTATTGAATTGCAGGCACGATGCTTTCCCGGGGCTCTGAACAACAACATGTGGTGCAAGATGCTGCTTTTATTGTTGTTTGGGAGACTGGGAAACTGTCTTGTATTTCGACGATGACGATGAATACGACGACGAAGTTGGATACACCGTGGGAATTATTCTGGTGGGATAGAACGTACATTATAAAGGTCACCCTTCTTCTTTTCCGCTTAACTCCTTGAGGAGTATATGGCCTCAGAGGTTTCTGAAACACTGTCTGAACATGAATTGCTCCCTCCCAGACACGTGGAGCTTGCCGAATGATGCCTGTGACCTCCTGGGAGATTCTTCGATTCTTTCTTATTCTGTGCTTGTGAGCACAAGGAAGAGGTTAGAGAGCCTGGCACTCAACAATGTCTAAGCACCAGCGTAAACTTCTTGGAAGCCTGTGGGCGCCACCGTTGGCCTATATGGGTTCATTCGCTGTCACCCCTACTGCCTTGTCCTCAGATATCTGTAAACCCTATTCCCCAAGTACTTCGAGTTGGCTCTTACAGATAATTTGGACTGTTCTCGAATCGTTTTGAAATTTTTACCGCAGATTGTCGCTGTGTTTGTGATTACAGCTATTTACTTTAGATGACGATGTTTTTTCAAAAAACATCTATATTTTTTTTTTTTTTTTTTTTTTTTTTTCAGTGAAACAAATATTTTTAAATTTCTTAAACCTCCCTGTCCATTTGTCGAATATATTCGACATTTATCAATGTTTTTATATAGGCAGAAATTATTATTGACACTGAAAGGGTTAAAGTCTTAGGTTTTGTTGGGTTATTCTAAGTTCGGATAATATTTAGGCTTTGTATACCTTCAAGCAGAGAGTAGGCTTATGTTGTCAAAAATATGATAAATATTAATCAGCTTCCCTTGAGTCTTCTCCAAAATTTAGCGAAGATCCCGTGGATTGGGGATGTACCAGGTCTTAAGCCAAATTGATATGAACCAATTATATACAAGGCGATCCGATCTTGAACAGCTCGGATGGTAAACCATCGGCTTCTGCTGCCTTAGTATTCTTCAGTCCCCTTTCTGGTGTCTGGTTCTATAGGAGAACATTTTATCAGCAATTTTTTCTATTTAAAATTTTATTATTCGTCAAATTTTCTACAAATTATCCGTTTTTCTTATACGCAACATGTTCTATGGGAAACTTCTTATCCGCAACAATGTCTTTGTAAAATGCTCAATTTGAAATATTTTCTATGTTAAATTTAAACCTAATGTCTGTTATATTCTGTTCATTGTCATCCACAATTTTATCCTTATATTTGTTTCTATCCGCAACACTTTCTATTGAAAATCTCTATGCGAAGCTCAAAATAAACTGAAATTAACTTTTCATTACCTTTTTCTTCTTTTTCTTACAGGTAAATGGATAGTTTTTTTCAGCAAAGGTAACATCAACAATTTCAGAGAATCCAAAAGTTTCAATTTTGTTCCGTCTCAAGTATTGTTTTTATTTATCCAACCTAACCAAACATTAACCTTCAATTATATATTTAACTTGGAAATATAAATCAGATGATGATAAAAAATAACATTAAACCGCAACAACAACAAAAGCAATAATACTGACGCATGAGTATAAACCGCAAACAAAAATAAAAAGGAAAAAAAACATATGACCGAGTTGCAATTAATCATCGTCGTCGTCATGAATAAATAGTTCGAAAAAGAATTGACTTGGAAAAGCTAAAAACAAAACAAAAATTACAACAAAAACAGTGCGGAGCAAACTAAACCCAATGAGTTATGAGGGAGGAAGCATATGTTTTCAAGTGTTTTGATTTTTATGGAAAGTGCAGAAGGGGTGGGAGGTGAAGAATTGAATCCACCGAACAACACCCAATCCATGTGATGCGATTCTATTGTGGCTATGCTATCTTATACCACAATAACCTGTGCACAGTAGACCGAAAAACATAAAATGTTGTTCGATTGTCACAGACTCGAGGAACATTTCTAACTCTGTTATCAGTACTTGCTGGTGATTTTGTTTTCAATAATGTTGAGAAATCTCCCCATAAATTTACAAGAATATTTGTCAAAACAAATAAGCATCAATAAAATTGAAAATAAACTTCGAATTAGGTGATGAAAGGAAAACCATAAAGTTTGTCCGACCTGTTAAGAAGGATGGCCCTAAACTAAATATAATGCAGATGCAAACTTGCAATTCTAGAATAAATTAGAGGAATGTTATAAGAAAATACACTTTCTACAAATCGAAGAAGAACGCTTGAAAAATAAAACAATATTAAAAAACTCACCCGATAACATTATTACGGAGTACAAAAATTCTGATACAAAATTAATGCAGCAACTGAAGAAAATGACGGAAGAAACAAAAAACAATCACGACAACACAGTGTATTTAAAGGATGTGAAATATCAACAAGTAACACGGTTCTCAAGAATGATAACCGTTATTTATCGTTACACTTATGCTAGCGTTTTTCCAATCCTCAAAACATTTTTTGGTATAGCCAATAGCTCGTATCAAAACTTTCCTTTCATCGGTGTCTTCAGTTTTGGGTAGAGAACAAATTTAGGGACGGGTCAAGTACGGTGAATACGGTGGTTGAGGCATGATAACGGTTTTGTTTTTTGTCAAATGTTTTTTTCCACATTCTGTGCATTTCTGAAGAATTGTTTCGCAGAAAAGCCGCGACCTTTTAGGCTAGAATTCAAGATGCACTACGCCAGTCGACGAAAACGGTGAGCAAAACGGTATTGTCTGTTCTGTACGTTTCCATTAGGATGATTGGGTTTTTTTGGTTTCCATGTCATAGACATGATTCGTCATCCTATATGATCTTCTAGAGGTAATCTTGATCGTCATTGACGACATTTAACAGCTCCTGAACGATGTCTACGCGACATTGTGTTTGCTCAAAATTTTACAATTTTGAATCATCTTCGCTGCCGCACGTTTTAATGCTTAAAACATCCGGAAAATTGCTTGGCATGAACCGAACGATATGCCAATTTCATTTATCCTCTCTGACACTGATTCGAAGATTTTCCAAATTAATTTTCTTCACTGCTTCAATCTTTTCATAGGTTGTTGTTGTAACGGAATTTTTGTTTTATGTTTGTACGTTTATTTTCTGGTTAATTTGGCTCTGGGTCTATCTTAAGTTCTAGGAATGTGGCTGGCTTCAATGGGATGTAACCACAGATCTAATGGAGTTAGTTGAGTAGGTTTGGCGGGGCGGTTGAGAAGGTGCAGTGTGTCGTGCGGGCCTTTGCTGCATGCTGGGCAGATGTTTTACACGGTGTCATCGATCCTTGCACTACAGGAGTTCGGACGTAGTTGAGGCAAAACTACTCTGGTTTATCGTGGCATTGACTCTCCTCAGCTCCGATAGATGGGGAAAGTTCTCCGAGGACCGAATTCACACGATAGTTGTGTATGGTATCAGCGACTGCATCCGAGTGAATGCTATTTAAACCTGATTGATAGGCTTATTGATCTACAGTTTCTCTCTTGTAACGTTGGACCTCTCTTTCTACATCATGAAGATCCCTCCTGACATACCTATCCACCATATGGTAATTAGGATGGCTCTCACCGTAACACCCGAGCCGGTACTGCAACGAAAGCATGTCATTGTGTTGCTGGTCCACTGAAGACGTAGCCTGTCGCAGTTCTCAGGGCGGCATTCTGACAGGTTTGACTATTTTTCCATCGTATTGTAGACCGACCTATTGCGTAATATGTGGTCAACAAGGTTTCTTTATCTGCATCCCAAGTACTGCCGACTAGGGACTGAGGACCTTGTCTCTACATTCTTAACCTTGTCGCAGATAGCTGTGGCATGCGCGAACGACATGAACATACTGTCCCTGAATTTGGGGGTAGTTTGTGGTCGGAATTCTGCTACCACCGACCATGTGGTGAATATAGTGGCCGTAGATTTAGTTGCGGATATTTGCATATTTCTCGCGTGGAAAAAGGTTGTAAGATCGGTCAAATAAGAGTTTAGCCTTTCACAAATAATATCAGGAGAGGTACCTGATGTCAAGATCGTACCATCATCCGCATACGTTACAACCTCAATGCCTTCAGGAGGGAGCGGATTACAGGAGAGGTGAGGTTAAACAGTTCCGGAGATATCACCCCACCTCGGTGAACTTCCTGTTTTACTCTACGGGGCTTGGACTTCTTATCCCTGAATTCCATGTACGACTGGCGTCCACACATATAATTGATTATCCAACGGAGGACAGTCAACTTACAGTCGCCATAGTCAGACGCGTTTTCCAAGAGCTCCAATTGTTACTGCCGGCATTTGGTATCTACCACATCCTGACCTCTGAATTTTGTTCCACGATCGAGGAAACAACATTACAGCACTGAGGAGAAGGGGCACGAGTTTTTTGATCATCGGGTGACTATAAATCTTTTTGTTTATTTCACAAATTTTGGGAAATTGAAAAACAAATCACTGGAAAAACTATTTTGACACTAACACCATTAAATTGGTAAACAAAACATCAGCTGAACTCTTCTATCGAACCTGCCAAAATACTTTACAACGATAACGTAAACATCAGCTGTTTATTAAAAGTGTTATCGATAAATACAGTGTGGGTAGTGCGTTTTACAACACTGTGCTCGTCAAATAAACTTCCGCCTAAAGATATGCTAAACTTTTTGAACAAATGAGCACAAAACGAACGTTACTTTCTACATCTCCAGAAATTACAGATAGCACTCGGAAAAAGCGTATTCCCTTAAATAATATGAATTCCAACGCACAAGATGTATTTTCTTGGAACAAATTGGGTGAAATGCTAGACGCGAAATTAAAGGATGTCGCAAAAAAGGAGGATTTGATGGAACTGAAAAATGCAATAAGAGATTTGCAACAAGAAAATTTAATGTTGAAAGAAGAATTGAAAAAGCTTACATCTCGAGTTGAAATGATTGACCGTAAGTCACGATCTTCAAACGTTGTTGTCAGTGGGTTAACCAGCACGACGCCTGCTATCGCAAAAAGTGAGTTCATTAATATTTGCACTGAAAAAATGAACGTAGATGTTGATGTGGTTACAACAAGAATGTTGGCATCAGGGAAACTTTTCATTTTTACCTTGGGATCGTGCATCCAAGCCCAAAAAGTGTTAACTGCTAAAAGAAACTTAAATGAAGTGAAGATATTTATCCAGCGAGACTATACAGAAAGCGAACAAAGTATTCGATATAATATGCGGAAGTTAAAAAACGAGATTCTAAACAAGAGAAGCGACATAAATATACGATTGGCAGAATTTTCTATATATGTCAATGGAAAGCGCTACAACTGGTCTCAGGGGAAAATCGTTGCTGCAACAGATGAAGATGCTGAATTTTTAAAAGAAATCGTTGGAGATACTATGTTCGACATTACTTCTAGAATTATTTACAATAAGAATACTAATACTTACAAACCAACCTCTCAATAGCAATTTGAATCGTGCCATTTGTTATCATACAACGTCTCTAACCTTCAAAAAGCACTCAATTTCGGCAATTTCTTAACATTTTTAAATAAATTTGATATCATTTTTCTATTTGAAACCCATGTGGAAGCAAATAAATTTTCATATTTTTCAACATTTTTTAAAAACTATCATGTACACTGGGTTGAAGCCACAAGAGTAAATAGATCTGGCCGAGCAAGTGGTGGTTGCTTATACGGTTTTAAGAAAGAAGTTAAGAGCAAATTGAAACTAGAGTTCGTTACTATTAACAATGTTACAGTCTTATCTACCAGCCTTAACGGTTGTGTTTTTTATCTGATCCCAGCGTATATAAATTGCACAAAATGGAAAGCAGATGCGGAATGCTTTGAACATTTTTTAAAAGAACTAAATCCGGAAAATTTCTGCATTACGGGCGATTTAAACGCAAGAATAGGTGAAGAACAGTCTCTAGAAAAGAGATTTTTTGAAGGTTTAGAAAGTGTATATAGTGGACGTAGATCGAAAGATAATACTGTGAATACGAATGGCAGAAAGTTGCTGCAAATTATTGAAGATCTAGGGGGTGTTGTATTAAATGGTAGAACAAAAGGGGATACAGAAGGTAACTTCAGTTTTTGTGGAGTAATGGGCAGCTCTGTAATAGACTACTATATTTGTTCTTTCAACTTTTTGTATTTTGTTAAACATCTGACTGTAGATATACAAATTTTTTCTGATCATATGCCTTTGCATTTGGAAATCAGTATCCCAAAACAATGTCAGATAAATGAATCAAAGGAGGCATCAAATCAGAAACTGCATTGGAAAGACAAGTATAAACTACAATACAAACGTAATCTTTCAGCACAGTCCAACAACTCCTACTTTACTGCAAATCAAACAGTCAATAATATGATAAAAACACTCATCACTAAAATAAAACTATCAAACGTTGTAGACAGAAATAAAGCTGTTTTTGAGCCGAAGCAGAAGTGGTTCGATTGGGGGTGCTTCCGTTCGCGCTCAAACATCGTGAAAAAACTGAAAATATACAGAAGGTCTCATACACCAATAAATCGAACACGCTATTTTATATCCAGAGCTAAATTTCGATCTCTATGCTACAAAAAGAAACAAGTATATTACAACAACAATCTTAAAAAATTAGACACTGTAAATTGTAGTAGGGATTGGTGGACGTTAGCCAAGTCGTTGAAAACCACTTCGAATTCGCTTAGTGGTAATCTTAATGCAGAACAGTTCCGATGTCACTTTGAAAAGGTCTTACAAACTAATGCTGAAGAAAATAGTGTTAGTTGGTGTATTCCCTATTCAATAGATCCCTTTTTGGACTCCCCCATAGAGTTTATTGAGTTACTTAATGTAATTAAAAAGCTGAAGGCTAAGAAATCGCCAGGTCAAGATGGGATACCTTATGAATATTATAAATATGCTCCCCATACCTTTTTAAAAGAACTTCTTTTTACTTATAACACGATATTTCTACACGAAGATTTACCAGTGTCTTTTACGGAATCAATATTGATACCCCTATTTAAAAAAGGTGATCCAAATCTTGCTTCCAATTATAGAGGATTATCTCTCATGGACACAATTTCAAAAATATTCACCACAATATTATTAAATCGCATTACAAGCTGGTTGGAACGTGAAAACATTCTTAATGAATTTCAAGCTGGTTTTAGGAAGGAATATTCAACCGTGGATAATATATTCAACCTTGTAAATACTGTGCACCTAAACACAAACAACAAAAAGACAACTTATGCATTTTTCGTTGATTTCTCAACGGCGTTTGACTTAATACCCAGAAACAGTCTCTTTTACAAACTGTCAGGTATGGGTTTATCAACAAAAATAATACGAGTTATACAAGGTCTATACAATAATACAACTACTAAGGTATGGGATGGTTGCGAATTTTCCAAAGCTTTTAGAGTAAACTCGGGTGTGAAACAAGGATGCATACTAAGTCCGACACTATTTTCGTTATACATTAACGATCTTCCAGAAGAATTACCAGGTGGAGTTTTCGTTGCAGGTTGCAATATTAAAGTGTTATTATACGCAGATGATATAGTAATTCTGTCTGATTCTCCCACTGAGTTACAAGGAATGATAAATGCTCTACAAAGTTATTGTACTAAATGGAATTTGAAGGTTAACTTATTAAAATCAAAAATAGTTGTTTTTCGCAAATGTAGTCGGATAAGTTCAAACTTAAGATGGCATTATAACAATCAGGAAATTGAAATTGTAAATAGATATACTTATTTGGGAGTTGAGCTAAGTTACAATCTATCATTTAATTCACACCTACAAACAAAACTTGCATCTTCCAAGATGGCCATAAATTCAACATGGTCCAAATATCTAGCACAACCTAAAATATCAAAAACAAATAAGCTAAAAATTTTTAATGCATGCTCTAAATCAATAATGTTTTATGGATCACAAATCTGGGGTTTCCAAAAATATGAAAGTGTTGAGAAACTACTAAGGTTTTTCATTAAAAAAATGTTGTACCTTCCAAATAACACACCAAATTATGTTCTTTATCTAGAAACTGGTCTCCCCACTTTATACATTTCTACTTTGAAAAACCATTTCTGTTATATCAACCGAGTCTTGAGTTTAAGATCATACAGATTGCCACGGATACTGGCAGAAAAGATTATAGAGCTGAATATATACTGGGCGAAAGAATGGTCTAGTATTTGCGAAAAATTGCAATACTCTCCTCCAAGTAATAACTTTCCGCTTAGTTATTATTGGAAGGAGATTATTGACATCGTAACTACTCGAGAACGTATTGAATTCTGTAACAATGCTAATAACTCGCAATTTCACGATCTTTACCCTTATCTGCAATACAACCAAATACCATATCTTACAAAAGATCTATCTTCACATGCAACAAGCATGGTTATAAAAGCAAGAGGAGGTTTACTTGATTTAAATGCCAGAAACTTCACTGGGAATAATAACACAAATGTTCATTGCACTTTATGCAATTTAAATCAACCTGAAAACACTTCTCATTTTATTGGAGCTTGTCCTATCTTCGCGGAATTCAGAATTATGTTTTTTGGTAAAAGTATCATTGAAGAGAACGAAGTAATTGATATTTTAAATGGCGCGAATTTTCTTTCATTATATAATTATATAAATACATGTTGTAAATATAGAAAGTTAATTCTAAATGAATTTGATATCTAAAAATTCTTTTATTTTATTTTACAAATGCATACTACAAATTAACAATGGCTAACAGCAATAATGCTATGCCAAACATAGATGTAAAATACAAAAATTATATAAATGCTAATGAGGAATTAATATAAGTAAATATGTATTATATCATCTATTAATAAAATAAAAAAAAAAAAAAAATTATCCAACGTTTCCATCTTGGCCGGAGGGTTGTCTGCTCGGTATCCTCAAACCGCGTGGAGTGCTTGACACTATCAAAGGTTTTCGACAAGTCAACCGCCACCATCAATGGTCTATCACATGGCTTGCCCTGGCTGAGTTCTGGAGTAATATGTGTGGCCATGCTGATGATTGGCAACTGGATAGCTATTTCTAACGCTGAGTAGGACTAAAGCCTCAAGGGTCTTTGCTATGGGTGACAAAAGCGAAATCGGTCTGTACGATTCACCTTTGTTGGCACCCTTGCCAGGCTTCAGTAGCGGAACCACCCTGCCCATTTTCTAGACACTCGTTCCAGAGGTCTGGTTGGGGGCTGTTATCGACAGGTTGAGAACTTTAGTCAGTCGACTCCCAGCACATCCAGCTGTTTCAGCATTAACATTGGAGATTCCATCAGGGCCCAACGCTTGGGATGACTTAGCTTTCCTAATAACATTCACAACATCCCCCTTTGTAAATTGTGGTGGTTCATCCTACAATTTCGTTCATATTAGCAATTCAAATTTTTATAAGAGATAAGATGATGAGATCTAATCATTATCTCATCTCTCATAAAAATTTGAATTGCTAATATGAACGAAATTGTAGGATGAACCAGCACAATTTACAATGGCAGGGAATCATGACCTTCCTAGTTTAAGCCTGACATGCTAAATTTTGCAATATCAGCTCTATCTCTCTCTCTGAATGTCCAAAATTAAAAACACTTTTAATATTAACATAGACTTCTAGGTACGACTTGATGTATCACTACTGCACACCGAATTAGGAAAATCTTTCCAATAGTGACGTATACAAATTCTAAGTGTTACAGCTATCTTAAACATTGCTAAAAATAGTACCAACAGATCTTTATTGCCCTGACTTTTGCTAAAGCAAAATTAAAAATAACTCTTTGATATAACTGAAGTGTTACCCTGCGGTTTCTGAAATGTTTGTGGGGAATATTTCAACGTTCACTAATCGCTTCGTCACTAGAGCCAACATTATTTGCAACCACTGTTCGCCCTGCTTAAATATTGGCATCACAAGTATTTGATTTCAATATTATTATTATTTGCCTTACTTGAGATTTTCTCTCCTACAACGTTTCCAAAAGTGTTTCAAGAGAGAGGAAAAAAGTGAGTTTGGAATTTGGCCCAGTTATGGCGTGTTGGTAAGGTGCAGCAAAACTGCTGCTGCTACTGATGTGATAGATCAAACCGCATCAAACTGCCAATTGAAGACATATGGCTGTTCTACTATCTATGCACCATCACCACCATATGTTTGCATGTGTGCTTCCGATCATCAATGTTTACTGACTGAATATGAAAAGCAAAAGCACAATGAAAATGGAAAATGGTGGGTGGGAACATTTTCTTTTTTTTCGGTGATGCGGAAAAAAAACTGCTACCATTTTTCCATGGAAAGAAGTATTTAAATCGAAAATGTATATCGGTCATGAATCGACGTAAAGTGCGTTGTATCCTACGTACTTATCAGATCATCTATTGAATTTTTACAACCAATGTACTCCCAGTCATAGTCTATGGTGTAGTCTTAGTGTAGTTGAATACTTTGAGCAAGAGATCGTATCGACGTAAATTGAATAATGTCCAAAGAGCGGCATCAATCCTAATCACCTGTGACACGAAGAGTACTGCACTGGCTGACCTCAATGTACCACTTGATCTCCATACATTGGATCTTGTAGCGCAGGAACTGGCATCGAAGAGGGCACTTCGGCTTAAGGAGCTAAATTTAGGGCACAGCTCTCAATAGGGTCACGCACCACAGTGATTATATTTATATCATCATATCATATATAATATATATGAACTTCGAGCCAATAAATGTATACATACCTAACAAGGAATTTAGTGTCCTGGGAACCCATCGTTTCCATTGGTTCAGACCATCTTCCTATAATCGTCTCCGTTAACAGATCACCCGACTTAATAACCTCTGACCGCCGTACTATTCTCAACCATGGAAAAACTGATTGACAAGGGTTCAGAGAATTTAGCAATAACCGCTTCATAGAACTGCCCATTACTTCATATCCTCGGGCAGCTGAGATAATTTGTTGTTCGAATACTCTAAATTAGATCAAATTTTCCATCAGAGGAGACAAAACTATGAGGGTGATGAGTTTCGTCACGTAAAACCTGACGACTCATGAGACAGGGAACTTACTGTTGAAGGCAATGAAAGCATTAGCGCAAACGTGGCTAAACTACCTGAAGCAATGGTACAGGATTGAGTAAATTGTGGGCAAAGATCAAATCACTCTCGAATCCGTCAAAGAAGGTTGACAACGGCTTTTACTTTCAACCGCGTGATAGTAACAGAACCGAAGAGATGCGTTTGTTATTTTAACAGCAATTTATAGAGCACACATAGATTTATAGGCTGAAGAGGAGTGTGTTACGCCGTATAATAAGAGTCCTCTCACCCTAGGAGGTAACATCACATTTAAGGATGAGCGATGTTTCAGATGCCAACAGGAACAGGAAATCATCAAAAGCGTTGGGCCCAGACGGAATCTCAATGGTAATGCTTAAGCAATTGGATGAACTCGGGGTTGAGTATTGGCAATTGTCCTCAATTTCTCGTTAGCCGCCCATATTGTACCAGAAGACTGGAAAGTGACTGGACTGTGTGAAAGGTCCCGCTACAGAAGGCAATGATGTCAGCAGGAGCGAATAGTTTAGTCCGATTCCTCTTCTGTCAAAGATTGTAATTCAACAACTCCTCCCCATGATAAGATGCTGTTTCCCATTTGCCCAACATCAGCATGGATTCCGGTAAATTAACCGTACCACAACAGTATTACACATGGTGGATCTTGACCTATGATTGGCCTTCGATACCGTCAACGTTGCCAAACTGTTTGAGGACGCCGGGAATACTTCCCTCCAGTCCTGTGTTGAAATGTTGGAATTCAGAAAAAAAAGTAGTCGAAGATCTGTAGAGTGAAACAAGGAGTTTCCAAGGCGGGGCGATATCTTCGTAACTGTTTAACCTCTACCTTTCTAAAATTCTTCAGACGGCATATGTAGATAAGGTAATGTATCCCGAGGATAGTACGATATTGCCGACGGGTCCTATAGTCGGTGACAAACGTGATGGCTGAAATGAGGCTGTCAATGAAGATATTGGCCGATTGTGTCATGATTCCGACCACTAACTATTTCAAGATATTGGGTGTAACGTTCGATATCATGTTTAAGTCGTCCGCGCAAGCCTCATCTATTTGCAAGAAGGTCAGAAGTAGAAACAAGGTTATCATGTCGCAGATCGGCAGCACTTGCAATGTGGACCAGTGCCGAACAGCCATTTGTCGCTGGTTACGAATTCACAACCAAAGCACTGCATCAAAGCATGTGCTTTGGATGAAAATTGGGCTGCATCCTATTCTACCCTAAAGGGTTAGTTAAAATGCGATTTCGAAGGGTTAGTTAAATGCAATGCCAAAGGCTTAGTTAAAATGCAGTGTTAATGATGTGCATCTTTCAGTTGTTGTTGTTGTTGTATTATTATTGTTAATATTGTTTTTATTAAGTTTATATGTTCGTTCCTCTGTTCAATCTGGCTCTGGGTCTATCTCCAGTTCCAGAAAAATGGCTGCTTCGATGGGATGTAGCCACAGATCCACTGGAGTTAAATGGGTAGGATTGACAGTTAAAAAGGTGTTGTGTGTCGTGCGGGCCCATGCCGCATACTGGGCATATGTCTTGCACGGCGCGATCGATTTCCGCCCAATACGAATTTAGGCGACGGCAATATCCCGAGCGTGGTTGAGCCAAAACTACTCTGGTTTGTCGTGGCAGCTGGCGCTCCTCAGCTGCGATAGATGGAGGATGTACTCCGAGTACTTTATTCACACTATAGTTGCTTAAGGTCTTGGCAACTGCGTCCGTGTGAATGCTATTCAATCCTGCTTGATATGCTTGTTGATCTAGGGGTTCTCTCCTGTATCGTTGGACCTTTCCCTCTAGAGCATGGATATCCTTCCTGATCTCCCTGAATGGACCGGGCCTACCCACAAGATGGTGATTGGGATGGCTCACACGATAACATCCAAGCAGGTAGTGCAACGAAAGCATCTCATTGTGTTGCTTTACAGGAAGACTTTTTGCCTCCTCGTGTAGATGGTCCACTGAAGATTTGAGGAGGCACCCTGTCGCTGTTCTCAGGGCGGCATTCTGGCAAGTTTGAATCTTTTTCCAGTTCGTATCACACAATCTCGGGGACCAGACTGGAGCCGCATAGCTTACCACAGACCGACCTATCGCGTTATACGTGGCCAACAAGGTTTCTTTATCTGCACCCCAAGTGCTGCCGGCAAGGTCTTGAGGACCTTGTTCCTACTTTTCAACTTGTCGCAGATAGCTGTGGCGTGTGCGCACGACGTGAATGTAGTGTCGAATGTGACCCCTAAAATTTTAGGGCAGTTTTTGGTCGGAATTCTGCTACCGTCGACCACGACATTCAACTCACGTCCAAACTGCGCTGTCCATGTGGTGAACAGAGTGGCTGTAGATTTTGTGGCGGAAATCTGCATATTCCTCGAATGGAAAAAGGCGGTAAGATCGGTTAAATAGTTGTTCAGTCTCTCACAGCTGTCATCAGGATAGGTACCCGACGCCAGGATCGTGCAATCATCCGCATACGTCACGATCTCAATACCGTCTGGAGGGGGTGGAATACAGGAGAGGTAGAGGTTAAACAGTTCCGGAGATATCACCCCACCTTGGGGAACTCCCTGTTTCACTCTACGGGGTTTGGACTTCTTATTCCTGAATTCCACGTACGACTGGCGTCCACACATATAGTTGACTATCCAACGTTTCAAGCTTGGCCGGAGGGTTGTCTTCTCAATGTCCTCAAACAGCGTGGAGTGCCTGACTGTATCAAAGGCTTTTGGTAAGTCAAGCGCCACCATCACTGTTCTATCGCACGGCCGTCTCTGGTTGAGTCCTTTACAGATATATGTGGTAATGGCGTGCAGCGCTGTTGTCGTGCTGTGCTGCTTACGGAATCCATGCTGATGATCAGCAACTTGATAGCTATTTCTGATACTGGGGAGGAGCAAGGCCTCAAGTGTCTTTCCTACGGGCGACAAAAGCGAAATCGGTCTGTACGATTCACTTTTGCTGGCATCCTTGCCTGGCTTCCGTAGTGGGACCACCGTGCCCATTTTCCAGACTTCGGGAACAACGAGGGTGGCTAGCGACAAGTTGAAGACTTTGGTGAGATACTCGACTCCCGGCTCATCCAGCTGCTTCAACATTACCATGGAGATTCCATCAGGGCCCAACGCTTTGGATGATTTAGCGTTCCTGATGGCATTGGCAACATCATCCATTGTAAATTGTGGTGGTTCATCCTCGGCAGGAAGAGATCTGATGCGACTTAATACTCTTCTCTTCGCCCTATCACTCTCGGGATGCTCGACAAACTGTCGATTGAAAGTACTTGCGCACCTCTTCGGGTCAGTCAACGTAACGTCGCCAAACGTGACTGAGGTCCTATCTTCCCTTCTTCCAGGGTTCGAGAGTGACTTAACCGTTGCCCACAATTCACCTATACCGGCTCCAATGTTGCAGCTCTTCAGATGATTTAACCATTTGTTCCGCTTATGCTTGCCGACCAGCCTGTTAACTTCCAGTGTCAGCTCCCTGACTCTGGGGTCACTGGGGTTGATACGACGAAGCTCATCACGCTCATTTGCTAATCCCGTCGCCTCTGCTGGGAAATTTGGTCATACTTCGGGTATTCGACCAGCAGGGATATGGCGAGCGGCTGCAGCAGTGATGATGTCCCGGAACGTCCTTTCCGCTACCCGAACATCAGAAGGATTAGCCAATTCTCTGAAGCGGTGATTGGTGAACTCTCTGAAACTCGCCCAATCAGCTTTTTTATGATTGACGAACGTGCGGCGTTCAGAGGTGATGAAGTCGGGTGGTCTGCTAAAGGAGACAATTATGGGGAGATGGTCTGATCCAAGGGAAATGACGGGTTGCCAGGTAACATCATTTGTCAGACCAGGTGACACGATGGTTAAGTCAGGCGAACTGTGACACTCTCCTCTAATTCTGGTAGGGGCGTCCTCATTGACCGTGCAAAACGTAGAGCTATCAATCTGCTCAGCCAGCGCTGTACCTCTCTGGTCGTTTCCGAGGGCCGAATGCCACATCTCATGATGCGCATTAAAATCCCCCAGGACCAGACGATTATGACCTTGCAAGAGCGGGCTAATATCAGGCCTATAATCAGGGATACAGATATTTCTCGGCGGGATGTATACATTCAGCAACTCTATCTCGGCAGCTCCACACCTGACTGCTACCCCCATACACTAAATGTACGGGTCATAAGAGACAGGCTCAAGCGAGATAGGTCTGTATTGGACAGATTGGTGCAATAGGAAAGCCAATCCCCAACCTCCACTTCTGGTGCGATCTTTCCTCAGAACATTGTAACCATCACAATGCTCTAAGCTGTGGTTGTTGTTCAGCTTGGTTTCCTGCACCGCCGCGACCTTGATGTTCTTCCGACTCATAAAATCTACTATCTCCTCGATCTTAACTCGGAGTCCATTGCAATTCAATTGCAAAAAGGCTGCATTTTCGGGGATTGGGACAACAACGGCTGGTGTTAAAGGCTGCGTGTGTGGTTGTTGTCGAGGGGACTGCGGGGGAGTTTCGTAGTCAGACGACGAGGGAGTCTCGTAATCCGACGATGACTCACTGGGGATTGTGTTCACACAGCATGCAGCAACATAGTCCCTGTCGTAGTCCCTCACGTGGACGAGTCCAGAGCAACCACTTAGATGCACCCACTCCTGACATCTATTGCATCTCACAGAAGGTTGGATGTGGGTGAAGATGCGGATGTGACAAACTGAGCACAGATATATTGGTCCTCGGTTTTCCTCCGTCCCGGCTCGGACCAATAGAATTCGGAGCAGGCATTCCGAGATATGCTGCTCCCAATACAGAAAAACGAAACAAATACAAACATGTATACACTGAGGTGGCAGCCGCTGGCCGGAACATCGGTTTTGTGTTGTTCCGGGTCAATCCGGTACGAAAGAACCCGCTGCCGTGCAGTAGTCACGCTCTTGTAAAAATCATGATTGAAAATGCATAATTTGATGCACTTCCAAATCACTTGTACATATGATTTAACTGCATCTTTAGAGGCAAACTTTTTGCTGGGTATTTATTAAACTTTAAACAAAAACAAAAATTATCGCCACAATGCTGCCAAAAGGACAAAGTTATGCTGATGCGGCTAACAATTAAACTTAAATAATCTATTTTATTCAAAACAGTTGAACGAACAGAAGGCTTGCAGACTGAACTTTTTCTCCATGCATCCCACTTGTTACCGGACGATTAAAATTTCATTCCAACACGTTTTTCTATTTACTCGGGGTATTTATAAACATTTGTATTTTTTGTTTGCAGTTTAATAAAATCAAAATAAATATTTTGCAATCATTTGAAAACGTTCTATTGGTGCCAATACAAAATAGGTAAATACAACATTGTTTTCTCAATTTGGAGAAGAAAAAAAGTTCTTCAAAATATTTCCAATTTAAAATCGCATTAAAAGCCAATAATAGACACGAGACATTATCCAGTTCCAGCCAAAATTGAAATACCATAATGTATTTTTGTGTAGAAACATTTATGAACTTTATGGCAAAAACCACAACCAAAAATTGTGAAAAATCAACTAAAGTCTTTTGGCGTTACTTTAGTTGTTTGAATTCTTTTAACCCCAAAATGAAAATTCTCAAAAAAAAAAACTTTGTTTGACGTCATTTTGATTGAACAAATACAAGAAGCGCACGTTTAACGAGTGATGGAATCTGATTTGTTTTGCGAATTTATCGGAAATCTATTAAATCGCCATAAAATCAACGATGATCATAATGGTGGCGATGGGTGATGGGAACGTGAGTAAACAATGAAACATGATTTCAAATTATATATCCATTTGCAGAGAGAACAAATTACTATTATGTAATTGATTTTTCAAATAGTTTTTTTTTTAGCATGTTTATCGATATTTTCTAGGTATTTTTATTACCATTTGGAAAAAAATCTGTAAAGCCACACAATATAATTAAAGTGTTGAAGGTATAATCATATTTTAATAGTTTTTTAATGGGAAATTATTTCCGCATTGTTTCATTGTTTACATAAATTCCACTAAATATATCAGGTTCTGTGCATTATTTTGTCTTTAAGGCCGACAAAGGAAGCAATATTTTGTTTATTTTACATTAAAATTTAATATTTATTGCAATCTACCGCAGCATGTGGCGAAGGAAATAATTTTTGGGGTGCGAAATCCCCATATGAAAGTATTAATTTACTAAAAGTTTATTCTTTAGTTTACAGCTTCGATATTGGTTTGTATGTATTGACAACAATGTTTCGTTAATCCTTCAATCACACGACAGTGGGTTCTATAGTTCGTTGTCATACATTTTCTATTATTTGGTTCATCTGGGTCCAAATTTAAAAAGAATCAGGTGAATGGGTTAACCAAATGCAGTGTGTCGTGCGGACCAATACGAGTTGAGCCGGCTGCATTGTCCGGATCTTAATTCTCATGTTGCCTTGGCATCTTCGATGGATTGGGGGTGGTCTTCGTCATTTACATTGTACCTTTGAAATGACTGTGCAACTGCCTCATAGTGAATGGTATCAAGATATGCATCTTTTTCCGCCTGTGCTTTCGATCTCTCTAGATCATGACGATCTCTCCTGACGTGCTTAGGTGGGAAAGCCTGTTCACTACATTGTTACAGGAATGCTCACGGCGTTAACATCCTAGCAGGTACTGCATATACAACATTTTATTGTGATGATGCACCGGTAAAATCTTCGTCCACTCATGAAGGTGGTACAGTGGTTTCATGAGGAGGCACCCTGTTGCTGTCCTCAGGGTTGAATTCTGGCAGGTTCGAATATTCTTAACACACTACACTGTCCGGCCTATTGCTTTGTAAGAAGTCAAGAAGGATTCTTTGTCAGCAATCCAAGTGCTGCCGGGCAGTGACTTGAGGACCTTTTTGATATTTCTCATCTTGCGCGGACAACTTAAACATGCTATCGAACGTTACATCCAATATCTTGGGGTAGTTAGTGATCGTAATCTGGCTACCGCCGACCAATATGTTCAGGGGTAGCCTAATTTCAGCCGTCCAGGTGGCCACTAGTGTGGCAATAGATTAGATATTTAAACTGTCACATATGTCTTCGGCGATAGGACCCGAAGCCGGGTGTGAAATTTCAGAATGGTAGAGATTCAAAACATGTGATATCTCCACCCTGAGTTATGAAACTCCTTGTTTCATTCTACGGCCAGTCGTTGGCTTCTTATTTCTGAATTCCACAAACGACTGGCGACCACACATATATGTATTTAATTATCCAACGTTTGAGGAAAGTCTTCTCTATGTCCTCGAAAGCCTTTGATAGATGAAGAGCCGTCGACAGATATGTGCGAATAGGGCGGCGTGAAATACTGTTTTGGTACTTTACATTTTCGGGAATCGGTGTTGGGCAACTGGGAAACCGCTTCTCATCATGGGAAGGATCTTCGCTACTGGCGACAGGAGGAAAATCGGCCTGATTCGCTTCTAGAGGGACCGCCCTGCCATCATTCTAGGCTCCTGGTACTTTATAGATAGCTAACCATAGATTGAGGGGAATTGTCAAATATTCAATTTCAAGTTGATCCAGTTGCTACACCAGGCCCTACGCTTTTTATGATTTCGCGTTACGGATGACATCGGCAACATTGTAAATTGTGGTGGTACATCCTTGCCTTATACGACGTAGCATACTCCTCTTCGCCCAATCATCCTCGGGATGCTTCATTAATTGTCGATTAAAATAACACGGGTACCACCTCTCTGTAACTGTCACGCCGTTGAGAGTAATAGTCGTTTTATCATCCTTCTTTTTCGGATTCGAAAGTTATATAACCGTTGCCCACTTACTTAGCTGGCCCATTACAGAACTAAGAAAAGATCTCCAACTCTCTCTGTTTAGTGCTTCGCTTTCTGGAATACCACGCCTTGTCATCTTCACTTCTTCATCCACTTGTTTGCGCCATCTATTCTTTGGCCTGCCAGTTCTGCGTGCACCGCCATGCGACCCGAATTTATACGCCTTTTAGCGGGTTCATCATCGCTCATTCTTATGATATGGCCTAGCCAACGCAATCGTTGCATCTCGATACGTGTATCTATTCCAATGCCGTTCTTTGGTATTGTTGAAGTTACGAAGTTTTTCGGCAATACAAACACACACGAACCGATGGCAACGAAAGAGCACACAAAAGAGAGCAAATGTGTTGATTTGTTTTTGTTTTGCAGCATGCGTGCATACAACCTTACTAACGCACTGTCAAAAGATGCCAATATTCATAACTTTGTGAGCCCTCTTCTTGGTCGGCAGTGATCTATACTGATGTCGTTGTATAGCAGATGCAGCTCGTGGTTCATACGAAGTCGATATTCACCGTGAACGCAAATTGGTCCATAGATCTTTCGAAGAATTTTTTCTCCGTTGCCCACACTTTGCTTAATTCTGCACTAATGTTGCTTTGCTTCAGCTGGTCTAGCCACTTTTTGCGCTTATGCCCGCCTAGCAGCATGTTCACTTCAAGAATAAGTTTCTTAACTCCTTCACTCACGGGCCTTTAGGATTCGTATGACGAAGCTCATTTTGCTAGACTTTGCTGGGAAAATTAGTATAATTTCGGATATTCGATCAGCAGGTAGGTAGTAAGCGGCTGCAGCTGTGTTGATGCCCCGGAATATTCTCTCATCTACATTAAGATCTGAGGGAATGTATAGCTCTCTAAAGCGGTGATTGGCAAATTCTCGGAAACCCTGCCAATCAGCTTTTCCATGAATCAGAAAAGTACAGTGGTCAGAGATTATGAAGTCGGGTGGTCTGTTAACGGAGACGATGAAAGGAAGGTGGTCTGAGCCAAGGAATGTGACGGGTTGCCAGGATACGTAACTTATCAGACTGGGTGCCACAATGGTGATGTCTGGGGAGCTGTGGAAATCTCCTCTTAGCCTCGTAGGGTCGTCTATAATCACCGTGAAAAATGTAGAGCTATCAATTTGTTCGATAATCGTTGTACTTCTCTGGTCATTGCTTAGAGCGGAATGTCAAAGCTTATGAGGGGTATTGAAGTCCCCTATTGCCTTTCAAAAATGAAAAGCCTCGGCAGTATGTACACATTAAGCAATGCTACCTCAGCATTCCCACACTGTACTGATACTCCCATACATTCCATATATGGGTCACTGGAGTAAAGCTCATGCGAGAGACGTCTCTGCTGGACAGACTGGTGTATAAGGAAGACAAGTGCTCCTTTGCTTCTTGTACGACCATTCCGTAAAACGTTGAAACCTTCGCAACATTTCAAGCTATAGGGGACGGTGAGCTTTGCTTCCCGGATTGCAGCTACTATGATGTTATTCCGGGTGCCACCGTGGTGCAATGTTATGCACTCCCGCCTTGCACGCTGAAGGTCGTGGGTTCAATTCCCCGGCCAGGCAACATCAAAATTTTCAACGGTGGCAAAATACCCCTCAGTAATGTTGGCGACATTTCCTGAGTATTTCAGCCATGCAAAACTTCACTATAAAGTGGTGTCGTAAGACATGCCGCACAGTGTTGCCGCTTCCTTGTAAACGTGGACAAAAATAGAAGGAGTTGACCTAGGTCGATGCATTTTTATACAAGTACTTATGCGGGCATAGGAGTGAAAAATTCCCATTTTGGTCCATATCGGTTCAGATTTGGATATATCCCCCATATATATATTTTTCCGATTCTGCTATAACTCAGCCAATTTTAATTGAACCGCCTGCAAATTTAATATGCGATATTTGCTTGGGCTTTTGATCAGTTTTACCTATTTTGTTAAAAAATCGGATCAGATTTCGATATAGCCCCCACATATATATATTTCCCCGATTTTGCTATAACTCAGCCAATTTTAATTGAACCGCCTTCAAATTTAATATGCGATATTTGCTTGGGCCTCTGATCAGTTTTACCTATTTTGTTAAAAAATCGGATCAGATTTCGATATAGCCCCCACATATATATATTTTTCCCGATTTTGCTATAACTTAGTATATTTTAATTGAACCGCCTTCAAATTTAATATGTTATGAATCGGATCAGATTTCTATATAGCCCCCATATAATATTCTCCCGATTTTACTATAACTCAGTCAATTTTAATAGAACAAAAATAAAACAAAGTAGTCAAATAAAGTGAATTTATCCACTGAGGCAAAACAAGGATTCTTGCTCCTTTCGTACAAATTGTTTATGATCATATGGTTGTGGCTCCGAGAATCGGATTTTATAGGATGTAAACTTTGCATTTTTTAATTCGAAAGGGATGTCTGTTTCATGTACCAAATGGTCGAAACTGCAATTTGCTGCAATTTTTAGATACACTCCATGAAAGAAGCGAAATTCATGAGTTTTGTATAACACGTTACTGTTTCAGTCAACATAACGGTACTTTATGTATACACATTATATGTAAACTTTTTTTTCATAAATTGCAAGACTATCGACCACTCTTTAATTCCCAATTCAAAAGTTGTGGAATATGTCAATAACTTCTTTAAAAAAATTCCATGAACATGGGTTTCTTTTTTAAATACATTTTAGTAAATGTCACATACGAAAAATGTTCTATGTTTAACGAGCTATAACTTTATAGTAACACCAAATATCGGCAACATCTTTGAGGTTTGTCCTATTTGAAGTGTTCTCAATAAAATAAAACCATAAAATAATAAAAAAGTCAAGAACACATTTTTCGATTTTTGTCCACTGAGGCAACACTGTGCGCCGTTCGGACTCGGCGATAAACTGTAGGTCCCATATCATTGAGCTAATATGATTCGGGCTGCACTCATTGATTTGAGAGAAGTCTTCCTTGTCCCGCCTGGGATGTTTGTGGAACAATTATAATTATATAAAACTGTTTAAGTCTGCAGTTTCCCCCATTGGCTTAACTTCATCACTTTCCTCTTTGCAGAGAAAAATGTTTAGAAAACGAACTGACATGAAATCATGACGAGATGAAATCATGATATTGGTAGCGATCAGTAAATTTTGCAAGCTGTCAGTGCGTTTTGTAAACATTTTTCTCTGCAAAGAGGAAAGTGATGAAGTTAAGCCAATGGGGGAAACTCCAGACTTAAATAGTCATATGATTGAATCTTCAACTGAAACAAAACAAACAATTATATATAATTTTAAATTGTGGCATTGGTAAGCACACCAGCCAACGTTGGCTTAGTATCTTATTCATATAAAGCTTCTCTACAAGTGAGCATAAACTCCCCGTGAGTTTTCTCACTTTCTCCCTTAAGTTGAAACGGCAGAAGCCAAAACTCACGGGGAGTTTACATTCATGATCACCCTGAATATAAATGATATGAGAAAAGTCTCCCCTGTTCCTTCTGGGATCCCACATTAATAATTAGACTAAAATTATGCTAATATCATCTTCTAGAAATCCACAAATCGAATCAATAATTTGAATTATGTCATATTGGCGCATCCACTGTTCCATGGTGTCACCCAATACCCTTATACAGTTTATAGCAGTAATCAAATTATCCATTTGTTAATCATTATAGGTGACTGTTCTATTTGCTTTTGCTAAACAGTCGCTAGATTATTAACAATTCACAACTTCATTTACACAATTTGTTGAATTCATTCCCTAAGAATATGGAAATAGTACAGCGGTGGTAGAAGACAAATCACATGACCGACTGCATACATTAAATATGGTGAGGGGATAAATGAAAATAAAATCGTGAATTTTTATTACGATTCTGTTGATGGCGATGAAGACGACGAACAACACTGTGATGAAGATGATAAAAGTTTACCCTCCCAACAGAAGAATAATGTGTCATACGAAACAGTTGGTAATCTTCATTGCCAACAACGTGATTATTAGTTGTTTGAGGTTCTTGTAGTTATGCTAGGTACTTCAAGTCTGTTTACTTATAGCTCAGGGGGTTTTTTGTTGTAAATGTTTTTTTTCGAGTTTCATACCACCTTATGCTACCGTTATTTGATTTGTTCAAGTAAGATGTATAGGCAATTAATGGAAGCTTAAGAGAGAGCAAATACCGGCTTGCCGGCAAGCCTGAGGAAATATTGTTTCACGGCATATGGTTCTTTGAGATTTCTAATTTAAAAAAATTGTCTTAAAGTAGTGGAAATCAATAAAAAACTGTAAGAAAAGAATATAGTCGGTTGCGTCCGACCATGTGCTACCCTGCATCACTAGTTTTGGCCAATAACTTTAATTTTTTAAAATTAGTTACTGTTTCTTCTCGAAACTATTTGGACGAATTCCAACAACAAAATAAAGCGGCAGCTGGGGAGCAAAATTGGAGCCAACGAAGAGAGGAAAAAAGGCACAACACACGCAAAAGAAATAAAAAAACACTCTTTTTATACGAACAATATCGGGTGTAAATAAAACACTTTCCTTTCATTAAATATTAAAGTGAGAACAAATTCAAATTATTTTTTATTTATAAAAATGGCCGAATATTTTAATTTAATTTATTGAAGCAATAGCGCCAAAAACGACAGCGCGCTCGAATAACGAAATTCAAAACGATAATTCAATAATTTTAATCGAAAGCGTCTTTGCGCTAAAACGAACAAAAAACCAACTATATATTTGTAACTTCATTTACAACGACAAAGGCAATATTCGCTCAAAAATGTAGAGCGAGTGACATCTCACAACGGGGTTGCCACATCCAGAAAGTTATCTCCAGAAAATGTTGCCACTTCGTCTTCGCCGCCAAGGCATCCAAAAACAACGGCGCTTCACGAACGTGAACATCCCGGCCCCCGTTCAGTCTTTCGGAATCGCAAGTTCTGAAAAGGCTCGAACAAAAATAAAAACAAAAGATATTAAAATAAATGATGTGGCTCTTCGCCACGATTACCAATATAAATTTATATACCCAGCGACAAACAAAATTAAGACTGGATTCCGTACTCAACCTCAAAGCAATTTCCTAGGTCCGCTATCAACAAATTGGTTTCTGGGACAGGAACCATTGATTCGCATCATTAAATTTGGGTCGTCTTTATCCGTATCTCTTCCTTCTGTAAAAGGCTGGCACGCTATTGGCTGCGACCTCAGGGCACTAGGTTCCTTTCCATTTACGGTTCCGAACGAACGAGCTTCGCCTTTAGCAATACCGTTGGACGAACTAGGTCCATTTTTGCTTTTCTCCTTGGACGAACTAGGTCCATTTTGAGAAACAACTTTAGAAAAATTATTATTCCAATTTACTTTGGACGAACGAGGTCCACTATTTACAATGGCTTTGGACGAACGAGGTCCAGGCCCAGATAATGTATAGGACGAACTAGGTCCTTTCATTGATTGGGATACGGACGAACAAAGTCCCATTCCCTTTAAATGCGGCATTTTATCAACTGACCGAATATCTAAACCATGCTTCTTTTCACAACGATTAATTTGTGGACTGTATTTCACAACATGAGGTAGCTCACTATCTACCAATGTGCAACATGAGACCAGAGAAATTGTCTCAGAAATTGGTCCCGTAAGCACCCAACCAAAAATAGTTTCTTGGGCCACGAGAGAATTCAAAATATTTCTTCGTACGCCATCCAACAAAATCTGAGGATAAATATCACCTCCAATCAAAATATCTACCTGGCTACTTTTCCCAAATTTGGGATCAGCTAGCGGTACAATTCCCAACGAAAGCGAATCAGGAAAAGCTATCGAGTAACTAGGCAAATTTGCTGTTAATTTTGGCAATACATAAGCGGAGATATCAACATCGAATTCCTCATTATGGGGAGATTTCAAAACAAATTTGCATTGTCTCATTGATGATCCAACTGATGCATCATTTAGTCCCGAAACATTAGCATTGACTTTTTTGGCGGGCAAATTGAGACGACGCTGTAATTTTTCAGTAATAAATGTGGCCTGGGAGCCTGGATCAATTAATGCCCTAGCTGCATAAAAAATTCCATTAATATCGATATTAACGAGAGCTGTGCCCAATAAAATTCGATTGCGAGTACTAGCAAAACAATTTTGTACATTCGCCTGTTGGCTGGTACTAGGCCTAACATCAACTTCAGCATTGGAATCCAAATTCGAATGGTGCGATTCCCTATGCAACATCGTATGATGTTTTCCATGGCATATTGAACAACTGGAGCTGCTAAAACACTCCTTTAGCAAATGGTTACTACCAAAACACCTTATGCAAAGATTGTTCCTTTTAACCGCTCGAAACTTTTCATTTTGGTTCATTTTCAAAAAGTTTTGGCAATATTTCAATATGTGGTCCTCTGAACAAATAAAACAAGACCTTTTGTTTAACTTGGAACCGTAATGTTTCAATTTTTTGTTCGGAGAAGGCATTTCTTCAGAATCAGCTATGGGTGCGGTGTTTGTCAAATCAAAAACGGTTTCCAACGATTGAAACCTGGCAGTTAAAAAACTATCCAAATCTGACCATTTCGAAACTTCAGTCTTATTACTGACTGTTTGCTCCCACAACGACAAAGTGTTAACAGGAAGTTTTGTGGAACATAAAAACACAAATATCGGGTCCCAACTATCAACATCAATCTGGTGAAACTTTAGGGATGTAATGCAATTATTAATATCCCTTTGGAGGCGTTTAATCTCACTAGCCGAATCGCTTCTTACAGTCACCAGATTAAACAAGATCTTCAACTGGCTATTCACCAAAATCCTCTTGTTCTCATACCTGTCTTTAAGATTTGACCAAGCATTTTCGAACCCTTCATTAGTCAGTGGAGATTTTTTGACTATTTCTAAGGCTTCACCCTGCGTACTTTGTCGCAAATAGAATAACTTTTCGACAGGCGTGATAGACTTACAGTTGATGTACACCGCGGTGAACATGTCCCTAAAGGACGGCCAAGAGAGATAGTCACCATAGAATATCTCCGTAGTACAAGCCGGCAAACGCAAACGGTGATCTGGTATTATGCTTTCAAATGAACCTGGTGCCTGGTTACTATTAGGCATTGTCGAGGTCAGACCAGATTGGTTCGAAAATGTCTGAGACAACTCACCCATTTGAGCTGCGCAAGCAATGTACGCTTCTCTACATTGCTTAAAAAGTGATGATGCTTCTTTTTCTTCGTTGCTTCCATCACCCTCAACACAAAACTGTTCATAAGCTGCTCTAACCTTCTGCCAAAGCCCCTTAAACTCTTCCTTTCGAAGTTCTATGGTGAAAATCGTATGATTACTAGGAAGAATGTCATTATATTCCTTCTCAAAATCGAGGAATAGAGCCGCAAGCTTTTTAAATTTCACAAGAATGATTGGCTGGGACATTTTGCTTAAGAAAAGTTTCAAAATTCTGACGAAAAATTATAAAAAACTATTTTAATCAATTTTAAAATGCAAGTTTTTCACTCAAAATAACGTTTTTGTATCGCAAAATGTCTGCAAACAACAAAATTTCCCAAAAAGCAGCTAGTACAATGGAAATGTCAATTTTGAAGACAAAAATTAAATAACTATTAAATGAAGGAAGAGTCACCTTTTTATGACGAGTCTTCTTTCCACTTATATCGCACTATCAATAGCAATGGACAACAACAAACAGCCAAGAATGAGTTGGATCAAAAACACAAAACAAAATTGCAATTTCAATTAAATGAAACACACAAAACGGAATTATTCTTTTTTCTCAAATGTCCGTCCGTCTGTTTCAACTCCAAATATAATATTTACCAGCAGCACTAGCGATCACAAAATTATTTTTATTTTGCGTTTTCCCACAACTTTGCACGTTCACTTTTTAAAAATATTTTAATTTAATAAAATAATGAAAATGACTTGCAAAAATAATAATAAGAAAGAGAAAGAAAAAAACCAAAACACACAATCAACTAACAAGAAGGAGACCAGTGTTAGTTGTTAGTGTTTACCGGTCAAAAGTAAAAATCTAATTGGTAAATAAAAAACGCAATTTTAACAAAAATAAAATTGCGACTCGCAGGTAAATAAAAAAAGCAGAAATTGCAATGCAAAAAGTCCACAATGTTACAATTCTTGGTAGCAAATTGACACAACTTCTTATTACAAGTCTCCCCTATGACTTTTCAACACAGAAGAGCACAAATTTCGGCAAATAACTATTCACGAATAGATTATCAAAACATGCATCGCAAAAACGTATAAAATATTTTTGGTTTGCTTTGAAAATATTATCACTTCAATGATTGAAAAAATTATAACCTTTTCGACGAAAAAATTGTTAATTCAATTTGCCGTCTGTCCAACACAACAACACAAACTATAAGCAGCAACACTAGCAACGATCTTTCAACGAATTTATTTCTAATTCATCACAACACCGACCACTGCAATATCATTAAAATATTTACAATATTTTTAACTATTTCCACTTGCTCAATTGCCTTTTAGTATTTTTTATTATTAAATAAAAATTATTATTTTTCCACTTCAATTCCCGACGGAATAAAAAACCAAAACAAACTAGAAGAGAGAATAGGGAAGAAGAAGCACAACAGTGATAGTTGTTTGTGCTTTTCTCTCACAACGTCGATCAGTTGAACCGCGTTGCCAACCACTAATCTGAAGTATTAGGTGGCCGGCCAACAATGCAATATTATTGCAAATTTAATAAATTTTAATTTCAATAAATTTTCAATAAAACTATTGAAATTTATATAAAAATAAATTAAAAAATACCTTTTTTCCAAAATAAGGCAAATTTGCTCCTCTTGCTCCGGATCCGGCTCGAAGGACTATGTTTCTTCTCGAAACTATTTGGACGAATTCCAACAACAAAATAAAGCGGCAGCTGGGGAGCAAAATTGGAGCCAACGAAGAGAGGAAAAAAGGCACAACACACGCAAAAGAAATAAAAAAACAATCTTTTTATACGAACAATATCGGGTGTAAATAAAACACTTTCCTTTTATTAAATATTAAAGTGAGAACAAATTCAAATTATTTTTTATTTATAAAAATGGCCGAATATTTTAATTTAATTTATTGAAGCAATAGCGCCAAAAACGACAGCGCGCTCGAATAACGAAATTCAAAACGATAATTCAATAATTTTAATCGAAAGCGTCTTTGCGCTAAAACGAACAAAAAACAACTATATATTTGTAACTTCATTTACAACGACAAAGGCAATATTCGCTCAAAAATGTAGAGCGAGTGACATCTCACAACGGGGTTGCCACATCCAGAAAGTTATCTCCAGAAAATGTTGCCACTTCGTCTTCGCCGCCAAGGCATCCAAAAACAACGGCGCTTCACGAACGTGAACAGTTACTATTTCAAAGCACGTGATCAAGTTCAAAGATTGCCAATAGCGGTCCACATCGTGCACCTCCCTCACCAAAGTTCAACATTTAAGTGCTGTTTAGGGACTTTTCGATGGTAGTTTTCATTTTTTTCCTGGTCAAGACTATGTTTCCTGGCATAATGATTCAAAAACTTTAAAAAGTCCTACGGTGATCGGCTAAAACATTCGCAAAATTTGCGTTAAGGTGCAGCTAAAGGGAATTTAGTTCTAGATAATCTGTGACAGCGTCCCAGAGCTTTTGTGTGGCCTGGTATAAAAAGACAATATTTCTGCAACGCTGTCACAGACCCACTCCACTAACTCGTTTTTGCATCTTATTCGGATGGTTTCCCTTTGTTCATCAACTGACTCACCTCAAGCAACCTTTTGCGGGGTTTTGGAGTTGAGGAAAATGAGGAATCACGCGAATTATTGCATCACGGTGGCACCCGAGGTTCGATCTTATCACTTGAAATTCCATTCCGCTCATAGTATTTGCATCTTTATTTGTGTACCGGTTGGAGTAAATATATGTCTTTCGGTCAGCGAATCATCCGTCGTTTTGCTGGCGATTCCCCATTTGATTTCGTTTCAGCCCTTAGCTTCAGTACGTTTCTTTGTCACACAGAAGCTTGCGATGATGGCGACCGTAGTGAGGTGTGTGTGAGTCCATAATTGTAATAGTTAGGTAGTGTGAAGTATTGAAGTTGATGCATTTTTGATGTGAATACTGAGGGTACCAAGGCAGCCACACCAACAAACGTCGAACATTTATTTTCGGGTTCTATAGTAATAATTAAGCTAAATACTCATTGAGCCGCCCAGACTCGACGAGGCTTTTCCCAAGTACAGTCGGTACCCTACTGCACCAATAGGCACGTGGTCGCTTAACACCGCGGTGTTAGGGGATCACTTTGGGGTAGTAGATCATTACCTGATATATACATATGTCATTAACCCCAAAGGTGTACTGTGGAATAGTCCTTGTCTCGCAACAAAATACCTCCTTTCTCAAAATTCTAAAAACCTCCTAAATACGGCCAGTCTTTGATTTTAGTTTTAGTCTTGGTTTTGTACTGACGGGACATGGTTCTCTCAACGTTTTTGTTTTTTTTTTTTTAAGAAAAGGACCTTCTATAGAACATTTCTCAAAGAAATGGTCCTTCTAAAGTCAAAGAAAGGGTACTTCTGTAGACCCTCTCTGAAAAAAGGGTTCTACCTTTTCTGATAGAAATGGTGCTTCTATAGACTATTTTTGAAAGAAAAGATGCTTCTATAGATGCGCGTTTAAAGAAAGTGTGCTTCTATAGACCCTTTTTGAAAGAAAGAGTGCTTCTATAGACCCTTTTTGAAAAAAGGGGGTCACAATAGATCATTTCTGATAGAAATGGTGCTTCTATAGACCCTTTTTGAAAGAAAGGGTGCTTCTATAGACCCTTTTTGAAAGAAAGGGTGCTTCTATAGACCCTTTTTGAAAGTCAGGGTGCTTCTATAGACCCTTTTTGAAAGAAAGGGTGCTTCTATAGACCCTTTTTGAAAGAAAAGGTGCTTCTATAGACCCTTTTTGAAAGAAAGGGTGCTTCTATAGACCCTTTTTGAAAGAAAGGGTGCTTCTATAGACCCTTTTTGAAAGAAAGGGTGCTTCTATAGACCCTTTTTGAAAGAAAGGGTGCTTCTGTAGACCCTTTTTGAAAGAAAGGGTGCTTCTATAGACCCTTTTTGAAAGAAAGGGTGCTTCTATAGACCCTTTTTGAAAGAAAGGGTGCTTCTATAGACCCTTTTTGAAAGTCAGGGTGCTTCTATAGACCCTTTTTGAAAGAAAGGGTGCTTCTATAGACCCTTTTTAAAAGAAAGGGCGCTTCTTTAGACCCTTTTTGAAAGAAAGGGTGCTTCTATAGACCCTTTTTGAAAGAAAGGATGCTTCTATAGAACTTTTTTGAAAGAAAGGGTGCTTCTATAGACCCTTTCTTAAAGAAAGGGCGCTTCAATAGACCCTTACTCAAAGAAAGAGTGCTTCTATAGAACTATTCTGAAAGAAAGGGTCCTTTTAAAGTCACTTTCCCACAGAAGGGGTGCTTCTATAGACGCTGAAATAAAGGGTCCTTTTAAAGACACTTTCCCACAGAAGGGGTGCTTCTATAGACGCTGAAATAAAGGGTGCTTCTATAGAACGTTTCTGAAATAAAGGGTGCTTCTATAGAACGTTTCTGAAATAAAGGGTGCTTCTATAGAACGTTTCTGAAATAAAGGGTGCTTCTATAGAAACTTTCTGAAAGAAAAAGGTCCCTCTAAAGGCCCTTTCTGAAAGAAAGAGTCCCTCTAACGACCCTTTCTCAAATAATGGGTGCTTCAATAGACCCTTTCTGAAAAAATGGTGCTTCTATAGACCCATTCTGATAGAAAGGTTGCTTTTCTGAAAGAAAAGGTCCCTCTAAAGGCCCTTTCTGAAAGAAAGATTCCCTCTAACGATCCTTTCTCAAATAATGGGGGCTTCAATAGACCCTTTCTGAAAAAATGATGCTTTTATAGACCCATTCTGATAGAAAGGTTACTTTTATAAGCCTTTTCAGATAGAAGGGGTGGTTTTACACACCTTTTCAGATAGAAGGGGTGCTTTCATAGACCTTTTCAGATAGAAGGGGTGCTTTCATAGACCTTTTCAGATAGAAAGGGTGCTTCTATGGACCTTTTCTGATAAAAGGGTGCTTCTATAGACCTTTTCAAATAGAAAGGGTCGTCCATTGGTAAAAGTCTTTACTTACATACGCTAAGGGTATATCTCTGCCGGTAAAGCCGACTAACAACATATACTCAATCACAGGGCAGCGGGTTCTTTCGTACCAGATTGACCCGAAACCAAAATGTTTTGGCCACCGGCTGCCAACCCAGCGTCGTTGGTGGCCAATACATTTGCAACATAATTACACGTTTTAGTAAAATGTTTATTTTTTTTTTGGAAGTGAAATTAGGTATTTTTTGCAATTATTTATAGTTTGATGCTTCAAAAATAAGAAAATGACTTTGAATTTGGCTCGATCTACAACAACAGTTATGAAAAAATTGAAAACACATAACAGGTCCTAAAATTGAACGGTCAAAACATTTGCAACTGAACCAAAACACTTGCAAAAATCTTCAAAAATTTGTAAAATATAATTTTTTATATGATTCAAATTATTTCCTTTTAGTTTTGGAAAGTCTAAAAGCGAGTAAAATTTGTATACTAATAACAGTCATACGTACTCCACCGGTGGGGTGACGGGTCATAGGAGACAAGCATGAACATGGGTGCAATATTCAGAAACTTCGGAAATAATGGAAAATTCTTCACATTTCAGTTTTTCTATTTAATAAAATTCAGAGTTAAGAGTGTAGTTGTATCGTTTGCAAAAAAAAAAAAACCTAATTTCACATTCATAAAAATTTTAGAGTCATTTTTCTGAAACGTGCAATTTTGTGTGCAAATGTATTGGCCACCACTGTATACCTTTCAATGCAAATAAGCTATAGCCTACACGACGAAAGCTTATATACTTAATGTGGATAATAGAAGAACAATAACTCCGCTTTGAAGAAAAGAAAAAATAAGCTGTAAGTCTTCTTAAAAAAGATCGCAGGTCTCCTAGTAGAACACTAATAAGTTTTCTTTCAGACGACATTTAAGACAAAGGAGTATTCTCATAGAATACCAGTGGGTCTTCTTTCAGCAGAACTATTGGTTTTATTGGAAAGCTATTGGTAGTCTAAACAAGACCTATTTAATTTTTACAGTTTAAAAGAAGACACTGTCATTCAATTATAAAAGACCAATAGATCAAATAAGAGTCCAATATAATTTTCTTCTTATAGAAGAAATCTTGGTCTTTTTATAAAAGAGAAATGGACGATATTGTAGAATATAAGAATGCTATTCCCAGAAAAGTCCAAAAGGCCTTAATAAAAAGAACTATCAGGTCTTCTTTAGAAGTACAGAAAGTCTCCCCATTGAATGTCCAATAGGTATTCTTACAAAAACATCTTCCCCTAAAAATCGTACAAATCCCACATTAATTATCCGTATTATTTACATTGTTTTCTCTTTGGGTGTATCAACAAATTACATCGATTAAATAAATCGAGTTTTTCCTCTTGAAAATCAACAAATGCGTCATAAGTACGTAACAATTTACACACATTTAAAGCAAAGCAACTTTGACGGTGGTGACCGGCAGTTTAAGCCAATTTCTCAGGTGTTTTGATTTGGTTCACAATTCAACGCATTGGAATTGAGACCAAAACAAATATCAAAAAAGAAATATGAAAAATATGACAGCAATACCTTAACACCAACAACAACATGAAGAATAACTACGAGACTACCCAACAACTAGGTTACGGGAATCTAAAGTAGACGACACAACACAATCAAAAGACATTTGGCCAAAAGCAAAAAATCTAAACCCCCTTACAGAAATGTTCCACACTGTTTTTCTTACCTTACCAAATGGAGGGAAAAAACTGGTGTGTGACTAAATGGAGTTCCAATAAAGGTTCCCCCATGCCTGCCTAAATAAAATTGGGTCTTCATAATGTTTACACTACAAGATTGTGTGTTGTTGTGTTGAGTTAAAATGTTGTGTGAATTTGGTTTAAACGTCACTACCTCTTCTTGTACCTAGATATTGTATGTATGTTCCAAACATGTAAGCCATGTGTGTACCACCAGTATGCTACCATTGCTGTTGTTTTTCTTGTATTTGCTCCCTAGTTACATTTCAAACATATCTGTCTTTTTGCCCGTCTGTCTTCATCGTTGTAGCTATTTGTCTTTAGTTTTTTCTCTCTATAGTGTGCCTGCAGCTGCAAATTATTGTAAAAAAAACACACACACTGCGAGCATTTAAAGCTCTTTGGAAATAAAAATCATTCATAAAGTTCATTCAACTTTTGGTGTACAGAGTTAGGTTTTTTTGTGTGTTTTGTTTGATTGTTGTTGTTTTTCTTTCTTAAATGGCAACAAATGGTATCACAACATTTTTCGACGTTACCAAAGTTGTCATAGGCGTTGTTGTAGCAGCTAGTAACTGAATAAGTGTGAAATTACATAAAGACTGATTTAATCGAAACCGATTCGGTTTTCTTTGGTCAACAAAAATGATGTCTACCTTGATTTATCAGTGTGTACTGTGCAATCAATAAATTACTTGACACATTTTATTGTTATATAATCGGAAATACACCTTTTTTGTTGATAAAATGCATTGACCGGATGGGATTTTTGTGGTGAATAATTTCTAAGATATGGACTGAAAAGTCAGGGGAAGTGACAGAAAATACGGAAATTCTTAAAATAATTTTTTCTTATAGAAGACCACAATTTGGTATTCTTACTGATGTTCCCAAGAAGGTCTTCTTATAGAAGACCACTAGGTCTTCTTATAGAAGACCACAAAGTCTTCTTATAGATGACCACAAGGTCTTCTTATAGAAGACCACAAGGTCCTCCTATAGAAGACCACAAGGTCTTCCTATAGAAGACCACAAGGTCTTCTAATAGAAGACCACAAGGTCATCCAATAGAAGACCACAAGGTCTTCCTATAGAAGACCACAAGGTCTTCCTATAGCAGACCACAAGGTCTTCCTATAGAAGACCACAAGGTCCACCTATAGAAGACCACAAGGTCTTCCTATAGAAGACCACAAGGTCTTCCAATAGAAGACCACAAGGTCTTCCTATAGAAGACCACAAGGTCTTCCAATGGAAGACAACAAGGTATTCGCATAGAATACCACAAAGTCTTCCTATAGAAGACCACAAGGTCTTCCTATAGAAGACCACAAGGTCTTCCTATAGAAGACCACAAGGTCTTCCTATAGAAGACCACAAGGTCTTCCTATAGAAGACCACAAGGTCTTCCTATAGAAGACCACAAGGTCCACCTATAGAAGACCACAAGGTGTTCCTATAGAAGACCACAAGGTCTTCCAATAGAAGACCACAAGGTCTTCCTATAGAAGACCACAAGGTCTTCCTATAGAAGACCACAAGGTCTTCCCATGGAAGACAACAAGGTATTCGCATAGAATACCACAAAGTCTTCTTATAGACGACCACAAGGTCTTCTTATAGAAGACCACAAGGTCTTCTATAGAAGACCACAAGGTCTTCCTATAGAAGACCTCAAGGTCTTCCTATGGAAGACCACAAGGTCTTCCAATGGAAGACAACAAGGTATTCGCATAGAATACCACAAAGTCTTCTTATAGATGACCACAAGGTCTTCTTATAGAAGACCACAAGGTCCTCCTATAGAAGACCACAAGGTCTTCCTATAGAAGACCACAAGGTCTTCCAATAGAAGACCACAAGGTCTTCCTATAGAAGACCACAAGGTCCACCTATAGAAGACCACAAGGTCTTCCTGTAGAAGACCACAAGGTCTTCCAATAGAAGACCACAAGGTCTTCCTATAGAAGACCACAAGGTCTTCCTATAGAAGACCACAAGGTCTTCCAATGGAAGACAACAAGGTATTCGCATAGAATACCACAAAGTCTTCCTATAGAAGACCACAAGGTTTTCCTATAGAAGACCACAAGGTCTTCCTATAGAAGACCACAAGGTCTTCCTATAGAAGACCACAAGGTCCACCTATAGAAGACCACAAGGTCTTCCTATAGAAGACCACAAGGTTTTCCTATAGAAGACCACAAGGTCTTCCTATAGAAGACCACAAGGTCTTCCAATGGAAGACAACAAGGTATTCGCATAGAATACCACAAAGTCTTCTTATAGACGACCACAAGGTCTTCTTATAGAAGACAACAAGGTCTTCTTATAGAAGACCACAAGGTCTTCCTATAGAAGACCACAAGGTCTTCCTATAGAAGACCACAAGGTCTTCCTATAGAAGACCACAAGGTCTTCCAATGGAAGACAACAAGGTATTCGCATAGAATACCACAAAGTCTTCTTATAGACGACCACAAGGTCTTCTTATAGAAGACCACAAGGTCTTCTTATAGAAGACCACAAGGTCTTCTTATAGAAGACCACAAGGTCTTCTTATAGAATACCACAAAGTCTTCTTTTAGAAGACCACAAAGTCTTCTTATAGATGACCACAAGGTCTTCTTATAGAAGACCACAAGGTCCTCCTATAGAAGACCACAAGGTCTTCCTATAGAAGACCACAAGGTCTTCCTATAGAAGACCACAAGGTCTTCTAATAGAAGACCACAAGGTCATCCAATAGAAGACCACAAGGTCATCCAATAGAAGACCACAAGGTCATCCAATAGAAGACCACAAGGTCATCCAATAGAAGACCACAAGGTCTTCTTATAGAAGACCACAAGGTCTTCTTATAGAAGACCACAAGGTCTTCTTATAGAAGACCACAAGGTCTTCTTATAGAAGACCACAAGGTCTTCTTATAGAAGACCACAAGGTCTTCTTATAGAAGACCACAAGGTCTTCTTATAGAATACAGCAAGGTCTTCCTATAGAAGATCACAAGGTCTTCCTATAGAAGACCACAAAGTCTTCTTTTAGAAGACCACAAGGTCTTCTTATAGAAAACCACAAAATCTTCTTATAGAAGACCACAAGGTCTTCTTATAGAAGACCACAAGGTCTTCTTATAGAAGACCACAAGGTCTTCTTATAGAAGACCACAAAGTCTTCTTATAGAAGACCACAAGGTCTTCTTATAGAAGACCACAAGGTCTTCTTATAGAAGATCACAAGGTCTTCTTATAGAAGACCACAAGGTCTTCTTATAGAATACAGCAAGGTCTTCCTATAGAAGATCACAAGGTCCACAAGACCACAAGGTCTTCTTATAGAAGACCACAAGGTCTTCTTATAGAAGACCACAAGGTCTTCCTATAGAAGATCACAAGGTCTTCTTATAGAAGACCACAAAGTCTTCTTATAGAAGACCACAAGGTCTTCTTATAGAAGACCACAAGGTCTTCTTATAGAAGACCACAAGGTCTTCTTATAGAAGACCACAAGGTCTTCTTATAGAAGACCACAAGTTCTTCTTATAGAGGACCACAAGTCCTTCTTACAGAAGACCATAAGGCCTTCTTACAGAAGTCCACAAGGCCTTCTTAAAGAAGACCACAAGATCTTTTTATAGAAAACCCTAAGACCACAAGGTCTTCTTATAGAAGACCACGAGGTCGTCTTATAGAAGACCACAAGGTCTTCTTATAGAAGACCTCAAAGTCTTCCTATAGAAGAGCACAAGGTCTTCCTATAAAAAACAAAAAGTCTTCCTATAGAAGACCACAAGGTCTCCTTATAGAAGACCACAAGGTCTTTTTATAGAAGACCACAAGACAGCAAGGTCTTCTTATAGAAGACCGCAAGTGTTCCTACAGAAGACCGCAAGGTCTTCTTCTAGAATACCACAAGATCTTCTTATAGAAGACCACAAGGTCTTCTTATAGAATACCACAAAATCTTATACAAGTCCACAAGATCTTATCGTAAACCCCAAGACAACGAAGTCTTCTTATAGAAGACCACAAGATCTTCTTATAGAAAAACCCAAGACCACAAGATCGTCTTATAGAACACCCCAATGAATTTTTAAACCCTAGGTCTTCTTATAGTAAACCACAAGACCTTGTGATCTTCTTATAGACGATCGTATGGTCTTCATATGGAAGACCACTTAGTAGTGACCAGTGATTTTTCCTACTGCTAGTTTCAGGTCAGTTTTCTTGAGGGAAAGCTGGGATGTTGTTCTTCGTCTGGATAGCATTGGCCACATTGCCATGCAACTGGGTTTTCTGTGTAACAAATCGACTCCAATAGCTTTGTTCTAACTTCCGCATGAACTGGCTTGGTCGAGTTGTCAATTTTTAAGTAGGGTAATTCCGATCCGCGACGCACCTTTTTATTTCCATCAGTGTTGCAATGACCCTGGACCCCAAAAAAAATTGGTATTGGTTTTATGGTCCCTATGTCGTTCTTGCAATCCAAAACTGCCGCAGACTTAATATAATAGGACCTAAGTGATTTAGAGACCGCATTACTATCAGCACAGATAGTTACCGATTCAACTATGTACCTCAATTTTCGTTCAACTTACATTTTCGTCCATCTAAGTGCTAACGGCATAAATCTATGTACCGTCTAGAGGTGGGGAGTTGTGGGTCCAGTCCTTCCTGTGGAGTATATGTACATTTATTGGCTCGAAGTTCATTTGTGGTGATATATAATCACTGATTTCAGCACGTATCTTATTCGGAGCTGCGCCATGGTCCACAATGATTCCGAGGTGTTTGTCTTCTGAAGAGAGCTCTAAGACCACAAAGCTGTTTTAATAGAAGTCAACAAAACTTCTTAAAAGGTCCCTACGATCTTCTTGCTCAAGACTTTCAAATCGTTTGTTTGTAAATTTATATTGGAACTAAAATAACGGTAACATATTAGGTTTGTCCTTTTACTTGATACATTTTTCTAAATGTTGCTGAAACACTTTTTTCTAGCAACTTTTTCATTGTACGAAGGTCAAAATTCGAAACATTTGTAAAAATATTACAAAATATCGCGTTAGAAGACCAATAAGACAGGCATATTGTGTACATTTTTCCCTTTATTATTAATGCTTATGGAATTTAAATAATTTCCAAAACCCGTAAGTGCTTGTCATTAACTAATGCAGAGTATAAAATTTCATTCATAAATTTTGTTGTATGCCGTTTAAAATTACACAAATGGCAACCAACACGTCGTCATACCAAAAATAAAAAATTTAATTTCCTTCCTGTGCGCTTGTATGGCGGTGGGAAACCCATGTCTGTTGGCACAAAATTCAGTGACACAGATCGTCTATTGCCGACCGTCTAGTAATTATGTTAGTTTTTATAATCTGTCTAACAATTTTCGCACACAAAGTCAGTCTAACCATTTATTTTTGTCACAGAAATAAAAATGAGTTGCCATGTTGCTTTTTCTCAGTCTCCTTAAATGGTGTGAATGGATCGCCTTGATCGCAGATGTACCCCTACTATTCGGTACGTTTTCTTGTCCATTCATGTTCATTGGCTTTGGAATTTTTGGAGGTCTGCGGTTAATTCTCCATTTACACTTTCCTACTTCATTGATTCATGCCAAAGAAATAATGTCTTTTCGGATTTGTCCGACGTTAAAACATCCGGCCCAGTGGGAAATTTCGGTTCAACAAGAAAGGGTTCTCAAATAGGGTTCTCTATAGACCCTTTCTCAAAGAAAGGGTGCTTCTGTAGACCCTTTCTCAAAGAAAGGGTGCTTCTATAGACCCTTTCTCTAAGAAAGGGTGCTTCTATAGATCCTTTCTCTAAGAAAGGGTGCTTCTATAGACCCTTTCTCTAAGAAAGGGTGCTTCTATAGACCCTTTCTCTTAGAGAAAGAGTGCTTCTACAGACCCTTTCTCTAAGAAAGGGTGCTTCTATAGACCCTTTCTCAAAGAAAAGGTGCTTCTATAGACCCTTTCTCAAAGGGAAAGGGTGCTTCTATAGACCCTTTCTCAGAGGGAAAGGGTGCTTCTATAGACCCTTTCTCAAAGGGAAAGGGTGCTTCTATAGACCCTTTCTCAAAGAAAGGGTGCTTCTGTAGACCCTTTCTCAAAGAAAGGGTGCTTCTATAGACACTTTCTCAAAGAAAGGGTGCTTCTATAGACCCTTTCTCAAAGAAAGGGTGCTTCTATAGACCCTTTCTCAAAGAAAGGGTGCTTCTATAGACCCTTTCTCAAAGAAAGGGTGCTTCTATAGACCCTTTCTCAAAGAAAAGGTGCTTCTATAGACCCTTTCTCAAAAAAAAGGGTGCTTCTATAGACCCTTTCTCAAAGAAAGGGAGCTTCTATAGACCCTTTCTCAAAGAAAGGGTGCTTCTGTAGACCCTTTCTCAAAGAAATGGTGCTTCTGTAGAGCCTTTCTCAAAGAAAGGGTGCTTCTATAGACCCTTTCTCAAAGAAAGGGAGCTTCTATAGACCCTTTCTCAAAGAAAGGGTGCTTCTGTAGACCCTTTCTCAAAGAAAGGGTGCTTCTATAGACCCTTTCTCAAAGAAAGGGTGCTTCTGTAGACCCTTTCTCAAAGAAAGGGTGCTTCTATAAACCCTTTCTCAAAGAAAGGGTGCTTCTATAGACCCTTCCTCAAAGAAAGGGTGCTTCTATAGACCCTTTCTCAAAGAAAGGCTGCTTCCATAGACCCTTTCTCAAAGAAAGGCTGCTTCTATAGACCCTTTCTCAAAGAAAGGCTGCTTCTATAGACCCTTTCTCAAAGAAAGGCTGCTTTTATAGACCCTTTCTCAAAGAAAGGCTGCTTCTATAGACCCTTTCTCAAAGAAAGGCTGCTTCTATAGACCCTTTCTCAAAGAAAGGCTGCTTCTATAGACCCTTTCTCAAAGAAAGGGTGCTTCTATAGACCCTTTCTCAAAGAAAGGGTGCTTCTATAGACCCTTTCTCAAAGAAAGGGTGCTTCTATAGACCCTTTCTCAAAGAAGGGTGCTTCTATAGACCCTTTCTCAAAGAAAGGGTGCTTCTTATTTCTGAATTCCACAAACGACTGACGTCCAACAATATACACCATTTTCACATGTAATTCGAAGAATTTCAGTTGTAATTTGATTATTTCATTTGAAATTCGAAACATTTCACTTGTAATTTGAGAATTCCAATTGAATTTCGAATTATTTCATTTGTAATTTGAGAATTCCAATTGAAATTCGAATTATTTCATTTGTAATTTGAGAATTCCAATTGAAATTCGAATTATTTCATTTGTAATTCGAATTTTTCCATTTGTAATTCGAATTATTCCATTTGTAATTTGAATTTTTTCATTTGAAATTCGTATTATTACATTTGAAATCCGAATTATTACATTTGTAATTTGAATTTTTCCATTTGAAATTCGAATTATTACATTTGAAAATCGAATTATTTTATTTGTAATAAAAATAAAAGTACTCTCATTTCTTATTTATACTAAGGTGAAGATAATTCAACCATAACGCTTAAATCAATAAAGGATCGTATTCATCTTAACTTAAAATTTTTTATGAAAATTATATTTTTGAGACTTTTTAAGCATTTTGTAATAATTAACTTTTTTCTCTAAAACGTATAGTTTTCCTGCAATCGGGTCTTCTTTTTAAAGTTCCAAAAACTTTGGAGGGTAATATAGGTGTATCCTTACATGCCAATCCCTTGGCTTTTGATTGGGAAAATAACAAATCCCTGACTTTATATGATTCTAACATTTTTGATTAAATTTTTATCGCATATTTAAATTATTATTATTTATAATACTTTTCCACATCATTGTGTCGACGTTTTAACTGTACGCTTCCAACACCCTCTCAATCATCTGGGATGATCCACAACCTTAAAAAAAACTTAAAAATGGATCATCGTTGCCACCACCCTTAATTTAAAAATATTTCAGATGCTTTGATTTTCAAATGTAATAATTCGAATTTCAAATGAAAAACTTCAAATTACAAATGTAATAATTCGAATTTCAAATGTAATAATTCGAATTACAAATGGAAAATTTCGAATTACAAATGAAATAATTCGAATTTCAAATGAAAAAATTCGAATTTCAATTGGAATTCTCAAATTACAAATGAAATAATTCGAATTTCAATTGGAATTCTCAAATTACAAATGAAATAATTCGAAATTCAATTGGAATTCTGAAATTACAAGTGAAATGTTTCGAATTTCAAATGAAATAATCAAATTACAACTGAAATTCTTCGAATTACAACTGAAATTATTCGAATTACATGTGAAAATGGTGTAGTTGAATAGCCAACGTAACAAACGAGACTGGAGTGAAGCCTTCTCTATGTCCTCGAACATTTTGGCTCGATTGACGGCATCGAAGGTCTTCGATAGGTCAACAGCCACCATGACTGTTCGGTCGCACGGCCTGTTCTGCTTCAGTACTTGACTGATATGCGGGGATATGGCGTGTAAGGTCATTTCCGGAATGCATGTTGATGTTGGACAACTGGGAAACAGTCAGGAGTTATACATTTCGGTACCCCTTTGTTGACGTGTTCCTTCTTACCCTATAATTACACATATTTTCACTGCATGTTTGGTCGGTTTTTAATGATAATTTTGGTTAAAAAATCAATTGAAGACCAAAAATGTTTTTCAAATGTCCAAGCAAAAAAAAAAAAAATAAATAAATAAATAAATAAATCATAAATAAAGTTTGACGGTTGGCGGGGCGTTTTTCTGTACACACATCAAACAACTTGCTTTTATTTTCCATGATGATGGATGTGTGGATGGATAAACGGCGGGCTACATAAATGAATAAGTAAACAGTTTGGCATATTTTGGCCCTATGCCATAATATACATTGATTGATATACTGGACTTGATTGGAAAATGTTGGACTTCCTAAAGAAAAGTCAACAATTCAGTTTTTATAACAAAAATAAAAATATTTATACAAAATTAAAAATCAATGAAATTCTAATACAAAATTGCTCTTTTCTTCTTCTCTTTCTTTGCAGTTAATTAAACCTGGCAAACAACAATTCCTTGGTAAATTCTTTCCACACAACAATACAAAATACTCTGATTCTCGCATCCAGTACCAGTACCACAAACATACACTTACGCCGAACTGAGAAGAATCAGCAAAATAGAACAAAACTGACGTAACTTTTTTTTCATAATACTCTACAAAACGTCTTCTCTTAGTTTAGAAACGGCAAGAACGCGTCCCCCTAATTCATTTGATTTAAACAACATTACAATTGAAACATCACAAGAACTCAGCAAAGATGAGTAAAAAACCAACAGTTGGACCCGCGTTACATAAAGTTATTATGGTTGGTAGTGGTGGTGTTGGTAAATCAGCGCTAACCCTACAATTTATGTACGATGAATTCGTTGAGGATTATGAACCAACCAAAGCAGATAGTTATAGAAAAAAGGTTAGGCAAGAAGAACATTTTTTTTCTTATAACCAGAATGCGTGAAATATTTTATTAACTTTATCTTTTTCATGCCTTTTAGGTTGTATTAGATGGCGAAGAAGTACAAATAGATATATTGGACACAGCCGGCCAAGAAGACTACGCTGCCATCCGTGATAATTATTTTCGTAGTGGTGAAGGTTTCCTGTGTGTTTTCTCTATAACAGACGATGAAAGCTTCCAGGCTACACAAGAATTTAGGTAAGTTTAAATTGTAGTTTGAATCAAACAGAAAATGCGATTGGCTTTCTCCCAACAGACAGAGCCTGGAATTTTGGTTCTGGCAGACCATTATTTTAGCATTTTCGATTAATTCTTATGTTCTTATATATCTTCGCCTTATATATATATCTTCGCCTATATACATATGTGTGACATGACAATGTTTAAGGTTGAGGATACGAAAACTTTTTGACTATCTTCTTTGGGTCTGTTTTGTGAGGGAACCCTATTTTCGAGTTCAACGAAATATATCATTTATTTGCCATTCCACCTGATACACTTATGAAATACAATCCTACCCGCAACATGACCTGATTTTTTAGTAATCATAACTTCACTTTTACTTACTCACATTTCTTCAAATATTTGTTTGTTTGTTTTTATTCTTTTGTTGGTGTTTTTGTTGTTTGTTTGCAGCGTATATCATGATAATCCAATCTGTCGAAAGATACCCGTCATTTACCATTTTAGCTTTCCATTTTATGTTTCTTCTTAAAAGCAGTGGAAATTTAATATTTTTACTTTGGTTTTAGCCGCAACATCACAAGATCGACTTAACATTATTGCAGTTGTTGTTTCTCTCAAGATGATGATGATGTCCATTGCGGTGAACGTCAAATTATGAGAGTGAGATGTTGTCATTTTCGTATGGCTAAGTCGTACATTTACCTTGCCAGTTTTTGTTTTTGCCATTGTCATTTACTTTAATTTTTGCTTTTCATTAACACTTTCTCAGTAACAATGCCAACCAAAGTTGTTGCTGTTGTGGCCGTTTTGGATGATACTCCGTCCATCCATCCATCCATCCGACCACCAATGTTAATGAACATTGTCATATTAATTTCAAAGTCTTTGCTAATTAACACCGTCACGTCGTTGGTCATCCGTCCGTTGGGTGGTGTAAACAACAACTACACATGTTGTATGTCTGTCTTTATTACTATGTTAAGCTGAGGAGGACTTGTTTTACAATTGACAGTTAGTTTACATCGGCTATATGTTTGGCATATGAACTTGTAAAGCGAAAAGATATTAAGTAGTTTTCACTTGGAACTGTAAAGAGAGTTTTGCATGAGGGTTTCTCGGATTTGTATAGGGTTTAAAATAATTACATTAGCTATTGATTGACAAGGAAGTGGGCTGATATAATCCATCTTGTTTTGAACAAAAATTATTGCTTTCCAACTTTAAACTCCCCAAATGAGAACGTTCATATTACGGACATAAATCCGACTAAGTACGTAAAGTAAAATAAAATAAAAAGAACGTTTTCTGTTCATTTTCTCTAGAAGATCTTTCATTGAGAAAGGGTCTACAGAAGCACCCTATCTTTCGGAGACGATCTATAGAAGCACCTTTACTTTTGGAAAGGGTCTATAGAAGCACCTTTACTTTTGGAAAGGGTCTATAGAAGCACCTTTACTTTTGGAAAGGGTCTATAGAAGCACCTTCACTTTTTTAAAGGGTCTGTAGAAGCACCTTTACTTTTGGAAAGGGTCTATAGAAGCACCTTTACTTTTGGAATGGGTCTATAGAAACACCCTATCTTTCGAAAAGGGTCTGTAGAAGCACGTTATCTGTCGGAAATGTTCTATAGAAGCACCATATCTTTCGGTAATGGTCTAAAGAACCACCCCACCTTTCGGAAAGGATCTGTAGAAGCACCCTATCTTACGGAAAGGATCTACTGAAGCAACTTCTCTTTCGGAAAGGGTCTATAAAAGCATCCCTTCTTCGAGAAAGGGTCTATCATTGAGAAAAGGGTCTATAGCAGCACCCTTTCATTGAGAAAGGGTCTACAGAAGCACCCTTTCTTTGCAAAAGAGTCTATACAAGCACCCTATCTTTCGGAAAGGTCTATAGAAGGACATTTCTTTGAAAAAAGACTATCAGGAGTCTTCTGAATATATTAGTCCATTTAACAGTATAAGGTCTTCTGTTTATTGAAGACCTTTGCAAGATCTTCTGATTATTGAAGACCATTCTTCTGATTATAGAATACCATTTGAAGCTCTTCTGATTATAGAATACCATTTCAAGGTCTTCTGATTATAGATGACCCTTAGAATGTTTCCTATTTAGAGAATACATTTAGAAGGTATTTTGTCTGTAGAATACCGATGTATGGAAATGGTATCCGATTACGGCATTCACACTATACATTTGAACTGGCTGTGCAACTGCATCATTGTGAATAAATCCAAGCCCGTCTTATAATCTTTTTGATCTAGAGGTTCCCGTTTGTAGCCTTAAATCTCTCTAGAGGTCATGAAGATCTTTTCTGACATGTATGGGTGGGGGAAGCCTGCCCACAAGATTATGGCATGGATGCTCAATACGACAACGTCCGAACAGGTACTGTACCGATAAATCTTGTGCTAATGCACCAATAAAATCTTTGCCACCTCATGGAGATGTTTTACAGGTGTTATGAGAAGCACCCTGCAAGAGGTTAGCACCTTGAGTATTGCCGGTCAGCGACTTGAGGATTTTTCCTACTTCTAAACTAAAAGAAAGGATGCTTCTATAGACACTTTCCCAAAAGAAAGGTGTTTCTATAGACACTTTCCCAAATGAAAGGTGTTTCTATAGATACCTTCCCAAAAGAAAGGTGCTTCTATAGACCCTTTCTCAAGAAAGTGGGCTTCAATAGACCCTTTCTCAAAGAAGTGGGCTTCAATAGACCCTTCCTAAAATAATCAATGCTTTTATAGGCACTTTCTCAAAGCAAGGGTGCTTCTGTAGACCCTTTCTCAAAGAAAGACTGTTTCTATAAACCCTGTATGAGAAAGGGCGCTTGTATAGACCTTTTCTCAAAGAAAGGGTGCTTCTATAGACCCTTTCTCAAAAAGGGGTGCTTCTATAGACCCTTTCTCAAGAAGCGGTGCTTCTATAGACCCTATCTCAAGGAAACGGTGATTCTATGGACCCTTTCTCAAAGAAAGGGTGCTTCTATAGACACTTTCTCAAAGAAAGGCTGCTTCTATAGACAATTTCTCAAACAAAGGTTGCTTCTATAGCCACTTTCTCAAAGAAGGGGTTCTTCTATAGACCCTTTCTCAAAGAAAGAGTGCTTCTATAGACCCTTTCTCAAAGAAAGGGTGCTTCTATAGACCCTTTCTCAAAGAAAGGGTGCTTCTATAGACCCTTTCTCAAAGAAAGGGTGTTTCTATAGAACCTTTCTCAAAGAAAGGGTGCTTCTATAGATCCTTTCTCAAAGAAAGGGTGCTTAAGAAAGGGTGCTTCTTTAGACCCTTTCTCAATGAAAGGGTTAGACCCTTTCTCAATGAAAGGGTGCTTCTATAGATCCTTTCTCAAAGAAAGGGTGCTTCTATAGACCCTTTCTAAAAGAAAGGGTGCCTCTATAGACCCTTTCTCAAAGAAAGGGTGCTTCTATAGACCCTTTCTCAAAGAAAGGGTGCTTCTATAGACCCTTTCTCAAAGAAAGGGTGCTTCTAAGCACCCTTTCTCAAGGAAAGGGTGCTTAAGAAAGGGTGCTTCTTAGACCCTTTTTCAAAGAAAGGATCTTTCTCTAGACCCTTTGTCAAAGAAAGGTTCTTTCTCTATACCCTTTCTAAAAGAAAGACTCTTTCTCTAGACCCTTTCTAAAAGAAAGACTCTTTCTCTAGACCCTTTCTAAAAGAAAGACTCTTTCTCTAGACCCTTTCTAAAAGAAAGGAAGCTTCTCGAGACCCTTTCTCAAAGAAAGGGTGCTTCTGTGGACCCTTTCTCAAAGAATGGGAGCTTTCCCAAAGGAAAGGAAGGGTACTTTTCTATAGACCCTTTCTCAAATAAAGGATGCTTCTATAGAACCTTTCTCAAAAAGGATGCTTCTATAGAACCATTATCAAAGAAAGGATGCTTTTATAGACCGTTTCTCAAAGAATGGGTACTTCTATATTCCTCCCATTGAAAAACTTTAGAAATTCTTCTCCGAGAAGATCTTCGCTCTTTAGATCGATGAATGCTTACCCGGTGAAGTACTGCTTAATACATAAAATTTAATTAAATTGTCGAAAGATATCGAATGTTATGGTGGGCTGGCTTCAAAGTCCATTAATTAGTTTTGTACAATACAAACTAACCGAATAATGTCAAATGATTCACCTTCTCTAGAACTTCTACATGCACCCTTTATGTGTGTAACAAAAACAAATAACAAGTTTAAGGTTTAGTTTTTTGCCATTGTTCTTACTGTGTAACTTGGTAATGCAGTTATATAGTCGCGTGAGTAGTGGAGGCATTTAAGTTACAATTTTAATACGAAAACAAACAAAAAATATTAATGTTATTGTTGTTTTTGCTATAGCATTTGTGAATTGTTTTATCAGTAATTTGTTAACCCTGAAATAAACTATCGTTTATTTATAGCCTAATTAGCGGTGGGGTAATGATCGTTGGGGGGAGGGGATGAGAAAACAAAATATATGAAACATAAATACTTTGGAAATTACTTAAATATGTATGTGGTTGTTGGAAGGGGATGTTGAGTGAGGTGGTTTTATTCGCCAGCACTCAACTGACGAATGTATCAGAAATCGAGTGGTTGGTTGATGTGTGGTTGCTGCCGTTATCAAGTGTTTGTGGATATGAGTCATACATTTCTTCGGTAATCAATATCAAACAATTAATGCAAATACACGTCAGAAAGGGGTTTTATTTGGCCAGGGGAACTAACTATACAACATGCCTTTCACAGGATAGGCAAGGAAATAAGAACTGAAGTAAAATTAAGTCACTGTAACTGAAATGAAAATTCCTTGTGAAAATATCAGTATGAGTAATGGTACATTTGTTCAGCTTTGTGGTCTGATATTATAAACCAGTAAAGCAACTAGGAGAGTAAAAATAGTAAAACAATGAACAATACTTCTTTAGTACTCCTCTTAATAACTTTTCTAAATGGCGTATGGCCATAAAGCCAACACATCATTCGATGAATGCTGTGGATATACATTTTGTAACACTGTGTAAAAATATAGGTATAGCGTTTTAATTATAAAAAAACCAAACACTAAGATTTTCAGTATTAGATTTAGCTGGAAATAAAAAAAATTGCGGTTAATTTTTATAGAATCTTATCTATCACCATCATCTTGCCTCAAGTTTTTCATTTGTCAATTGTTTTTTTTTTTTTTCTTCTTTTGTTGGAACGGACAGAGAGAGAGATGGAGAGATTGGATACGGATCTAATGTAGAAAACAATTGTGTGAAGAAACACACGCATTTGTAATATATGGGAAATAAATGAATTGTTTGAATGGATAGCAGCAGAGAATGAAATGTTGTTGAAAATCTTGGTACTTATTTGTTTCTTTTATAAATTATTTAGTACAACGCCACCAAGAGTGTGTGAAAATTTGTTTTTATCTATACAAATAGAAAAAAAAAAAACTACAACAATTGCTTGTCGAAATTAAAACAAAACCACATACAAATGTCCTAGAAACTGGAATAGTGATTAAAAAAAATGGTTTTAATTCCTTGTGGAGTTTGTATAATAGTACATTTTTATTCTTGTTTTTATTTTGTTACATTTTTAATATTACGCTGAAGGGTAAGGCTTTGGAAAAATTTAAATGTTTCATGTGATAATATATATAATTGTTCCACAAACATCCCATAAGGGACAAGAGAGACTTCTCACATATCAATGAGTGCACACCGATTCATATTAGCTCAATGATATGTGACCTACAGTTTATCGCCGAGTCCGAATGGCGTGTCTAAGACACCACTTTTGTAGAGGAGTTTTACATGACTGAAATACTCAGGAAATGTCGCCAACATTACTGAGGGGTATTTTGCCACCGTTGAAAAGTGTTTTGATGTTGCCTGGCCGGGCAATCGAATCCACGACCTTATGTGCGCAAGCCGGGTGTGCATACCATTGCACCACGGTGGCATCCATGTGATACCACATTCGTAATCCCTCAACTTCAACTTATGGGTGCAATATTAAGTCGGAAGTACATCTAAAAAGTATGTAGTATGAGATCTAAGTCTCCTTTAGGCTTTCCTATATGAGATCTTTAAAACATAATAGACCCTATTAATACTTAATATTCGCACAATAATACTGATATCATTACTTTCCACGGAAAACCTGACCGTTTATTTTCCTGCAGATGAACAGAAGACCCTCAAATGGTACAGTAATTTCATCACAAACTGCAGACCTACTGAAGGGCTTTTTCTTCTACCTTCCAAAGGTCTGCTATAGAAAAAAATACCCATCTAAGGGTCTTCCGTATACAGAACAGGGAAGGAGGGATGAGGATAGGCTGTTGCTTCCAATGGCGTCACAGCGACAGATCCGAAGAGATGCACGTATAGTTTGAAGAAAGTAAAAGGGTTAAGAGGAGTGTGCTACGCCGTCGGATACAGGTAACGGTGAGCTTTGTTTCCTGGATCGCAGCCACCATAAAGTATACAATTCTTCTGACTTTGCTGCGGATGTCGTTACAAGAGCTTATTAGATTAGATCTATGCTACAATTTTGATTTTTTAAAATAGTCTGTCTTAATCCCATTGTTGTTGTTTTAATATTTAAAACAACTAATTTATTAGTGGAGAAGGTTTGGCATTGTTCGCAAAGGGGTAAGGCAGAAAAGAGTAGTTTCGATCCTCGCCACAGGATCTCATCAGTTCCCTTGGCTGTCCGTCTATGGTAATCACTCTAGCATCCAAAAAATGGAGATAGGACGCCAAAAGTTTGGGAAGATGTGTCTTTTGTTTGCAGGCAGGTCAAGTTCGTAGATGGGCTATATCGGTCCACGCTTTGATATAGTCCCCATATAACGGTACCACCCGATTTCAGGTATTTTGACGTTTTTTGCCACATTTTCAAATCGAGTTGGCTTTAATTTGACATTTAGGGTTCCTAGTGATCAACAAACTTATATCCCAAAAATTATGGGCAAATTATCATGTTTTGGTATAGCCTGATTTTCGGCATTTTGAGATTTTTAGCTATAATCTTTAACCGAGCTAGCTGTAATCTGATATTTGAGGATCTCAGTGGCCAAGAAACTTCTCCACCAAAAATCGTCAATATAGGTCCATGTTTTGTTATAGCCCCCATATAAAGGCACCTCCCGATTTTCGGTATTTTAAGGGTTTTAGCTACAATTTTTAACCGAACTATCTGTATTTTGGCATTTAAGGTTCTCAGTGGCTACGTAACTTCTCCACCAAAAATCGTCAATATAGGTCCATGTTTTGGTATAGCCCCCATATAACGGTACCTCCCGATTTTCGGTATTTTGAGATTTTTAGCTATAATTTTTAACCGAACTAGCTGTAATTTGACATTTGATGTTCTCAGTGGTCACGAAACTTCTCCACCAAAAATCGTCAACATAGAACACAGTTTTGGTATAGCTCGCATATCACGGTACCTCCCGATTTTCGGTATTTTGAGGATTTTAGCTACAATTTTTGACCGAACTAGCTGTAATTTGACATTTGAGGTTTTCTGTGGTCACGAAACTTAGCACCAAAAATCGAACTATCTTTAATTTGACATTTGAATTTTCAGTGGTGACGAAGGTGGCCACAAAACTCCTTCACTAAAAATCGTGAACATAGGTCCATGTTTTGGTATAGCTCCCATATAACGGTACCTCCCGAATTTCGGTATTTTGAGGGTCTTAGCTTTTGAGGTTCCCTGCAAATATAAAACTTCTCCACCAAAAATTGTAATTGTCTACCTACACTTTGATATAGCCCCATAGGCGGTATCTTTCACCTGGCTGAATGAATACATTTTGGAGTATCCATGGTCGAAAAATGTTTCCAACAAAAATTGTGAAAGGAATCTAATTATTACTTTTTATTAAGGACTATTTTATGGTGGAGGGTATAAAAAGTTCGACCCGGCTGAACTCAACGTTTTTTAATTGTTGGTATTCAAATTGTTTTTTTTTTTTTCATTGAACCATCCTCCTTTTCCTTCAAACAATTTACATATATCGTCTGTTCAACGTTTCTATTGTCTTGTGACTTGAAGCACGTGTGACTTTAATATGCCTATCAAACTAAAACAATTTACATATAGGCCAAAAAACATGACGCAATTTCAGACATAATTTTGGCGCCAAGGATTTTTCTTCTTCCAAATAAACGTTCAATCTTCCCCCACAATAAAAAGCCCCACAAATTTCCCCCAAAAATTGTTGTCATATATGATGTCTTCATTTTTTTATGGATTCATAAACATGTGTTATTTCAGGCTAACGCCTGAAAAGCATAACTCCTTGAATCAATACTCCAGCCAGCCATAAATTATATTCCCTCTTAACATAAAATCCCCAATGAACGCGACCTACAATAAGGAAGAAAAACGTTAAAAAGCATAGCATTGCTTCTAATGAGTTTGTTTTTACGGAAATATATGTAACCGAGTTCTCTGCTAGCTGGGAATAACAAGTGTTATGCCACCTGCAAAACTTAGAGCCGCTGATATGTTCGTTCTACTAAAAAATATTGTAACTAAAATATGAAAGAGGTGTGTGTGTGTGTATGTGAGGGAAGGGAGTTGGAAACAACTTAAAGTTAGCGTGTTATGTTTACATTAATTTTTAGAGTTGTCGAGTTTTTTCACTGCTCCCTTAAACCGCCCAGCATGGAGTTTTTTGTCGCTTTATGCACGGCTATCCCTTACTCTCAACTTACATAGCCTTTTCAACATGCATTCATATTCATATCCATTATATATTTCAACATTGGAATAGTTTTGTGGTACGATGATGATGTATCCATGTGTGTGGCCTACCCATCCCTCACCTCCCCTTGCTCAAGCCAGTATATGGAAGAACTCTTAGCGCGCCCTGTTTCTATTTGGCTTTTATGAGACATTCATTAGAAGTCGTAAAAAAACTAGGTAAATGAGAACATAACATTAATGTATACTGCGCGTAAAGGCAGAGATAGACAGACAGACATACAAACGAGCGAACGAACGAACTTGCATGTGGAACTGTCGACTATAATCTTTTCAACATACCTGTAAATGTGAAAAATATGAGATTATAATAATATGTTTGACAGTTTTTTTTTTCACATTTATGATTTATGAACGTTAGGATCAAATGTTGAGAATTATGTAATTTGTCAGAGGCAACCCAATTATCAACTGAAGCTATTATTTATCTATTCTTGCCCTTTTTTAGGGCGCCTATAAGAACAAGTTGTTATAGAGACATTTTATAAAATAATGAATAGGAGTCCTTCTGTGGAACATTTTCAGGCAATCATGAATGTTTCCCTCGGAATTTTCCTGCACGGAAAATAATTTTAAAAAGTGAAATTCTTTAAAAATCAATATTTAAAAACGTTGAAAAATGCTAGAATCACTTAATTATGCAATATTCTTGCCGAATTGACAAAAATATTCCCTTTTTGGACAAATATAAAATGAACAACGTCTAATGTTTTAAAATTGTTAATAACAAGTCAGAAAGTATCAGTCAGCTGTGCTGACGGAGATATACCCACAGCCACTGACAAAAAAAAACCAAACACAGTAATTATGCCGTATATAAAATATATTGATTCTGTATCACGAGTTTGCTTTAAAATCTGTATGTACCGTAATGGGGGGCTATACACCAAATCATTGGCATATACCAAACATTTTTAGTAACCAAACCACTTCATAAAGGACTCAAAATATTAAATTACGTTAAACTAATTTTGAAAGAAATGTTTGAAAAAGTTTTAGAGTTATTTTAGTATGTGTCGGGAGGTTTTTGGTGTTTGGACCATTATCTCAGGATGTATTGACTTACTCCGGAAAAAGATTGTACCGTTGAAAATGAAGCCGCTAGAACAACCTACTGAAAAAAGAATCAAAACTATGCAAGATGAGCTCTTAAACTTCCCTTTTTTCGAATTTTGTGTGGGAGGTACCCGAAGGAGTGGATCGATATAGTCCATATTCCAACCTGATACATGACTGGATAAAATAATATGATGTGGAAAATCTGCACCAATCAGAAACTCCTGCGAGAATTATCTAGCGTATTTGCCATTTTGGTTCGTGCCGTCAGGGTTTCTTGGAACATTAAGGCCAATATCACTGGAAGTATGGACTTGCCCAAGAAAAAAATTGTACCGTCATAATGGGAGTCGCAGGGACAACCTGCTGGAAAAATTCAAGGCGATCCGAGAGAAGCTATTAAACTTCACTTTATCCGAATTTTGTGTGAGAGGTATACGAAGAAGTGAATTGATATAGTTCATATTCCAACCTGATACATGACTGGATGAAAAAAAAAACGATATGCAAAGTCTGTACCAAACATAAACTCCCTGCGAGAATTATTTTGCGGATTTGCCATTTTGTTTATACCGTCCGGGTTTCTTGGAGCTTTTAGGCCAATGTCTCAGGAAGTATGGACTTGCACAAGAAAAAAATTGTACCGTCGTAAAGGGAACCGCAGGGACAACTTATTGAAACAAATTTCAAAACGATCCGAAAGGATCTCTTAAACTTCACTTTATCCGAATTTTGTGTGGGAGGTACCTGAAGGAGTGGACCAATGTAGTCCATATTCGAACCCGATCTATATCTGGAAGGAATAATACGATGTGCAAAGTTTGGACCAAATCGATTGCTCGCTTCAAGAATTATTGTTCAAACCATTTACAGAAAAATTTTGAGTTTTGTGGGGGAGATGCCCGAAGGAGTGGAGACAAAATATTGCGATGCCCAAAATTTGGTTCTAATCGGTTGATCCGTTCGATAGTTATCGTGCGCACCAGTCAGACGAACAGACGACTCCAAATTGTCTGAAACGAATTTCGTCCAAACCTACTTGGGGTGTAAAACAATTATTTCGATGAATCTCATTTTTGGTCGTATCAAAGTGTATATACCCTTTCTAGCCTAAAGGCTGAGGGTAAAAAAGTCGATTCGGATGAAAGTTCCAAAATGGAATATTGGGATAACTCCATTTGTTATATGTTGTATATTTAAGTCCATTCTTAATTAGCAGCTTTCATTTCTTTAATACACCAGAAAGAGGTGGAGATAAATATTTGTTATTAAAATTCAGTAAGTAAAAGAAGGAAAGAAGCCAAGATCGGCGATCTGACCATTCCAACCGTTACCTTCAATGAACTCCTTACATTCTCCATGCATACCACTGTTGCCATCAGTCGGTCCTAAATTACTCATCCCGAGTTTTGGACAGTGGATGTGTCCAGAGGATGAGTGTGGATCATCTGCATCGGCAGGTAAATTCGTTCGTTCGTATATCATTCGTTCAAAAATTCGGCAAACTCGACCGGCTGCATTCATAAAATCAGGAGGCAGGCGATTTTGATTAGTTGGACAGTTAAAAAATTTAGCGTGTCGTGCGGGCATGTGTTGAGTATCGTACCATTAATTCGGTCCCAATATGAATTGAGGATAATGCGTCGTCCGGATCTTAACTGCGCTAAAATCTTTTGTGGTTGCCTTGATAGCTGGCGTTCTTCTGCTGTAATGGGGGTGGACTCCGATACTCTGATTCCGAATACGTCATTCACACTATACATGCTTGATCGGCTCATTGATATAGAGGTCCTTGCTTATACCTTTTGATCTCCCTCTAGAATATGAAATTCCATCCTGACGTGTCTAGGTGGGGGAAGCCTGTCCACTAGACTGTGGCAGGAATGCTCACGGCGGTAACACCCAAGCAGGTACTGCTTCGATAATATCTTATTTTGCTGATAAATTCAGTAAAATCTTCGCCTCCTCATGAAGATGTTCCATTGGTGTCATGGCGAGGCTGCCTGCTGCAGTCCTCAAGACGGCATTCTGACAGGTTTGAATGTTAGCCCACTGCGTAGGGCTAACATTTGCATACCGCACTGACGTCGCATAGCGAGCCACTGACCGACATATTGCTTTATAAAAGGTAAACAAGGTTTCCTTGTGAGCACTCCAAGTGCTGCCGACCAACGATTTAAGGACCTTGTTCTTACTAGCCAAATAGCTGTGGCTTGTATTATCTTAATGACAACTGCAATGTTTTTCCGGCAAAAAATTTTTGCAATGTTTTAAGCCTTAGAGTTACTAGCGGAATTGACAAACGTTATAACTAGGGTAGTCACAGTATACGTGGATAGCCAGGCTGCATTATGGTCCTTCTCTAATGTTAAAAAACTTGTAGTATGGGTGCTCCATTTTGTTGGGAAATGAGAAAGTTGATGAACTAGCAAGAGAATGTTTCCAGTACCCCAACCTTCAGGAGGAGGACTGTGTTTCTTCCTCCACAAACTCAATAAGTTCTACTTAGGAAAAGCCGCATAGATCTGGCAGATCTGTGTGCATGGTATCAAAGTCGATATAGGTCACAATATCAGAAAGTAGAACTGCGTCCGTCCTCTCACTTCGCAAAGCAGAGGGTGTCCTAGACTCAAAATCAAAAGACACATGTTGTTTGGCGTCGATGTATCTCATCCTTCCCCTCGGATTTCTCTTCAGTAGATTATGTGGCCAGATTATGTTGGCGACATTTCCTGAGTATTTCAGCCTTGTAAAATGTCTTTACAAGTGGTGTCTTAGACACGCCGTTCGCACTCGGCGACAAACAGTAGGTCCCATATCATTGCGCTAATATGAATTGGGGTGCACTCATTGATATGAGAGAAGTCTCCCTTGTCCCTTCTGGGATGTTTGTGGAACAATTATATAATTATAATGCCTATCTCTATCTTGATTATGTCGTCGAACAACAGGTTGACGTTATCCAAGGCCTTCGGTAGATCCAGAGCCACCATGAATGTTCGCTCGCACTGTACGTTTGATATGGGGTGCAATGTTTATATGGTTCGGTGTATTTTCCGGGAGATCTGCCTGAACGATTCGCCCCTGCTGGCATCCTTGCTTGGTTTCAGTATCGGGAACACCATTTCAACTTGCCAGCCTTCTGCTACATTATGGGTGGCTAACAATAACTTGAGGACACTTGCCAAATACTCAACAACGGGTTAATGCAGTTGTCATTGAGATTCCGTATGCGCACAATGCTTTGGATGATTCGTATTACTGATGACATGTGCAACATCTTTCATCGTAAATTGCGGTGCTACCTCCTGAGCAGAGGGGTCGGCTGAGAGCGTTTCATCTTCGTTCTATTACTCTCGAGATGCTCTATAATTTGCCGGTTAAAATAACACGCACAACTCCTCGGTTTTGTCAACGCCAAGTAACATCCGTTTTATCGCTTTTTTTCGCGGATTCGAGAGTCGCTGAACCGTGGTCCACAATTTACTTAATTATCACAATTGCAAGTGGTCTATCCACTTTTTCAGATTATGCTTGAAGAGTAAGTTCCCAAACTCTTGGGTCTTCAGGGTTCGTACGGCGAAGCTTATCACGCTAATTTGCCTCTCTAGCTAGGGGCTGCAGCAGTGATGATGTCAGCTAGCCGAGGATCTGAGGGAATGAAGCGGTGATTGGTAAATTTTCGAACCTTTGCCTTACATTACCTGTGACAATTTCCGCTTATCCTCGTTGGAGCGGCTCATTGCCTAGGACGGATTGCCAAAGCTCATGAGGTTTCAGGTATATAAAGCAGAACACAACAAGTATTGGCGGTGCATACATATTAAGCTGCTCTAGATCGACAGTACCCACAGCGATATAGGTCCTTTACTGGACAGACTGGTGCATATGGTAGGCAAGTTCTCCTCTTACATTTGTTATACGAACCTTTTGCAAAAAAGTTTTAGCCATCGCAAGGTTGCAAGCTACTGGTGACGGTGAGCCTTGTTTCCTGGATCGCTGCGACCATGATATATCTCCGACTCATAAAGTATACAATTCGCTGACTTTGCTGTGGATACCGTTGCAATTGAATTGTCGGAACGATGCATTTTTGGGCGCTGAATAACAACTTGTGGGGTTTGTAGTTGTTGGGAGACTGCAGCGGTGTTTCGTAATCCGTATTCCAAAACGCTTTGCTTTTGGGTCAGTCGGTACAAAGAACCCGCTGCCATGGAATTGAAGACACAATTGTTGGTATAACCCCTGGTGAAGATTTCAGCGAGTCTATCCGGTGCATAGAACCGGCCTCCGTGGGGGTGGATTGGCAACCATTTTCGGCATCTCCATAGTTTGACCATCTTCGTCAAACTACTTGTCACCATTGTAAAAATGGGATATTCTACTTTCATTGTCAAGTTTTTCTCTTCCCAATAAAAGCGGAGATATAAACATGTTGACTATTGTAGATAGAAAGTTTTTACGCCTATTTCGATCACTGAATATTGTCTGATCATCTCGAAAATTAATAGGTTTATCTCTCTTTCTCTCTGGGACCCCCCGTTTCCACCCCATCTGTGATTCCAATGTTTATATGGACAGACGGAGATCAACTCTGGTCGACAAGACATTAATTTTGATATATATACATATATAGGTGGGAATACAAACATTACTTAAATGTGTTAAAACTTTTGAGTTCGATGGTCTCTATCTACATCATCTCAGCAAACCAATCGTACCGACATCGTAACGAAATCGGAACAAAATTCGGACGATACGTCCGATATCTGTAGTGGGATTCTGTAACTCATTTTTGCTGTTACCGACAAAAATCGGTGAAATTAAATCGCAAAATTATGACTAAAAACATAAAGGAAAGTTGGCATCACTGTTTGTGTCGGTAGAAGCTAACGACTACTTTTTATTCATCGTTAACTTACCGAAAAATTTCGTTAATTATTGAAATTATAAGCATTTTAATTTTACCGACAATTATCGATAAGAGCAAAAATGAGTTACAGAATCCCACTACTGATCCGAAATCGTAACGATATCTTAACGAAAGTTGTATGAAGTGGTTGACATAATTTCGGAACGAAATGTCGGAGCGACATCGGAGCGATTTCGGTCCGATTTCGTAACGAAATCTGAAGAAAATCCTTGGGAAATTCGGAAAGGACATTTCTTTCCGACATTTGTTTGGAAATCGGAACGAAATCGGTACAAAATCTGAACTATTTCCTCTCCGAAAAATCGTTTAGAAATCGGAACGAAATCTTAACGACTTTGCTGCCGAAATTGTTCAGATATGTCGGACATCAGACATTTGGTTTGCTGGGCTCCTGTAATCGACATTGTTTTTATCTTACGAACGTGATTTGGATCTTACATAGCAGTGCTCATGGAGACCCATACATCAATTCTCTTCTCAGCCTTGTTAATGTACAGATTCCTTAATTTTATTATTGGGACTCTATGATCCTTAATGCTCATCGACAATCTGGTTCCCGGAAATGTCACAGTGTCCCGGTACCCATCAGAACGTAATTTCATTTTGTCCACAACTCAGAACCACTTAAGTTAATTTGCATCAGCTCCAAGGCCTTTACAATAGGTAGCTTTCCACCCTCCTTGTGCACTCCACCATTTTGTATTCATCTGCATTGATGGCCAAGATATGTGGAATTGGTCTTCCATGGGTCCAGACAATTCTAATTGGAATTGCAAATTCTGGGGGGTTACTCTGTATTGCGATGCGTTTGCGTTTGGTATTTTGTTAGCGCAAGATATTTGCGTTAACGCACGATTTTGACATATGCTTTTGTATTACAGATTGCGGCGGTGACAGAAAGGAAAAAGGAACAAAAATACTTGCGAAAGGAGATACGAAAACGTATTAGAGACGCATTTAATTTCCTTACGCATCGCATTTTTCTTACGCATCGCATTTTTCTTACCCATCGCAATAGAGAGTAACCCCCCAGATATCCATGTACCCCACTGCTTTTCTTTTGTACAGAACTGTATGTTCAATATTATTAATCAGAATCCATTAAAACATTGTTTATAGCCTAATTCCCCTTGTTTTTACTACTTTAATTTCATTTCGTTTATTAATTCTCCATTTCATTGTCTATTATTCCTTCCTTCTTCATTTACAGGGAACAAATATTGCGCGTTAAAAATGACGAAAGCATACCATTCCTGTTGGTTGGTAACAAATGCGATTTAAGTGACAGGCGCAGAGTGGCCCTGAACGAGTGTCAGCAAAGAGCCCAGCAATGGCAGGTGCCATATGTGGAAACATCGGCTAAAACACGTGAAAATGTTGATAAGGTAAGACTGCTTTTGATTTTATTTATATTACTTGTGACTTCCATTTCCTATCCCTCATACAACAATCCCCTTTTCCTTCCTTCTCCAAGCTATTTCCTCCTTCCTTACAAAATCAAAACAACTCTTTCTTAAATTTAAAAATGCAAACAACTAGGGTAACTTTTAGAGAACTTTTTTCATTTCATTTTCTTGTATTGTATTTTTTGTTTTTAAGTTTTTTTTCTTCTACTAAATGCAGCTGAATATTATGTTTTTGTGTTTTGTTACCAATCCTTTCTTATAAGTATTGTCGTTGTTGCTCTTATTATTATTGTTGTTGTTTGTATTGGTTATGTTAATATTGTTGCTGTTGTTATTGTTATCCAGAGAAACACATTTCTGGTTGTTCTTTTTTTAATACACACAACACTTTTTTATTTCCCCCCTTATATTTTTTTTTATTTTTGAACCCTTTTTTAATTTTATAGTTCAACTATTTACTTTGCATTTCTTTTAAGTTATTTTTCATGTTTCCCCTCCACTTTACCGATTTTAAATGCAATTTTATTTTTCATTAATAAAAGTCATGGAAAATGTTTTACATTACAATTGTATTGTCCTTGGGTTTTAGTTCATTATTTCATTCAATTATCCATTTTTCTTTGTTTGTTTTTGTTATACACAATGTACTACGTTCGAAGGATAAATAGTATCCTTTGCATGACAAACATACACATTGTTTTTCGTTTTTGAAGCACACACTCTTTAGGAAATGTTGAAAATATAATCGGTATAGGATTTTTTTATTATTTTTGTTTAGTATATAAAGGGTGTTTTTTTGAAGCCCGAAAGAACTTGAAATTGTAAAAAATAACACAAAAAATTAAATTATAATCAAAATTTTTTTTATACGAAAGATCTATACGTGACATTAACATTTGAAAATGATTTCGGGCATATGGGCACCGCGGCTGTTCTTGACGAAGTGCATTCTGGACGTCCAATTTTTGGCCACTTTTTCGAGCACTGCTGGCCCTATGTCACGAATAACACGAACAATGCTGGCCTCCAAGGCATCAATTGTTGCTGGTTTATCAGCATAAACCAGTGACTTCACGTAGCCCCACAGGAAATAATCGAGAGGTGTCAAATTTGAGGCCAATTGACAGGTCCACTTCTCGAAATCAACTTATCGCCAAATTTTGATTTCAATAAGTCGATGGTTGCGTTCGCCGTATGGCACGTAGCGCCATCCTGTTGAAACCACATCTCCTCCGTATCAATGTCATCCATATTTTCAAACAAAAAATCATTGATCATGGTGCGGTAACGATCTCCATTGACCGTAACGCGATCTCCGGCCTCATTTTTGAAGAAATAAGGTCCGATGATGCCACCAGCGTGAAAACCGCACCATACGGTGCATTTTTCTGGATGTAATGGAGCCTGTAGGGTCTCTTGTGGATTGGTCTCACTCCATATGCGGCAATTTTGCTTATTAACAAATGATTATGTACGCCATGGATGGACGATTATGTACGCCATACAAATGACGAAGTCGTCTATAAGTTACGCGAATCGACGACTGATTTTCAAAGTAAATTTGGATAATTTCGTAGCGTTGTTCAAGCGTGAGTCTATTCATGATGATTTGTCAGAGTATACTGAAACAAATAAAAAAAATTTCATCAAAATTTAATTTTTTGTGTTACTTTTTACAATTTAAAGTTCTATCTAGCTTAAAAAACACCCTTTACTTTATTTGCTGTACCCGGTAAAAATTCAATAACGAATAGCATTAAGGTTAAAATAGACGTATACAAAAGTATTTTCCCATTGTTACCACATCTGAAGCAATAACACCGTATCCATCCGCACTTCTGAAAATAAATGTAGCCCATAATTATTTAATTACTGTTGAGGAATCGAAAACAAATATCTCCCTCCGAATGTCGGATTTTGACACAATTCTTCAGGCGGTATTCCTAGAAGTCACAGAAGGGTTTAATGCTAACTTAAGGCTAACCACTATAAATGTCCTTACGGACACTAAAATAGCAATTAGGGTCATTGCAAAGAAGACAGATATATAAAGGACTGTATTGGAGTGCATACATTCAGTTAACAACTACTCCCATCATGGTTCGGTGATCATTATATGGCAACCAGAATATACAGGAATTAGGTGTAATGAGATAGCTAACTCTTTGGCAAAATATGCCGGAGAACAAACTACGACAGCCCTAGACAACGAAAAGCGTTTAAAAGCGACACGTCTAGAGTTAAAGGCATGAACAAAAAATCTGCCCATACATCCCTTTGAAATAATGATGGGATAGGGAAAATTCCAAAAACCTGTGGGGTAACCCACATGAGGACAAAACAGAGAACCAACTTTTAATTACATGACACGTTGGGCTACAGGCGCAGCTGCACAACCTCAGCTTGTGTGTATTGAAATACTTTTCGACGAATTCTTAGTTGATACGTGCTGACATGCTGCAGAATATTTTGATTTTGGTGTTCCTTTGGAAAAGCCGAAAATTGAGTGTGATTCTCATTCATATGGGAATACTAGACACTTAAAGAGTTCCGGTTTTCGCTAAAAAGACATAATTTCAAAAACTGAGAAGCCAATTGATAATTCCCTTCGCCGGGATGAAATCATGATATTGGTAGCGTTCAGTAGAATTTTGCAACACAGTCTGTTCGTTTTGAAAAACATTACTCTCTGTAATAGAGGGTAATAAATGAAGTTAAGCCAATGGGGGAATACTCCACTCAAGCAAAAAAAAAAAAAAAAATCGGCGTATGAACCGACAAAAGTATGGATCGGATTAAAGCTCAAACGTTTGGGGGGATATCGATAGATTGATACCTTTGGTAAAAATGTATAAAGGATCCTCGAACAGACCCTTATCCACACAAAAATGTTGAACATTTATGTGGGTGGTACCACAAGGATTGGGCACAAATTTGAACGTCAATAAAGTTTCGACAATATTTAGATATCCATAGTTTGGACCAAATCGGTTGCTACATCAACGAGATAACGCGCGTATCATTTTAGCGAATATTTTCGAGCTTTTGTTGGGGAGGTACCGGAAGGAGTGGACCTATAAGCACCACCTTCGAATTTCATCTAATATTCGAAGAAATATTACACTATCCAAAGTGTGGACGAACGCAGTATTCGGTTCGAGCTTTCCGGCCACTACATATGGTGCCATAGGGTTTTTTACAACTTTCGGGCTGTTTTCTCAAGAAGTATGGATTTACCCCTGAAAAAACTTTGCTTTAAAAAAATCTAAGTGATTTAAAAAAAAAATCTAAGTGATTCGAGAGCAGGTCTTAAAGTAAATTTACCCAAAATGTTGTGTGGGAGGTACCCGAAGGAGTCGACAAATATAGTCCATATTCGAACCTGATCTATATCTGGTAGATATATTAGGATGGGTAAAGTATGTACCATATCGGTTACTCTCATCAGGAGTTATCGTGCGTCCAATTTTTTCGAACATTTTTGAACTTTTGTGGGGGAGGTACCTGAAGAAGTGGACCGATATGGCTTATCTTCGAACTTAAATTAAGTTTGCACAAAATATTACGAAGGCCACATTTTGGACCGAATGGGCAGATCCACTACACACGGTGTCATAGGGGTTCTTGTACCTTTCAGGCTATTTTCTCAGGTAGTATGGACTTGCCCCTAATGAACCTTCTATCGTCGTATGAATACAAGTTGCTGCACCAAAAACCAAAGCGATTCGAGGGCAGGTCCTAAACTAAACTTTTCCCAAATTTTGTGTGGGAGGTACCCGAAGGAGTGGACCGATCGAATCCATATTGGGACCTCATCTAAGTCTGGTAGAATTGCACATTTCACGATGTGCAAAGTATGGACTAAATCAGTTACTCCCTTCAAGAGTTATCGCACGCACAAATTTTCCGAACATTTTCGAACTTTTGTTGGGGAGGTACCGAAAGGAGTGGGCCGATATAACCCATCTTAAACTTAAACTAAGTTTGGACAAAATATTACGATAGGCAAATTTTGGATCAAATTGGCTCATCCGTTCGAGAGTTATCGTGCGCACCAGCCAGCCAGACAGACGGACGGACATTGCTAAATCGACTCCAAATTATCTGAAACACATTTCGTCCAAACATACTTGGGGTCTAAAACCGCACATTTTGCGCGTAAGAAAGTGGATATACCCTCGTTAGCATAAATGCTGAGGGTATAAAAACAAGCGAGAAAAGGCTATAGTCGCGGCGGGGCCGACTATGTGATACCCTACCCCACTACCCTTGTGGATAAGCTTTTCACTTGTAAACTCGAGGTACTGTAGTTTTCACCTATACGGCTTTTATACCAAATGACTTAAGTCGAACTGAACCAAAATAATTTATATTTAATTTTATATTTGACTTCTGCAGACATCTACTTGGTACTGATTGAATGCTTTGCTGGTCTTCTTGATTAATCTTTAATACACCGAATGGAAGCAGAAGTATTTGTCATTAAAGTAAAAAACTTCAAAATATTATAATCTTTTACCATAAATGCAACTTTTTGTATTAATTTAAAGATCGGGTGGTTTAGGTTCATTATCAAGCTCTCTACTTGGAATATGTCCAACAGAAGCAGAAATATCTGACATGGAAATAAAATTTCATAAATTGGAAATTGAGATATCGCAGAGTCTTTTTCAACATCACAAGCATTTCACCAATTTTGGTAAAGCAATTGGGAACATATCTTCATTGTTGAAATACATCCAACCAAAGCTGAGATACTCGTCAGTACAATTCTAATAAAAAACGGGAAAGTAGGATGTGTGCCAACCTATTTTGCATCATAATAAAGGTGATTCATTGACGGGCTTTCCATTGACGGGCTAGAAGCGGAGATATTCGCATATGAATAAAATGTTGAATGTTCTCAAAATAAGTTTTTTGCCCATTCCGGCCCCTGAAAATTATCCGACCATAACCAACATCAATAGGCTTCTTTCTCTGTGAGACCCCCATTTCGTTATGATGCAACCAAAATTCAGAACTGTAGCGTGATTTCAAAAAAAGGGAAATGGGATGTATTACCGACTATTGCGATATCTACTTTGCACCATTGCAAATATACGATTTTCCACTTTCATAGTCAGGCTTTGCTTTAGAAAAACGTTGACGTTTTCTCCAAATAAGTTTTTTGCCCATTACGACTCCTGAATATTACCTGGCCATCACGAAAATTAATAGGCTTCTTTCCCTCCGGGACCGCCGTCAACACCCAAAATTTTTTGACGATTCGATCAAAATAGCTACCTGTAGCGTGATTACAAGGTTTAGATGAACAGACATACAGTGTTGCCGAATTTGACGATTTATCGTCATTTTGACGATTTTTTTGGCCCAAAATTGGAAAATGACGATTTTATGCCCTGAAATGACGATTTTTAACGTTAGCCAAAATTGCATGAAATAAGACAGGATAACTATATTTAAACCGAAATTTAACGAAAGAATTTAAAGAAAACAATAATGCAAACTCGATTTTATGAGCTTTTCTTAATGTTCTTAGCAATTCGTTTAGGATTGTTAATGACGGGAAATCTTCTATCTCGTTGTGAAAAATATAAGTCTCCAACTTTCTGCGCTCTTTAAGAGGTCAGATAGTCAGTCATGAGCCATGACCGAAAGACATGGACGGTCACACAGTCAATCAGGCGATATTCAAAACTGTAGAGTTGTGTAGTTCCGGAACGACTAGTTCGAAGGAACTATTCCGGACAAGGAACTATATCCAGCTCTTGCATTCATATAGTTCCTTTAATTCTCCTTCCTTCAATTCCACACTCACTTCCATCTTTCTCGTTCGCTTCGTTCATTATTCAGATGATGCACATTGCTAAATAAACGTAAATCACAATCGTTGCAATTTATTCATTTTTATGTCAATTTGTTTGTGTCAATTAATCCACCAAACGATGAAAACAAAAAGAACGATGGAAGAGAAAGATTCGCTGAACTTATGCGGTCTCGGAACCAATGAACGCAAACAAACAAAACGATTCCCGTACCACACAAAGTCACAAACTTGTCAGTTTCTCTGAATCGTTTCGCTCTCAAAACAAAACCACAAACTTTTCAATGCAAAAATACGAAAACCGTACGATTACTGAAATTTACTTCGGCTATGCTTTGTCGAGTTTGTTTCATTCACCACCGAAACAAAAAGAATTTTTGGCAAACATTTGCTGTGCGAAATCAATCAATGCCACACTCAGTCATACACACACACCTTTGATTGCTTAACAACACTATCAGCTAACATTATCATTAGTGAGCGGAAAGAGAAGATCTCTTGGTTGCTCGCGAGATGCGAAATGTTGTTTTTTCAACCACCAAATGAATCATTCATGTGTTTTGAACTTTTTCATTTTCTATCTGTTGTTGTGGAATTGAGAACTTTTCGCTATTCGTTTTGTTCGCACTCACGAATGTAAACAAAACGAAACAAAGCAGCGAGTTCGGTCATCGTGGGTTATGTTTCGTTTTGTATTGTTCCTATGGAAAATACGAAACGAAACCATTGGAAATGTTTCATAAACTATTTTTACGTACACTGCTCGGAATTATTTGAAACGAAGGAAACAAAAGAACGACGAAAGAGAACGATTCATTGAACTACGTCGATCCCGGAACTATTTGGAACTATATTAAGGAACTAGTTTCTTTTGGGAAAAGGAAATAGAGATATCGATCAGCTCGGGAACTAGATTACCCAACTCTACAAAACTGGCATTGTATTTACCTTGCTGCATTGTTGCAGACTCGATAGCCATAGGGGGAACTCTCATCTGGTGAAAGATTTTTATGGTGGTATTTAAGTGAGATTAAGTTAGCTTTACTGCTGTAGGTTGTATATCTTATACAGCCAGTCTCATTGTTGTAACTATAAGCGAAAAAATTCCAATTAAGCGGTAACCAAGCCTGGTTTTGGACTATGTTGACGATTTTCCAAATTTTATTGACGATTTCCAAAATTTTATTGATGACTTCCAAATTTTATTGACGATTTCCCATCAAAAACTGTCGGCAACGCTGCCACATACCCAGATCGACCCAGCTCGTCGAAACATTAATTTTGGTATATATATTTATGGGTCTACGACCATTATTTCGATGCGTTACAAACTTTTTGGGCAAAACCAACTTATAATACCCTACCCACATAGTGATGTATGGTATAAATAGTATGGTTACAGGAATCATATTTGGGAAAACTGTTATTTTGACACAGTATCACTAGTTTGCAGCCACAAAAATCTTTCTAAAATTCCTTCAAAATATGATTCTCATAACCATAATTCTTTTTCCTATAAGCTGTGGTTAAATAAATTTGTAGTATGACCTCAAGCCAAATTGAAACCAATGAAAATAGAGTCCAAAGGTCAACTTTACCATCATAATATACAGGATTAAGTTGGCATATGATATTAGTATTATCAGGAACTCAGGATTTTTGACAATTTTCATATACAACCGATTATATTTTCACATTTTCCAAACTTTATTTTATAAAACTGTCACCATGTTTAGCAAAAAAATTTACATTTGCAAGAAAATAACACACAGCACACGTAAATTTAACAAAAAAATTATGATAACATTTATCCATGCACTCAAGTAGGAAATAGCTTTCCAAAGATTCTGGATAATAAAGAAACAAATTCAGGACAAATTTAAGGGATATAAAGTTATGGGATCTATTTGAGGACATATTCAGTTAAAAAAAAGGTGTTTTAATTTAAAAATGTCGCGTATTTTGCACTAAGCACAACAACGTACTTACATAGGTCCAAAATACGACGGCATTTCCCTTGCATGTGAATTATTTCCCTCTAAATTGCGACTCTGTTGCGGGAAATTCAATAAAATTTGTTTTAAGTTCTAAATAGTAGTAACAATCATTTCCCCCTATTTTGTATAAATTTTTAGATTTTGTTTTAAAAATTTAATTTATTTATTTTAATTTGCTGCAAATTTAGTTTACACTCTAAAGAAATAGTTATAAAACTTATTCTTTTATTTTAGATTCTAGTTGAAGTTTAAAAAAATCCTAAAATAATAGCTATAAATTGCTTTTAAAAATTTTAATTAAAATAATTTAATTACTTTCTCCATTCTTTTTACCTTTTCTCTCTCTCTCTATTTATCTTACGTACCCTGATACAAAATACAATCAATCTACTACTGCATTATATATTTTCTTTATCTCTCTTTTGCTTTTTACAACCATAAAAAACGATTGATCCGGTCGATCGAACGCCCGTTTCATCCGTCCATTGTGCAAACTCTCTTGTCCGCATCCTTTACATACGCCGGGGATCATACCTTACTACTTACTTAACGCCACAGGTATTTTTCGATCTGATGCGCGAAATAAGATCACGCAAAACTGAAGATTCAAAAGCGACCAGCGGGCGAGCAAAAGATAGATGCAAGAAACGGAGATTGAAGTGTACACATCTTTAGGCAATAGGTGCATACCAAAACATTTATGTTTCTTTTCTTTTTTTTGTTTTTTTTTTATTACTTTATTATATACTAAATAATAAATATTATTTATAACATAACAAACAAATATCATTGCACACTTATTCACTCATCTTTTGTTTTTCATCTTATTGTAGTTTTGAATTAGATACTAATTTTCATCCTACTTACGTCAAATTCATTTAATTAACATTTTTTGTTATTAATTTGTATTTATCATTTATTATTTTCCCGCTTCTAGTTACTATATTTATTACATTATTGGGGTGTTTTATTACTGGGTTGTTATTGTTTATTATTTTTATTTATTATTTTTTAAAAAGTATGTAGTCAACCATGGTTTAATTAAAAAGTTAACCGCTTTTGCAGGACGATGAATGTTATTAAAATAAAGCTTTAGCCAAGTATTGCTTATTACTTCATCGTTTACAAATATCTTATATCTAAATAATTCCTTATTAGAATTAAAATGAATATTTCAATAAGAATTGTAATATTGAAATTCCGCATTAATTTATTATCACCACTCATTGAAGGATTAAATACATAAGTATTTAAAATTTCCTTTCTATAAGTTTTTAGGGAGAAACAGTTTTTTATTGATTACAAAAATATATTCCCTATAATCTAATATTATAAAAGAGTTCAGTAATGATGACTGACTGATAATCAACGCCCAGAATAAACGGCTAAAGCCAGAATCTTGAAATTTTGGGTGAGGAACACTCTTGTTCCGAAGGTGTCAGGTAAGTTATAGTGGTTTAAGTCTAAAAACCCCCACAAAAAACTATAACTGAATAATATTCAAAAATATGTGTTTTTGTTTTGTTCAATAATTATTTTCAAAATTATGAGAAATTCAGTTATAGTTTTTTTGTGGGGTTTTTCAGACTTAAACCACTATAACTTAGCCGTTTGTTAACCGAACTAAACAAATAATAACTTGTTCTAAAGATATTATTCATCCCTTTAAAAGGAAGAAGGGTCACTAGAGATCCGTTGTGAAAAAAAGAAGATATGTCAGTTTAAATTTGAAAATGTAAGAAACCCAGATTTTCACTACTTTAACCGTTATAAAAAAAATAAAATGAAGTGATACAAACGAACTAAAGGCATTGTCGTTGTTCATGGATCCCAACACGATATAATTTTGCATCAGAACGCTTGAATATTTTTCGGGTCAAATTTTGTAGCACAATGTCATTTATCGAAATTTTCCGAAAAGTTTGGACATTCTTAAGGCCAAAACTGCCTGAAGGAGCGTTCCAATGCTTTTGCGATGTATTAGAGAGTTTTGGCTACAATGTTTGTCTTTGTTTTGGATCGAAAATCTCAACGGTTTGGCTGTTATATTCCAAAATATCCAAAAAACTTCAATAAAAAACTTAAATTCTAAATCGGGAGGCTCGATTTTCACGGTAGATATATGGTCCAGTGGACTTTTTTGCTCAGTTCAATCCCAGGAATAAGAAACGCGAAGGGCCCATGAAGGTTTTAAAATCGCCCCGGCCTAGTATATACACTTTCATACAGGCAAAATGTACCTCATCGAAATAAGGTTTTTAGACCCCAAGTATGTTTGGACTGGCTGGTGCGCACGATAACTCTCGAACGGATGAATCAATTCTGTTCAAATTTTGTCTTTCGTAATATTGTGTCCAAACTTAGTTTAAGTTCGAAGATGAGCTATATTGGTCCACTCCTTCCGATACCTCCCCCACAAAAGTTCCAAAATGTTCGCAAAATTTGTGGGCACGATAACTCTTGAAGAGAGTAACCGATTTGGTCCATATTTTGCACATCGTGAAATTTCTACCAGACTTAGATAAGGTTTCAATATGGATTCAATCGGCCCACACCTTCGGGTACATCCCACTCAAAATTTCGGCTAAGTTCAGTTTAGGACCTGCTCTCGTATCGCTTTGATTTTTGTTGCCGCAGCTTGTATTAACTTCCCCCTATATGACGGTACAAGTTTCATCAGGGGCAAGTCCATACTTCCTGAGAAAATGGCCGGAAAGTTGCAAAAAGCCCCTATGACACCTTGTGTAGTGGTTGGAGCGCAAGATAACTATCGAACGGATCTGTCGACTCGGTCCAACATTTGGCCTTCGTAATATTTTATCAAAACATAGTTTAAATTCGAAGATGGGCTATATCGGTCCACTCCTTCAGGTACCTCCCCCACAAAACTTCAAAAATGTTCGGAAAAATGTTGAGCACGATAACTCTTGAATGAAATGACCGATGTAATCCATACATTGCACATTCTAATATATCTACCAGATATAGATCAGGTTCGAATATGGACTATACTTGTCTACTCCTTCTGGTACCTCTCACACAAAATTTCGCCTAAGTTCACTTTAAGACCTGCTCTCGAATCACTTTGATTTTTGTTGAAGCGATTTGCATTCGCTACCTCCATTAAGACGGTAAATGTTTTTTTCCGGGGCAAGTCCATATTTCTTGGGAAAACAGCCCAAAAGGTGTAAAAAACTCCTATGTCACCATATGTGGCGGTCGGAGAGCACGATAACTCTCGAACTGTTCAACCGACCTTAAATACATTCGATCTGTCCGGAGGTGAAAGTTTCTCTTCACATTGGCCACATTGGCTGAGGGTATATATCTGTCGGCAAAGCCTGACACTGACACTTTTTTACTTGTTTTATTATTAATGTCAGTGTAGGGTTGAGATATGTCGTCGAAATACGTACCATAAGTATACGAAAAGTACTTAATGGTAATCAATTTGTTGTTGGGTGTAGGCACAGTGCTGGAATCTGTATTTTTGGATTTAGGGTGAGTATTGGTGTGCAACATTGGTCTCGCTGTTAATGTGTAAGGGTGACCTTTTTGAAAATCTAACTAAAGGGGTACGAACAATACACGGTGGGAAGTTTTTGCAGATTCTGAAACTACAAGCTCATATGTATATGAGAAATATCAAGAAACAAAAAAATCGGCGGAGGGATTTTCAAATAAATCGCGATTGAAGTTCACATTTTTAGGGGTTCTATAGGTTTGGTAAATGAGCCGAAAGAAAATGTTATAGCTGTGAAAATTCTTTACAAGATTGACCTTTATGATATTTTCATAGGTTTTACCGTTTATGAGATAAAGAAGTTCAAATTGAGACAATGCACTGACTGTATCGCCTCCTTATAAAACAATGTCATTACTGCAATTTCCCAAACAAAACTTACATATCTTGAAAATGGTACTACCTAGGAAAAAATAAATGATCCAATCTTGTAAAGAATTTTCACAGCTTCAACATTTTCTTTAGTCCAAGCAAAATCTTGAAGACTTAGGATAAAAACCTAAAAATTTGAACTGAACCTCCATATCTCAAAAATGGTAAAACTTACGAAAAAACTGAAGCTCAGTCTTGTAGAGAATTTTCACAGCTACAACATTTTCTTTAGACTTATTTCGATACGATTTGCGGTTTCCAAGCCAAATCGTGAAAACGTAAAAAAAAACCTAGAATTGTGAATTTTAATCGCGATTTATTTAAAAATCCCTCCGGCGATTTTTTCTGCCTTTCTATTTTTCTTATCTATGAACATTGCTATTGCAGAATCCGCGAAATTTTCCCCTATGTAAGCGGTTTTAATGAAAAGTTAGTTAAGGCGCACTGAGCATGATATTGTTTTATAAGGAGGCGATACTGTCAGTGCATTGTCTCAATTTGAATTTCTATATCTCAAAAACGGTAAAACCTACGAAAATATCATAAAGATCAATCTTGTAGAGAATATTCACAGCTACAACATTTTCCTTAGACCCATTTACATAAGACTCGCGGTTTTCAAGCAAAATCGTGAAAACCTAAAGAACCCCAAAAATATGAACTTAAATCGCGATTTATTTGATAATCCCTCCGGCGATTTTTTTTGTTTCTTGATTTTTCTCATCATTGCAGTTTCAGAATCTGCAAAAACTTCCCAGGTGTAAGCACCTTCCATTTAAATATGGTTAAGACACACCGTGAATACTAAAATAAAAATAAATATTGATTAAAATTGGTATTAGTGCAACAAAATTTTCAGTGTTCGCCATTTCTATATTCTATATTTTTTGTTTCCGCATACGAAGTAGCGGGAACTTTGCTAGTTTGTTATAAAATTTTTTCAAAGCATAGCATTTTTTCAACATTTCTTTGCACAAACCGTCGCGAGCCTTTTTAAAGATTGTCAAATTGTGCGGGATCCAACGAAAAGAAGATTTGTTACGGACTGATGTTCATGAAATATCGACTCTATGCTGTTGGATGAAAGGCCCATGGTATGTCACATGACAACGGCCGTTTTAGGACGACCTTCGTCGATGCTCTCTTGCCGTGAGAGTTATGAAAAATATATCTGGAAAAAATATTGCGATGTGGAAAGTTTGGACCATGGCGTGGTAACTGGCCGGAATTAGGACACCATAGACAAATATGTTAAGGGTGAGCCTCATTTCAGCCATCCAAATTTTGAACAGTGTGACAGTTGATTTAGCAGCAAACATTTCTATATTCCTCAGACGGAAGAGCTGTACTAAGTCTGCTTTGTAGACATATAACCTATCACCAAAAGATCGTACAATCATCGTACATTACGATCTCTATACCATCTGGACAGTGTGGTATTTCAGAAAGGTAGAAATTAAACAATTCCATAGGGAAATTCCCTGTTTTACACTACGGGTCATAGGTTCATTATTATATGTTTTCTTTTACTATTGAATTGATTTAAAAACGAAAAATAAACCAATTTGGAGGCATTAAAAATATACATTTCATAACAAAAGTTAATGCCAAGAAGGTCCTTCTTCAAATTTGTCTTTAAGTTAACCGGAACGCTATAAATCTGTTCGTAAAATCTAAACTATAACAAAAGAAGACTTATGATAATGGGGTTTAGACTTATATTCCCGACAAACGGCTGGCGTCCGAATATATAGTCGATTATCCAATGTTTCAAACATTGGCTTTCGATTGGTCAGAACCACCATGACTCTTCGTTCGCACGGCCTGTTCTAATTCAATCGTCTACTTATATGTGTGGATATGGTTGTAATGGTATGTACTTTCCGGAATCCACGCTGATGTTGGGCAACTGAGAAACTGCTGCTCCTCATGGGGAGGCTTAGTGCCTCTAGACTATTTGCTACTGGTAATAGGAGGGCCTGTACAATCCGAATTTGTTGGCATATTGGTACGGCTTCAATAGTGGCACCACCATCATCAACATTCTCGGATGGAAGGGCTCTAATACGGCGTAACACACTCCCCTTCGCCCCATGACTCTCGGGGAGCTTTATAAATTGCCGGGTAAAAAAATAGGCGCACCTCTTCGGATCTATCTGTCTCCCGCCGTTGAAGGTAACACCTGTTCTATCATCCATATTTGCCGCATTCGAGAATGATTCAACGTCTGCCCACAATTTACTTAATCCTGTACTAATGTTGCATTGCTTTAGGTGGCCCGCTTATGTTTGGCTATTTCCAGAGTAAGTTCGCTAATACATGGGCCTTCAAAGTTTGAATGACGAAGCTAATCACGCACATTTGCTAGTCCCGTCTCTTTGCTGGGAAATTTGGTCTAATTTCTGGTATTCCATCGGCTGGTATGTAGCAGCGAGCGGCTGCAACTGTGTTAATGTACCGGAAATTGTGCTTAACTACCCCAGCTCCCTCTGAAGTGAGGTGGTATGTTAATGGAGACTATGATAGGAAGGTGGTCTGAGCCAAGGACATGTCATTTATTAGACCAGTGTTAAAACGATGTAGTCTGGCATGTTGTGGCAATCTTCTCCTATTCTCTTACGAGCAGCGTCTTAGTTTACCGTGCAAAATGTGGAGTTACCAATTTGACTGGTCAGCGCTTTACCCAATATGGTCATTGCCTACAGTGGAATGTCAAAGCTCATGATGATCATTGAAGTCCCCTAGCGATATAGGTCTGTATTACCTTCCAAAAGTGAACAAATATCGAGCATATAACGCAGGACACCACTATCCATCGGTGTGATGTTCACATTAAGCAACCACGGTGCGCCTTAATTAATTTTAAATGGAAGGTGCTTACACATGGGAAGTTTTTGCAGATTCTGAAACTACAATGCTCATAGATGAGAAATATCAAGAAACAAAAAAAAAAACAAGTAAAAAAGTATCAGTCGGCTTTGCCGACAGAGATATACCCTCAGCCTGTGCAAATTGAAACACTTTTTTCACAAAAAACTTATGTATTTAGGGGGTTTCAAAATGTTGGTCGCATGAACCGACAAAAATGTTGATTAGGATTAAAGTTCAAAAATTTTGCAAAAAAAGTTGGTTAAAGGAATGGACCCACATAGACCATGGGGGTGCCATACGGGGTTTTTCCACCCTTCGGGCTGTTTTCTCAAACTGTATGGACTTGCCCCTGAAACAACTTTTACCATCGTAATTGAGGCAGCGAATGTAAGTTGCTTCAACAAAAATCAAAGTGATTCAATAGCAGGTTTTAAAGTGAACTTATCCAAAATTTTGTGTGGGAGGTACAAATATAGTCCATATTCGAACCTGATCTATATCTGGTAGATATTATGAGAATGTGTAAAGTATGGACCAAATCGGTCACTCCTACAAGAGTTATCGTGAGCACAATTTTTCCGAATATTTTTGAACTTTGGTGGGATAGGTACCTGAAGGAGTAGACCGATATGGCATATCTACGAACTTAAACTAAGTTTGGAAACAATATTACGAAGGCCAAATTTTGGCCGGAATTGGCATTTCCGTTCGAGAATTATCTTGTGCTTCCACCCATAAGCATGGTGTCATAGGGTTTGTTTTTCAACTTTCAGGCTATTTTTCCAGGAAGTATGGACTTGCCCCTGAGGAAACTTGTACCTTCGTATAGCGGACAGTGAATACAAGATGTTACAACAAAAACAAGGCGTTTCGAGAGCAGGTCTTAAACTGAACTTTTCCGAAATTTTGTGTGGGACGTACTCGAAGGAGTTTACCGATTGAGTCCATGTTGGAACCTCATCTAGGTCTGGTAGAAATGTCATAATACGCAAAGTATGGACCAAATCGGTCACTCCCTTCAACAGTTATCGTACGCACAAAATTTCCGAACATTTACGAACTTTTGTGGGGGAGGTACCGGAAGGAGTGGACCGATATAATCCATCTTCGAACTTGAACTAAGTTTGGATAAAATATTACGAACGTCAAAGTTTGGACCGAATCGGCAGATCCGTTCGAGAGTTATCTTGCGCTCCAACCACTACACACGGTGTCATAGGGTTTTTTGTAACTTTCAGGCTATTTCTCAGGAAGTATGGACTTGCCCCTAATGAAACTTACAGTGTCGTATAGAGGACAGCGAATACAACTTGCGTAAACAAAAATCAAAGCGATTCGAGACCAGGTCCTAAACTGAACTTTTCCGAAATTTTGTGTGGGAGCTACTCGAAGGATTGGACCGATTGAGTCCATATTGGAACCTCATCGAAGTTTGGTAGAAATTACACGATGTGCAAAGAATGGACCAAATCGGTTATTCCCTACAAGAGTTATCGTGCGCACAAATTTCCCGAACATTTCCGAACTTTTGTGGGGGAGGTACCGGAAGGAGTGGACCGATATAACCCATCTTCGAACTTAAAAAAAGTTTGGACAAAATATTTCGATACCCAAAATTTGAACCGAATCGATTGATCCGTTCGAGAGTTATCGTGCGCACCAGCCAGACAGACGGACGGACATTGCTAGATCTACTCAAAATTGTCTGAAACGGATATCGTACAAACATAATTGGGGTCTAAAACCATTATTTCGATGAGGCACATTTTTGGTCGTATCAAAGTGTAAATACCCTCTTTAGCCTAAAGGCTGAGGGTATAAAAATCGCCGGAGGGATCTTCAAATAAATCGCGATTTAAGTTCACATTTTTAGGGGTTCTTTAGGTTTTCACGATTTTGCTTGGAAACCGCGAGTCCTATGTAAATGGGCCTAAAGAAAGCGTTGTAGATGTGAAAATTATCCACAAGATTGACCTTCGTAGGTTTGACCGTTTTTGAGATATAGAAGTTCAAATTGAGACAATGCACTGACTGTATCGCCTCCTTATAAAACAATGCCATTACTGCAATTTTCCAAATTAAACTTATATATCTTGAAAATGGTACAACCTAGAAAAAAATAAATCATTCAATCTTGTAGAGAATTTTCACAGCTTCAACATTTTCTTTAGTCGCATTTTGATATGACTTGCGGTTTCCAAGCAAAATCTTGAAGACTTAAGATAAAAACCTAAAAATTTTAACTGAACCTCTATATCTCAAAAATGGTAAAACCTACGAAAAAACCTAAAGATCAGTCTTGTAGAAAATTTTCACAGCTACAACATTTTCTTTAGACTCATTTCGATACGACTTGCGGTTTCCAAGCAAAATCGTGAAAACCTAAAGAACCCCTAAAAATGTTAACTTAAATCGCGATTTATTTGAAAATCCCTCCGGCGATTTTTTTTGTTTCTTGATATTTCTCATCTATGAGCATTGTAGTTTCAGAATCTGCAAAAACTTCCCAGGTGTAAGCACCTTCCATTTAAACTTGGTTAAGGCACACCGTGCAACTCTACCTCGCCAGGCCCACACTAGTTCCTACCTCCTTACATTTCACGTAAGGGTCACTAGACTCAATCTGAAGCGAAATAGGTCTGTACTGGACAGACTAGTGTACAATGAAGGCAAGTCCTCCACCTCAGATTCATGTACGATACTTCCACAAAATGTTGTAACCATCGCAATGTTGCAAGCTTCAGGTGACGGTGAGGCACAAGTGAATGAACTGAGCCATCGTCCGGGGTTCTTCTGTCTTTTGGTGAAGACCTACAAAGGTCTTCTGTCTACTAGAGAAGATTTAAAAAAGTCTTCTGGCAACTACAGAAGACCATGAAAAATCTACTGGACATTAAGAGGTCATCTGTCTATTAGAGAAGACCGTAAAAGGTCTTGTGTCTACTATTATAGACCTTAAAAGGTCTTCTATCTACTAGTAAAAATCTGAAAATTGTATTCTTATACTAGAGAAGTCCTTAAAATATCTTCTGTCCAGTAGATAGGACCTTGAAAGTTCTTCTGTCCAGTAGAGAAGACCTTACTAGAGATGACTTTTGGCTACTATAGGAAACCTTGAAAGGTCTTTTGTCTACCTTAAGAGGTCTTCTGTCTATTAGAGAAGGTTTTCAGTCTATTAGAGAAGACTTTAAAAATTATTCTGTCTACTAGACCTTTAAAAGTCTTCCGTTTATTAGAAAATACCTTAAAAGGTCTTCTATCTATTAGAGATTATCCTAAAAGAACTTCTTTCTACTATAGAAGGCCTTCAATGCTCTTCTGTCTATTAAAGATGACCTTGAAAAGTCTTCTGTATAGTAGGGAACACCTTAAGTACTTCTGTATATTATAAAATGTCTTTACAAGTATTCGTTATACTTGGTTACACCCTCTAGAATCATCTTGTCCACTGTGTGTCTTAAAATGGTCTGGGTTTAATCTTAACAGATGTTGGGTCTTCAATCATTTTTTCGACATTATCCATCGTATGAAGATTAAGGGCCTGTTTCACTATGTCGAAAGAAAATGATTGCGAACGAAAAACACCTAAACTTGGGTTTTCATGGCAACACTGACTTTGTGTTTGCTTTAAAACAACTACAAAATTAAAAATTAAACACAAGTTTAGTTGTTTTTCTTTCGTTTTCATTTTCGTTCGACATAGTGAAAGCGGCTGTAAATTTAAATTTTTACTTATTACCAAATTACATTTTACTCAACACGATACGGTGAAGGTCTCTTATATTTAAATCTATTAGAGCAAGAGCTTATGTGGATATTATTTTTGTCTAATGTTTTCAGATTGTAAATATGCTTTTGTATTGGTGTGTTTATATTTTTGATTTTTGTTTGTACTTTAATATGCTTCATTCGCCAAACTGTTCATTTTATTATAAATTGATATTATTTTTCATTTCATCCTATATTATTTTTCTTCACCTCATTATGATTTTGGGTTTCATTTTTGTTGGTCTATATTCATTCTATACAAATATGTTTTCGCTTTTTTACTCAATATATTGTAAATATTCAAATAACAATTATGTTATATATATTTTGTTTTTTTTTTCGAAATCTCATCTAGGTATTTTATGATCTAATCAGGGATATATCAACACGTAAAAAACAACAACAAACCGTGGAGCGGAAGCCGAATGATACCAAACCTCATTGCTGCCAATTGCTGTAATAATTTAAAACAAAAATAAAACATAAACACACACATACATACAACAACAACCACATATACAATACAACAATATAAATATATGATTTTATGTTACAATTTTAATTTTCTTTTATTTCATTTTTTTTTGTTTCTATTCAAGTGAAGGCAAATTAAATATTGCTAAACAAATAAAATACGTACATAATTCATATTAATTAAAAAACATAAAAAAATAGAACGGAAATACACACAGACAGAAGACAAAAACAAAACATAACCTCACATAAAAAATTAATTTTCTATGCCTACCCCCGCGATTTTGTAAAAATGTTTGCTGTTTAAATGAATTGTATGGCGAGCTCTCGTTGCTGCAATCCATTTAAATTGAATATTTTTATTTAAGTCATTAGGGGTATTTTTCTATAAATCAAGCCTCCGCAGACACACACAATAATATTAAAGCTTTTTTGGTTTGGTGTGTTTTTGTAAGTTCTTCTAACACTCTAAATAATTTTTAAACGAACAAAAAACAATAATTGTTTTAATTTGCAAATTAATTATAAAAATGAGTATTTTTTTAAAATAGTTTTTTGCCTTTGTAATGTAAATGTTTTTGTTTTTAAGGGAATAATGTACCATGTACAACAATCAAACACACTTTCATACACAAAAGTCCAACACCACCCTCATACACATGTATGTATTTTTTTCAAATCAAATCCTCCTTTTTATAAGACCCTCAAAATGGAAATGTGAATGAAAGTAACGTTTTTTGTATTAAAATATAATTTTATTAAAATAAATAAAATAAATACTTTTATGTTTTTCTTTCAATTGTAAGTTTTTTATATATGTATAAAAACAACAAACAAACAAACATTTATCCCACATAAAAGTAATTATTCAATAACTTTTGTTATTTGTTTGTTTTGTGAGTTTTTTCGGTTTCTTGAGCATAACTTTTTAGAAGCCTGCAAATGAAACGCATATTTACAAAAAAAGAACAAAAAATCAACTGTGTAATCAATCCTATTTATATAAAATTTTATAAGCTTTGTTTTCATTTTAGTCTTAAAACAGCAATAAAATTAAACAATAAAAATAAATCAAAACATTTATAAATTAAAACAAAAAAACAAATGATTATTACCAATCAATATAACCAAAAAAAAATCAACAACAACACACACACCTTCGACGGCAATGAATGCAATTTTTTTATTTTAAACAATTTTTTTCTTGTCGAAAACTTTAAGCTGAAATAATTTATACAATAAAGAAAATGATATATACAATATATGAATATGTTCTCTTTTCTTATCTATAAAATAATTAAATTTACACATTATATTTGGTACTTTATGGCCCGTTCTAACATCTTGTCTTTAAAGTCCATTTTTGTTATTCCTTACTTTAAGAAAAGTAGGGAATAAAGTTCGCATTACCAGTGGTTTGTTATTACATTTTCCATTTAAACTAAATGTTGCATTTTGTAACAGGTGAGCAAAGGCTATGGTCTGGACGGGGCCGACCATGTGATACCCTACACCACTGTCCCTGTGCATAAGCTTTTCACTGGTAAACATTTCTTTTAGGGAATATAATCCGAGTACCACCAAACATAATATGCCTCTTTTTCTCTGGGACCCCCATAAGCAAAATTTCGTGACCATCCCATCAAAATTGGAATTGGGATCTGATTGGAAAAATGGAAAAATTGGATACATTACCAACTATTGTGATATCTCCCTTGTTTGACCATGTTCGCCAACCTACTTTACACCAATGAAAAGGTAATATTTTCTTCTTCCATTGCCGTTGGAATACCCCTACTAGAAGTCGATATATTGACAAAGAATAAAACTTTGAATTTGTCTCCACATGAGTTTTTCCCCATTCCGACCCCTAAATATTATCCGACTATCACCAAAATCAATAGGCTTCTTCCTCTGTGGGGCCCCGACCAACCCCCAACATTTCGTGATTATCCGATCAAAATTCCAACCTGTAGAGTGATTACAAAAAAATACGACAACATACTTTACATCAATTTAAAGGAGATCTTTTCTTCTTCCATTGATGGAATTTCCATTTGGAATACTCCTACCGAATCTCAAAAAATTCGCGATTTGGAAAAAAACTGAAAATGGGATGTATTACCGACTATTACTCTATCTGCGTTATTTGGCCACCTACGCCAATCTACTTTGCATCATTGTAAAGGTGAGATATTCTACTTTCATAGTCAGGCTTTGCTTTTGGAAGCTCCCCAATCAATGCTGTGATGTTCGTCATTATAATTAAAATCGCAAAAATGAACAGTTGGGTTGTATTAGCGACTATCGCGATATCTTCGTTGTTTGACCACCTACGAGTTCCTTTTATTTATCTTGCTTAAAGCAAACATGTTAGAAAAAAAAACCGTGTTATATGTCCTATAACGACTAACATTTAACTACCGAAAGGATGTAATAATGGGCCTATGTATGTACTAAAGAGAGACGGTACCGCCTGATTATACCCTTAGCCTTTAGAGGTCGATTTTCGATAGCAATTATCGTTGAGTGGACTTGTCAAAATTACTTTATGTATGGCAACCTTCAACTGAAGTTGCGAATCTCAGTTGACGAACCGGCTATTTTTCAGCAACCAGTTATTTTCAGTTGCAGTAAATATTTTCGAAGAAACAAGAAGTAAAATTGAAAGGAAAAATTTTTTTCTTAACAATTGTTGATTATTTGCATGATTAATTAATTTTGTGTATCAAAAATATGGTGAAAAAAAAACAATAAAACAACAGATTGAAATATTGATTGATAAATTGAGTGCAAATCCAATGTGCACGCACATGGGTCCATCTATACTGCCGAAAAAGCCAGGGAATTTCGTTTTTGAATAAAAATGGTTTTTATTTTGCCTTTTTTCCTCCTCTGTCAACTTCGAAAACATCCAATTTTGGCACAATTTGTCCTCTATCAAGTGGACAACTTCCTTCAATACTCTCGACAATGTAGATTGAGCCATGAAATTGTTGAAATCATTGCCATGGGACTTTTGGAAACTTCCGTCCTCCAAGAATCGCAACGCTGCGCACACTTTTAAAAGTGGGGGTATTGCTGTTGATCTGTAACTTTGAAGTCATCCTTTAACGTTTCCACAACGTAAACTACGGCATCCTTTGACAATCGAAAATACGCCTTAAACCTGAAATAATTTACTGATTATACAGATCTTTCCACATGATCATCAGCTTACAGTGCAGATGACAATTCCAATGGATTCGACTTGTCTCTCAAATGTCTTCTAATAGATGCCATGTCCTGTACATTTTCTTCATCATCAAAAAATAATTCCACTGAACTTATCATTTTAAAATAGTTTTTTTTTGGCGAATTGTGCCTTTTGGATTAATATATGGTATGTTCCAGTACTGCAAGAATCTACTAATTTTCACTATTTTTTTCCGATAACATAAAGGAAAAATTGTTATCATAGTAAAAAATAGTAGATTCTTGCAGTTTCTGGAACAGAAAACACTGATCGATAACACGTTTATCGACAACCCAGTTGGGTTGACACCAATAATACAACATTTCATCTCAGTTGTGCTGACAATTGACAACGCAATTCATGTTTAGTGGCAATGCATAATCGACCCCTTAGGCTATCGAGAGTACATACATATATGGAATTTGATACGACCAAAAAGTGCTTAATCGAAATAATGGTTCTTATGATTGGACGAAATCAGTTTCTGACCATTTGGAGCCGTTTTATCCATGGCCGTCCGTCTCGAACAATTCAAAAGACTGTTCAAATTTTTGATCTCGTAATATTTGGTCTAATCTTAGTTTAAGTTCGAAAATGGGCTGTATCAGTCCACAAAAGTTCAAAAATGTTCGTTAACATCGTGCGCACGATAGCTTCCGAAGTGAGAATTTTTTGGCGCACGTGCAGTTTAGGAACTCCTCTCGGATCGTCATGAAATTTTTTGGAGCAGTTTGTGCCTGCGGCCTCTGTTAACGATGGTAACATTTTTTCGGGGGCAAATCCATTGTTTCTGGGATAAAGTCCGAAAAGCTCTAAGAAGTTCCAAGAAGGTCTGTACTGGAAAACATTTTCTGGTACTTACCTCCCTTACAAAAGATCAACATCCTTGCTTAAGTGTAGTTGAAGGGCTATTCGAGGATCGTGGTCCTGTTTATAGCAATATAATGTTTTTCGTGGGCAAGTCCATTCTTTCTGACATAGTTGTCCAAAAGCTGTAAAAATCCTACAGTGACCAACTAAAACGCCCGATGGGACTATAACTATCTAAAGAAGTGGTTGACATCGGTCCACTCATTCTGGCACCTCCCACACAAAATTTAAAAAAAAAATCAGTTTAGCGATATGTCTAGCATCACTCTGAAATTTTTACCGTAGTTAGTCATTCCGGCTCATATTACGAAAGTATAATTTTTATTGGGGGGTAAGTCCATACTGACTGGCTCGTAATCGTTCTTCTAAGCATACGTCAAATTTGAACATGGACTCTATTGGTCCACTTATTCCAGTACCTCCCCCAAAAAAGTTCAAACATTTAGACTTACCAACAGCTTCAGACACGTTCGCTGAAAAATGTTAAACTTTTTTCTGAAAAAAAAAAACAATACTTGCTTTGCTTCTTGTCATTATGCCAACGGCTGGGGGTATATATCTGTCGGCAAAGGCGACGGATACTTTTTTACTTGTTTGATTTACTTTTATGGCCAGTTTCTCTAACACGAATCGAATTCAAATTCGTTCGAATTATTACCAAACTCCTGTTGTTGTAGGAAATGTTTGATTGAAAATAAAAACAATTCAAATATTAAAAAAACTGAAGTTTTATACTAGTTCGAACGAATTTGTATTCGAATCGTCTTAGTGAAACAGGCCATGAGTCTCAGTGCCCACCCTGTAGGAAATGTCAATAGTGAATCTATACTGACTTACTACTGACATTGTCAACAGTACTACTGACAAACTGTAGACAACTAATGTAATTTCCTATAGACATTTTGTATGAACGTGTCATTCGAAAGTCAGTACTGACAAGTCAGTAGTTCCTGAGGAACCATGTGTTGACATTGGAGGTAGTGAGTCAGTAGAGACATTGGATGTAGTGAGTCAGTAGAGACATTGGTGGTAGTGAGTCAATAGTTCATAAAGGGTCATATGGAGACTTTGGTACCAGACTTTCCATACTAAGTTTTTTTGACTTATATGAACTTTTTATAGATTAAAAAGCTATATGGTACGTTTAATAAGACGATGATCTTACACTTTTGTTTAAATAGTATATTTTATTAAAGAAAAATACATATTATTGAAAATGCTAAAAAAATTCCACATAAGTTCAAAATAAAGCCAATGTTTTCGAGGCTGGCTAAACATTTGAATATTTAAATAATAACAAAGTCATCTTCATTGTCAGAAATATCATCGCCTTTTATTTTCTTGGCCATACGACTTGGTGCGACTTGTCTGCTCAAAATATTTCTTCTTCTGCTGCACTTAACCTTTTATCATACGATTCGCTGAATGTTGATATAACATCTAGGAATTGAAAAGAATAAACATGTATAAAAAACAAAATGTCCTTAAATTTGCTTACCTATTACAGCTGTATAAACAGTGGACATTATAACTCATTATTATGTCGTGTTCAAATATGTATATTGAGTTCAGCATTTCCAGCAAGACGGGACATTATATTCGCCAGGCTCCACAATCTTTTCTAAAGATTCCACAAAATGTCTAATTGTCGAAGTTTCACCACACATGTTGTCAGCCGCCTCCGAATTTGTATTTTCATAATTGTCCATTTTTTCACTTGTCTTTTATAATTTCTTTTGGTCATACTTGTTATTAAAAGCCGAATCACACGTTAAATTCACGATATTTTATTGATTTTTCACAAAAACACTTTTTTCACGAAGCGCCAAAATTATTTTACACCAAACAATCGTTGGGCTATCAGCTGTTAAAATAATCAATGCTTCTTCTTATTACGATAAAAGTATCAATAGTTGACAACATGTTGACAAAGTGTTGACCATGGTACAATAATTCTTAGGTAGGCCACAGCTAACAGCTGATTACAATTTTTTTTTTTGTTATGGCTTAATCTGTCAAAACCGTGTTGACATGCAGAGTTGATATTTATTAGTGATCAAAAAATTCAACTCTGTTTTGTTTTCATTTCAACATTTCGTTCTACTTCTTCTTTGTATACTCAAACGTTATCATTCATCAAAACAATTTTGACGTTTTAAGCCATAGCGACAGGGTTGTATTATTTTGGCGATTCTCATACCTGGCCTACCTATGAATTATTGTACCATGGTGTTGACTTTGTCACCATAATAGTAGACAAAGTGTTGACATGTCGACACATATCTCCATGATTCCTACAGAGCAGTGTGTTCGTTGTACGTTGAAATGGTTATAAAAATGTTCACTATAGGTTCTCGTTTTGATTTAGCCCTCTTTAACCATACCACCCAAAATTAGGCATTTTGATAGTTAGGTGCAATTCCTCACTAAAACTTAATCTATAAAATGTTCCAAATAGGGCAAAAAAAAACTTATGGGCCGATTCCAGTTGCAATTTTTCCATTACGTATAGCAATATCGCCTGACGTCGTCAAATTTTGTCGCCGAAATGTTCATTTTCCGGCGACAACAAATTAGCTGTCGCCGTACATTTTTACTAACGAATAAAAATAAAATAAAAAAAAATAAAAATAACTTGTTATCGACGATTATTTTCTATCGCTGTACGTAGTGCATTTTTTAAATTTTGTCGCAGAGACGATAGACGACGCGACATGACTCGCCTCGCTGTACGGAATCGGCCCATTAATTTGGTACCAATGTCTCCATATGACCCTTTATGTACTATTGACTCACTACCTCCAATGTCTATACTGACTCACTACCTCCAATGTCAACACATGGTTCCTCAGCAACTACTGACATACTAGTTCCAATGTTAGTACTGACTTTCGAATGACATGTATGATCGTCTATAGGAAATTACATGAGTTGTCTACAGTTTATCAGTAGTACTGTTGACAATGTCATTCAGTATAGATTCACTATTGTCATTTCCTGCAGGGAGGATCAAAAGGCGGAACAATACTTCTGTTAAACAAGTAAAAAACAAGATAAATAAAAAAAAAAAAAACAATAAAATAACTACATTCATCCTAAAATGGGAGTAAAATACGTCATCCGGCATATTATATATGACTTCCCAGAAGTTACATGCCTTTGGAATCTGTCTGCGTTGCAAATGTTCAGACGATTCTAAAACAATTCTTTTTATTGTGTTTATCACACTCTGCAAATTTTGACTGGAGGTTTCATTCACGCATTGTGATAAATTCTTCATGTTTGTTTGTTTTCCCTAAATATTTTAACTAAGTTTACAAAACACAAAAGCAATTGACAATACGGAAGTCAGCCAATTTTGACCAGGAAAAAACGATTCTGAACCACTGTGAATTTTTTTCGGTGATAATCCATACTGGTATAACCCATACTTCCTGAGATAACCCTCTAAAGGAGAAACCGATTTGGTTCAAACGTTGTACATCGTATTATTTCGTACAGCCTCGAATTATGTCCGAATATTGACTACATCGGACCACTCTTTCGGGTACCTTCCACGCAAAGTTTGGAAAGATAAGGACTCGTCTGGAATAGTTTTTAAAATTTTGGCAACATGTTGTGTCCGACGGTACAATTTGTTCGAAAACAAGTCCGTACTTCCTGAGATGTCAGCAGTACTGTGTTTACTTCATTTCTTTAGGTCCGAAGCTGAGAGTATATCTCTGTAGGCACAACTGACTAATAATTTCTTACTTATTTTATCTTCCATTTAATTATTTGGTGGAGCAATTAATGTAAATCTTATTTGTTGTCCATGAATAGTTACTACTCTAGCTAGCGGCTGATTTCAAACGTTCGGCTATTGAATGATTAACCAGAAGAGAATTCTTTCAATACTTAATTTTTTTCCTTGACAAAAGCAATAATATCAATAATTTATATCGACAATAAAAAAAATACTAAGAAAATCACAAAAAAAAAACTTTGTTTCATTTGAAAATACACTATTAGTGGTAATCAAAGTAAGTATGAGGAACAACTCTGGGGATTTAAATTAACGGACATTTCACTTCAATACCACTTATTTTTCAATCGACTTGGCAGCACTGCCAACGTGGTGAAAATAGCGCCATCTATTGAAAGTTGTTGAAATGGCCAAAGATATACAATATTACAAGATGGGACATTTCCATTGCTACTATACATCGGCAGATGGTGCTGGTGGTCTAACATAATGTGATGTTACAATATTGTGACATGAATTATGTTATATTTAACATAGTTCACATTGGTGTACACTTTTGTTTCTGTTAATTGTCTGTTATATGTGAACTCCACTGTGAATGATGTCCAATCTTTACCACTTTATGTCTTTGAATGGGCATAGACTGATTAAATATAAGCTTCGTTCCAGAACTAAAAAGTTTTTACACATTTAACACATTTTGAAGATTTTCCCCCGAAATGCGTTCCCGTACACCAAAAAAGTTGCAAAATGTTCACTTCTCTTTGAACAAAAATGGCGCTGAATGGCTTTCTCTTTAGAAACTTTTTACACGACAAATTTAAGAGAGCAAAAGTGTGCAACATGTTTGCCGGCTTCCGATTCGCTGACACGCCGACTTTGACATTTGTTCCAGTTTTTTTGACGTTTCTGCCATTTTTCCGTTCCCGTACATTTTGCAAAAATGTGTGCGTTGAACTCATTTTTGACAATTTTCTCTTTTGATCATTTTACCATTAAAAAAAGTACTGGAACGAAGCTATAGACAACGAAAGATGTTGTCAAAGACATACAATGGTTGGACATCATTCACAATCGAGTTAATTTTAACATTCAAGCATAGAGGACGTTTGTGTATAACAGACAATTAACAGAAACAAAAGCGTACACCAATGTGTAACATAATTCATGTCACCATATTGTAACATCACATTATAGCTCTGTTCCTTTACGTTCAAGAATCTTCAAGTTTTACAACGTTTTACTCTAAAAGCGTTCCTTTACTTCAGATACCATACAATTCATATGGAAGCAGATTACAACTTTTGCTACTTTTGCCGTTTTCCAAGGTAAAGGAACATACCATATGTTTAGAGATGGACAGTGGGTAAATACCCAATGGGTAAATACCCGGTAAATTGGGTAAATACCGGGTAAATACCCATTTGTGGGTATTTATTTGGGTATTTACTATATTGAATCGGTAATATAACATCTTAGACCCTATTTCTGGGTTTAGGCTATGAAATCGATTCAAAATGGACAGTTTTACAATACTTTAAACAAGTGGGTAAATACTTGGGTAAATACCTCAAATCTTACTTATGTCAAGAGAATATATAGCATTGAAAATGGGGTCTCTGGGTCCATGTTTTGATATAGCCCCCATATAACCGTACCTCCCGATTTAAGGCATTTTTTGTCTATTTGCCTCATTGTACTATCATAGTGGCTGAAATTTGGCATAGTGAGTTCTCAATATGTAGAAAATACCCTTGCGAAAACTTGTCAACATAGGTCCACGTTTTCTAATAGCCCCCATATAAGGGCACCCCAATTTCGAGTATTTACCCAAATTTTGGGTAAAAACTCTTTAACTGCCGAATCACTTGACGTAGGCTAACGAAATTTGGCTCAAATCTTACTTATATCAAGGGCATATCTATGATTGAAAATGGGGTCTCTAGGTCCATGTTTTAATATAGCCCCCATATAGCCGTACCTCCCGATTTAAGGTATTTTTCATCTATTAGCCACATTTTATAACCAAATTGGCTGTAATTTGGCACAGTGAGTCCTCAATGAGTATAAAATATCCTTGCAAACATTTGTCAATGTAGGTCCATGCTTTCTTATAGCCCCCATATATGGGTACCCCGATTTCGAGTATCTACCCAAATTTTGGGTAAAAACTCTTTAACTGCCGAACCACTTGACGTAGGCTGACAAAACTTGGCACAAATCTTACTTATGTCAAAAGAACTTTTGGTACTGAACATGGGGTCTCTGGGTGTATGTTTTGATATAGCCCCCATATATCCGTACCTCCCGATTTAAGGTATTTTTTACCTATTAGCCTCATTGTACAATCATATTGACTGAAATTTGGCATAGTGAGTTCTCAATATGTAGAAAATCCCCTGGCAAAAACTTGTCAACATAGGTCCACGTTTTCTAATAGCCCCCATATAAGGGTACCCCGATTTCGAGTATTTACCCAAAAGTGGGTAAAAACTCATTAACTGTCGAACCCCTTGACGTTGGCTGACAAAATTTGGCTCAAAACGTTCTTATATCAATAGTAATAAAGGTATTGAAAATGGAGTCCCTGGGTCCATGTTTTAATATATGTAGCCCCCATATAGCCGGACCTCCCGATTTAAGGTTTTTTTCATCTATTAGCCACATTTTACAACCAAATTGGCTGTAATTTGGCACAGTGAGTCCTCAAGGAGTATAATATATCCTTGCACATATTTGTCAACGTAGGTCCACTTTTTCCTGTAGCCCCCATATAAGGGTACCCCGATTTCGAGTATTTACACAAAAGTGGGTAAAAACTCATGACAAAATTTGGCTCAAAACTTCCTTATATCAATGGTAATAAAGGTATTGAAAATGGAGTTTCTGGGTCCATGTTTTCATATAGCCCCCATATAGCCGTACCTCCCGATTTAAGGTTTTTTTCATCTATTAGCCACATTTTACAATCATACTGACTGTAATTTGGTACAGTGAGTTCCCAATATGTATAAAATATCCTTGCAAAAAATTGTGGACGTAGGTCCACGTTTTCTTGTAGCCCCAATATGGGTTTCTGAAATCGGGAGGTACGGCTATATAAAAAAGTGGACCCAGGGACTCCATTTTCAATACCCATATATGGCGGCTACAAGAAAGCGTGGACCTACGTTGACAAATATGTCCAAGGACATATTATACTACTTGAGGACTCACTGTGCCAAACTACAGCCAAGTTGGTTGTACAATTTGGCTAATAGATGAAAAATACTTTAAATCGGGAGGTGCGGCTATAGGGGGTTATACCAAAACATGGACCCAGGGACTCCATTTTCAATACCTTTAATACTATTGATATAAGAAAGTTTTTAGCCAAATTTTTTAAGCCTACGCCAATGGTTCGGCAGATAAAAAGTTTTTACCCAATATTTGGGTAAATACTTGAAATCAGGTTACCCTTATATGGGGGCTATTAGAAAACGTGGACCTACGTTGACAAATGTTTGCAAGGATATTTTATACGCATTGAGGACTCACTGTGCCAAATTACAGCCAATTTGGTTGTAAAATGTCGCTAATAGATGAAAAATACCTTAAGTCGGGAGGTACGGCTATATGGGGGCTATATCAAAACATGGACCCAGAGACCCCATGTTCAGTACCAGAAGTTCTTTTGACATACGAAAGTTTTGAGCCAAATTTTGTCAGCCAACGTCAAGAAGTTCGACAGTTAATGAGTTTTTACCCACTTTTGGGAAAATACTCGAAATCGGGATACCCTTATATGGGGGCTATTAGAAAACGTGGACCTATGTTAACAAGTTTTTGCCAGGGGATTTTCTACATATTGAGAACTTACTATGCCAAATTTCAGCCAATATGATTGTACAATGAGGCTAATAGGTAAAAAATACCTTAAATCGGGAGGTACGGATATATGGGGGCTATATCAAAACATGGACCCAGAGACCCCATGTTCAGTACCAGAAGTTCTGTTGACATAAGAAAGATGTAAGCCAAATTTTGTCAGCCTACGTCAAGTGGTTCGGCAGTTAATGAGTTTTTACCCAACACTTGGGTAAATACTCGGGTATTTACCCAAGTATTTACCCACTAGTTTAAAGTATTCTAAAACTATCCATTTTGAAACGAATTTACAACCTAAACCCAGGAATAGGGTGTAAAATGTTGTATTTGCCATTCAATGTAGTAAATACCCAAATAAATACCCACAAATAGGTATTTACCCGGTATTTACCCACCGTGTGGGTATTTACCGGGTAAATACCCGGTAAATACATCTCTACATATGTTAGAACACCAGCGCCATCTGCCGATGTATAGTAGCAATGGAAAGGTTCCATCTTGTTATGTTATAAACCCCCTGTTTTTGTAACTTATGTTTGTTCGTTCGTCTATATTCGTAATAATTTAGGCATCCATAGCTCAATCCCAAGTAGAAATACACATCTAATTTTACGTATACTCGTTCCATATATCGCTAAGAATTCCTCTTTTAAAAATCAGCGCTCTACATTTGCGCTAAAGCAAGTAAATCGATATACAAAATTTGACAATTCGTGTGAGAAGAAAAAATTTTTTACAAAAACTGGGGGTAAATCTTTGTTTTTCACAAAAACATAAAATGGTAAAGATTGGACAAGATGCATAATGCAGTTCAATTTTACTATTAAATCATAGATGGTGTTTGTGTATAACAGACAACTAGCAGAACACGACGGCAACAAAAACAAGAATAACATAAATTCATGTCACCATATTGTAAATTAACATTATGTTAGACCATCTGCGCAATCTACAGATGTATAGTAACAATGTAGATGTCCCATCTTAGCTTTGTTCCCGCACTTTTTAATAGTAAGACTCGTAAAAGAGAGAAATAGAGAAAAATTGTTCTCACACAACAGTTTTTTCAAAAAGTTCGGGAACGCAAAAATGGAAAAATCGTCAAAAAAGCTAGAACAAATGTCAAAGTCGGCGTACCAGCCAATCAGACGCCGGCATCCATGTTACTATTTTTTACACGCTCAAATTTGTCGAGTAAAAAGTTTTTAAAGAGAGCGTCATTCAGCGCCATTTTTGTTTAAAGAGAAGTGAACATTTTACAACTTTTTTGTACGGGAACGGTTTTTCGGATGAAATGTGTAAAAGTCGTAAAAATTTTAAAAACTTTTTAGTTACGGAACAAAGCTCATGTTATGTTATACATCTTTGTTTTTCATCATGTAGTTCAATAGATGGTGCTATTTCAACACCAATGTCACTGCCAGCGTACGTAAAAATACTTTAAATAACATTTCCAATCGTTTCGTTTCGTATTTTCCATAGGAACAATACAAAACGAAACATAACCCACGTTGGCCGAGCTCGCTGTTTAGTTTTGTTTTGTTTACATTCGTGAGTACGAACAAAACGAAAAGCGAAAAGTACTCAACTCCACAAGAGCAGATAGAAAACGGAATAGTACTAAACTCATGTGAATAAATCAAAAACGTTTGGTGGTTGATAAACTTCACTGTGGTATGTGTGTGTGTCTGAGTGTGTCATTGACAATACGCACGGCAAACGTTTCCCAAAAATACTTGTCGTTTCGGAGGTGAATGAAACAACTCAGCAAAGCATAGCCGAAGATACATTTCAGCAATCGTACGGTTTCCATCTTTTTACATTGAAAAGTTTGTGTTTTTTTATTGGTTGTGAGAATAAAACGATTCAGAGAAGCTGAAAAGTTTGTGGCTTTGTGTGATTGGTACGGGAATCGTTTTGTTTGTTTCCGTTTATTGGTCACTGCTGCCAAGTTGATGGAACATAACTTAGGCCATGTTTATATCATAGCCTTTTACAGGGTTAATCTTCTTAATGAGGATTTATTAGACCTATACACAAAGGAATTGGCATTTGAAACTCAGTGGGTTTGTTAAATCCGGTTATATATAAACGTACTATTATTTGTAATTACAAAGCAAAGGATTTTTTTAGAATAATTTGAATGCAAATAAAACTCGTTTTTTAATTTTTGTAAAATTAGTTTTATTTAAACATGTTTTCTTTTTCTTGGTTTTTTATTATAAAAAATCATATAATGACACAATTTTTCGGCGTTTCTTTTTTCATTGTTACTTTTTTTAAACAATTTTTTCAAAAAAATTAATTTAAAAATTAAATGTAATTAAAGTAGAAAAAAACTTAATTAAAAATAAAACAAATCTTTATGGGGACTACAAAGAGGAAAGGGAGGGCAATTGATGGTGATTTTTGTTTGTTTGGTTGTTGTCGATAATGTTGTCCTACAATCATTTTTTTCTCTCTTTTTGCGGACAACATTTTTAATTTCATATAAAATATATATTTAAATTATTAGACATCATATTTTTTAAAAAAAAGTTTGGGGTCATTTCTTTGTCTCTCACAAAGCATTAATATTAAAACAATTCGTTATTTCGTTTAAAAAATAATATTGCTTATATAAAAAATTTTAAAAATAACGTATTTAAAATTATGTATTTTTTCGGTAATTAAATTTAATTTTAAAATAATTATTTATATGAAAATACTTGTTTTTAAATTAGTTGGAGAAAATATATAATGAAATATAGCAAATGATAAATTATGGAGAAATGTTTAGAATTAAATTAATTAGAATCAAAACTTGGGTTATTATTTTTTTAGATTTTTTTCTATTAGATTAGTTTGCATAAATTGCAATTAATGTATATTTTTTATTTTTTTATATATTTTTATTATTGTACAAATTTATTTCTTTTCATGATCATCTAATGAAAATAATAATGAAAAATGTTTTAAAATTGAAGAGTTATAAACAGTTTAATATTGGTTTCGTGGTGGCGACATTAAAATGAAAATTTATTTCCATGCCATTTAAGAATTTTGATCTGCCATATTTTGATTTGACCGCCGTTATTGGTGAAAAGTTGTTTTTAGCAAGGGTATTACCAATACTAGTCACACACACCTTTCGATTACCGCGATCTGTAGCCATTAATGTTGATCACCGTAGGATTTTTAGAGCTTTTGGACCACCATGTCTGAAAGCGTAACACAAAACACAATACATAGCTATAAACAGGACCCCATAGTTACCTTCGATAAAAATTTTAAAACGATCTTCGAACAGTATTTAAAGTGCACTTACGAGAAATTTTTGAGGTGCAGGAAGGTGTTGTCCAATATGGACCTTCCTGGAACTTGATGTACGTTTGAAAGAAATTTGAAATTTTAAAATCAATATTTGTAAAACTTTGAAAACTACTAGATTCGCTTAATTATGGCGTATTCTATTCGAATCGACAAAAATATTCCCTTTTTGGCATAAATCTGGAAATAAAAAATTGTAAAAATGGGAAAAGGGAACAAATTCCGCACGGAATTTTTATTCATGATTGCACTGAATAAAAACTCCCTACTCTCTGAGAAAGTTCTTGCTGGGAAAGTAACCAGACAGACCTATAATTTGAATGAAAATAAAACTCGTTTTTTAATTTTTGTAAAATTATTTTTATTTAAACATGTTTTCTTTTTCTTGGTTTTTTATTATAAAAAATCATATAATGACACAATTTTTCGGCGTTTTTTTTTCATTGTTACTTTTTTTTAAACAAATTGTTCAAAAAAATTAATTTAAAAATTAAATGTAATAATAGTAGAAAAAACGTAATTAAAAATAAAACAAATCTTTATGGGGACTACAAAGAGGAAAGGGAGGGCAATTGATGGTGATTTTTGTTTGGTTACTTAATGTATAAAAGCTTAATTCTCATTTGTTGTTGTTGTCGATAATGTTGTCCTACAATCATTTATTTATTTCTCTCTTTTTGCGGACAACATTTTTAATTTCATATAAAATATATATTTTTATTATTAGACATCATATTTTTTAAAAAGGTTTGGGGCCATTTCTTTGTCTCTCACAAAGCATTAATATTAAAACAATTCGTTATTTCGTTTAAAAAATAATATTGCTTATATAAAAAATTTTAAAAATAACGTATTTAAAATTATGTATTTTTTCGGTAATTAAATTTAATTTTAAAATAATTATTTATATGAAAATACTTGTTTTTAAATTAGTTGGAGAAAATATATAATGAAATATAGCAAATGATAAATTATGGAGAAATGTTTAGAATTAAATTAATTAGAATTAAAACTTGGGTTATTATTTTGTTTTAGAGTTTTTATCTATTAGATTAGTTTTTTTGCATAAATTGCAATTAATGTATATTTTTTTAATTTTTTATATATTTTTATTATTGTACAAATTTATTTCTTTTCATGATCATCTAATGAAAATAATAATGAAAAATGTTTTGAAATTGATATAATTAAAGTTATAAACAGTTTGATATTGGTTTCGTGGTGGCGACATTAAAATGAAAATTTATTTTAATTATAAACTGTAGCTGGGATTCAATTATGTGTGAAAATATCATGCCATTTAAGAATTTTGATCTGCCATATTTTGATTTGACCGCCGTTATTGATGAAAAGTTGTTTTCAGCAAGCCAAGCTGGCTTTGATTAGCAGGGTGATTATGAATTTAAACTCCCCGTGAGTTGTGCCGTTTAAAGGAAAAAAGTGAGAAAACTCACGGGGAGTTGATGTTCATAATTGGGGTGTAGGCCAATTTGGAACTGAATCTAACTTTAGGAGTTATTCCTTTCCACAGATATCGCACCAAGCCATCATTTTATTTTGGGATTTTTTTGGGCTTTTAGGTAATTATGTGAAGAAGCACAAAAACTACCTTCGATGAAAATTTCAAGACAATCTGCGAACAGCCCTTAAACTGCATTTAACAAAATTTTGAGGGAGGTACCCAAAGTTGTTGTCCGATATAAATCTTCTTGGAACTTGGTATGCTTTTGAGAGAAATATTTTGATGTGCAAGGGTAGGGCCAATATTAGTCACACACACCTTTCGATTACCCCGATCAGTACCCAATAATGTTGATCACTGTACGATTTTTAGAGCTTTTGGACAACCATGTCTGAAAGCCTAAGGGACGCACAAAACACAAAACATAGCTATAAACAGGACCCCATAATTACCTTCGGTAAAATTTTTAAACGTTCCTCGAATAGTCTTAAAGAGCACTTACGAGACATTTTTGAGGTGCCGGAAGGTGTTGTCCAATATAGACCTTCCTGGAACTTGATGTACGTTTGAAAGAAATTTCACGGTGTGCATTATTCCGCCCAATTGGAGTACTCAATTCGTAAGTTATCGTCTTCATCACCCAAATTAGTTGGCCCAGCAGGGGTTCTGGAGATTTTGGGCTATTATCGCAGGAAGTATGGACATACCCCAGAAAAATATGTTATCGTCGTAATTGGGGACCGCGAGCACAACATCTTGCAAATAATTTTAAACTGGATTTTTCTGAAATATTTTTAATTTTTTGTTTCGGAGGCACCCGGACATATGGATCGATATGAACAGGCTGCAAAGGTTATATATGTTTGGACAAAATATCTCGAGAGATTTCGGGCGCATAATTTTTGCGAAAAATGTTGTACCTTTGTTTGGGAGGTATCGGAAAGAGTGGACCGAAATGGTCCATCTTCGAACTCAATATAAGCTTTGGCAACATATTACAAGGACTAAATAGATTAATACGTTGTTGAGCTTTCGTGTGTTTCACCCAGTGGACCGATATGACCGATAAGCTTCGACAAAATATTACGAGGATCAAATCGTTAAATCCTTCAGCCAGATGGACAGACAGGGCTAAATCGACACCAAATTCTGTAATATTGATTTCATCCATACATGCTTGGGCCAGTCAGTACCTCAAGAAGTATAGATAACGTGATGACAACTTAATGCAAAAATTTTCCACACGATGTCCTTAATGTGCAATTTTGCCAAAAAAATTTAAAATTTTGTGTGGGAGGTACCCAAAGGAGTGAACCAATATATCCATATTCAGAAGAAATACTACGAGGAAAAATTTTTCGTCCAAATCGTTTGTCCCTTTTTGAGAGTTTTCTTGTGGATTATTTTAGCGAAATGTTTTGAACACTTTTGTGGGGGATGTACCGGAAGGAGTGGAACGATATTGCCATAATCCAACTTGATGTAAGTAAATCGTTTGATCCGTTCAAGATTTATCGAGCGCTCCAGCCGACGGATAGGCACAAATCGACTCAAAATTGTCTGAAACTGTTTTCGTCCATGTGCCGTGCGTACCCCCATAAGAACGTTAAAAACTTGGGTTTGGGCGTCGGGTTAGTAACCCTCCCCTAGAAAAAACAGTCTACTATGAAAAAACAAAAGAAAAGAAAAACAAATCCCTCAAAAGTTGACGACCCCCGCAAACGTTTTAAGGACCATGATCTGCGAATTTGCACCTGGAATGTTCGCACTCTTTATAGAGAAGGTGCAGTCTTCGCATTGGGCGATGTACTTGAAAAGTACAAGGCCGACATTACTGCCATTCAGGAAATACGATGGATTGGGAAAGGCGTCACAACACCTAAAGGTGACGCACTGTATTAAAGCTGTATTTGTAGTTGGTCGGAGGTTAAAACATCTGGTCTCCAGCTTCACCCCAGTGAATGAAAGACTCGCTGCAATTCGATTAAAAGCAAAATTCTTCAACATCAACTTTATTTGCGCTCATGCTTCCACTGAAGGCAAGGACGAACTGCCAAAGATAAATTTTACGAGCGCTTAGAAGAAACTTATGACCGTTGTCCTGTCCATGACATTAAAATTATACTAGGCGAATTTAATGCCAAAATTGGAAAGGAGAATATCTTTGGCCCAACAGTCAGGAAATTCTTTCTCCACAGTGAAACATCTGACAATGGTATGAGGCTGATAGACTTTGCAGCTGCAAAAAACATAGTAGTTAGCAGTACCAGATTTAAGAATCTTGATCTGTCGCCAGATCAAAGAACAAGAAATCAAATTGATCACGCTGTGATAGATGGAAGACATGCATCAAGCGTGTTGGATGTACGATCGTTCCGAGGTGCAAACCAGCAAAGGTACGTACCAGATTAAACGTAGCAAACAAATTGCGAACAGACCCAACACGGAAGTCGGACATCGGTAAGCTGCAATCACAACAGATAGCCACAGCATATTCCACTCAACTGGCCCAACTGCTTAATCAAAATACTCCTCGTCCCGATAACATATCAGGATAAAGGCAAAAAATTGCCCACTCCATGCAATAGCCGCAAAATCAGTACTTGGATACCAGAGACCTCCACCAAGGAATCCATGGTGTGACCAGGAGTGTCGTGCTGCTACCGAAGAGAAAAATGCGGCATATAGGGCTACTTTACAATCAGTAGCAACGCGTAGCGCAAGAGAGAGATATCGGGAGAAAAGGAGAGAGGAGAAACGTCTTTTTCGCAGGAAAAAGAGAGAGAGATGAAAAAGCGGGAGTGTGAACAAATCGAGATTTACAGGAGACTGAATGAAGTGTGAAAATTCTACCAGAGAGTGAAACATCAAACTGATGGCTTTGGAACTGGCACATCCTCCTGTAGAACCCAGCAAGGTAATCTGGTAACTGATACAAATAGTGTGCTAAGGATATGGAAAGAGCATTTTGACAAACTGTTGGTATCCAATAGTAGCGAAGTCGACGAAGATACCACAGACCCAATCCCAGAAGATGATGTTGAATGTATACCACCCGGCCAAGATGAGGTAAAGACAGCAATAAACCGGCTGAAGAATAATAAGGCAGCAAGAGCTGATGGCCTACCAGCCGAGCTGTTTAAAACCGGAGGCGACACGCTGATAAAGTGTATGCATCAGCTAGTTAGCTCCATCTGACAGGAAGAACGCGTACACGACGATTGGAACCTGAGCATCCTGTGACTTTATGCTCCAACTGTAGGGGCATTAGTCTTCTCCCTATCGCCTACAAGATAGTGTCAGGGATATTGTGCGAAAGACTAAAGCCCATGGTCAACGAAATAATTGGACCATACCAATGCGGCTTTAGAACTGGCAAGTCCACCATTGACCAGATAGTTACACTGCGGCAAATCCTGGAGAAGACCCAAGAGATGCAGATCGACACCTACCACCTTTTTGACGATTATAAAGCAGCCTTCGACAGCCCGCTACGTTCAAAGGTATTCCAAGCAATGTCTGAATTTGGTATCCCCGCAAAGCTCATTCGGCTTTGTAAAATGACTCTAACTGACACAAGATCTTCAGTTAAAATCGGAAAGAACCTCTCCGAAGAGTTTTGTACCAAAAAAGGTTTCAGGCAAGGAGACAGCCTTTCGTGTGATATTTTCAACATCCTGCTAGAAAAGGTTATACGAGAGGCAAACGGCAAAAGAAGTGGTACAATCTACACCAATAGCCACATGTTACTTGCTTATGCTGATGATATAGACATCATGGGACGATCAATAAAAGAAGTAACCGATATCTTTATGAAGGTCGAAGGAGAATCTGCTAAAGTCTGGCTCATTGAGATCGGACCAACTGTTGAAGTTTGTTCCTATAATTTTGAGGTAGTAAATGACTTTGTATACCTCGGCACTGCCGTAAACACAACAAACGACATCAGTTGTGAAATAAAAAGAAGAATTGTATTGGCCAACAGATGCTACTTTGTAAGACAAGTAAGCTCTTTAAAAACAAAGACACAACTCGTCAAACAAAAATAACGCTTTACAAAACATTGATACTACCCGTGCTGATGTATGGTTCCGAAGCCTGGGTACTTGCGCAAGCAGATAAGGCAGTGCTTGGCGTCTTTGATAGAAAAATTCTTCGAAAGATCTACGGACTAATCTGCGTTGACGGTGAATATCGACGTCGTATGAACCTCGAGCTGTATCTGCTATACAACGACATCAATATAGTTAAACGTATCGAGATGCAGATTGCGTTGGCTAGGCCATACAATAAGAATGAGCGATGATGAACCCGCTAAAAAGGCGTATAAATTCGAGCCACATGGGGGTGCACGCAGAATTGGCAGGCCAAAGAATAGATGGCGCAAACAAGTGGATGAAGAGATGACAAGGCGCGGTATCCCAAAAAGCGAAGCCCGAAACAGAGAAAATTGGAGATCTTTTCTTAGTTCGGTCTATGGAACAAATGTTCTGTAATGGGCCAGCTAAGTAAGTAAGTAGTTTTCGTCCAAACATACATGGGGCCTAAAACCATTATTTCGACGATGTAAGAGGTCAAAAACCTCTAAAAACAAAGTTAGAGGAGAAAAATCAAAATATTTCTCTGATTTTACAAAAAAAAAATCATATTTTTATTGACGGAAAGAAAAGTACAAAAAAGTCTGTCTGGGTACTTGATAAGTCCAGGAAATAATTTTCCTTTTCATTTCCGCCGACCAACCTCGGGGGAGACATTTCTAATTTAAATGAATGCATTTACGATCCCAATTAGAAATTTTCACTTGTGAGAGATTTTTCACCTTTACTATTTCGCCTTACTATAAATGGAGCAAAAAAAAAAAATTATTCTAAAAATTAAAATATTCCAAAATATATAATTCGATATTTTTAGTTTCAAAAGTATTCGTACTTTTGTGGATTCTCCTAGTTTTTTTATAATAGGCCGACATAGTGAAAGTGAGAAATCTCCCTCAAGTGCACATTTATAATTGGTATGTATATTTTTACCCCAACATTGTTGGAGTTCCCATATTTTTTTTCTTTCGTCGCGTTCGAAAGGCCTTCTGGACATTAAAATATTAAAAAATATTCAAAAATATATAATTTGATATTTTAGTTTCAAAAGTATTCGTACTTTTGTGGATTCTCCTATGTAGTTTTAGTAGTGAAAGTGAGAAATCTCCTTGAAGTGGACATTTATAATTGGGCTGTATGTTTTTATCGCAACATTGTTGGAGCTCCCATATTTTTTCTTTCGTCGCATCCGAAAGACCTTTTGGACATAGTACGACACCACTTGTAGAGAACTTTAATATGAACCAAATATTTTAAGGGATTTAGGATCAAAAAAAAAAAAAGCTATTATGACGATAACTATTATATGTACGTACATAGATTATTGTTCCATTGTTCCACATTAATGTTATAGAATAAATTGGTATTTTTCTGTTTTCATATTTATCAATTATTTGATTTGATTTTGTTATTTTTTTTTTTAGTTTTCGTGTGCTTTCGATTTCAATGTCCTTACATATTTTCAAATATAAACTCTTTGGGATTTCTTGTTTTCATTTTTGTTTTGTTAGATTCACGACAATGTTTTGTATTAGGCACTATTTATTAATTTGTTAAGGTTCTTGAAATCTTGGCAGAAAAGATAACGAAAAAGAGGACATTCAAGATTTAGGATTTACGTTAAAGAATTGTCTGTAGTTGTTGTTTGTTTTTTTTTTTAAGTTTTTTTTTTATTGTTTTATTATTATTTCTCTCTGTTTGTTTTTTAGCTTTTAATTTATCAATAACATTAATTAAATTATATATAATTTTAAATATATATTTTTTTATTTATGTTTGTAGCTGTTTTTGTTTTTTAGTTTTGTATGTATGTATGTGTTGTATATATAGAGATGTAAAAAAATTATTGTTACTGTTTACCCTTTTTCATTATTTATCAATTGAATTATTATTTTATTTAGATTAGCTTTTTTTATTGATAGTTAAGTTTTGTGTTCTTTAGAATGTGGCTTGTTGATGGATTTTCAATTTAATATAACTTTAAGAAGAACTTTATGAATTTGCTTTAGTTTTATTCTGTTTAAAGGTGTGTTTAATTTCATTATAAGATATTTCAAATACATGAGTGGGAAGAAAAAGTTTACGTATACTCTGAGGGTGGAAAAAATGAATATTGACAATATACATGGCATAAATTGAGGGCGATCAATCTACACATTGTTACATTTTTAATTTGAAAATCTTATCGTGTTTAGAGTAGTTCCCCGAAAGTGAACAACCCAAAATATCCCCTATAAAAATGTATGTATAAGTTTTTATAGCTGGAGAAACAGCATTCCGAAATGTTGGGATATAGGACGATGACAAAAGTCGGCGGCTTTTTATCAATTTCTATATGTTTAAACGTGTAGAAAGAACTATAAACATTTGTCAATTGATCGGGAATATTGAAGAATATAAACTCTAATTGACACTTATTAGCTGTGTACTTGGTTGGTTGTTGTTGTTGTAGCCGCTTGAAACCTACGAAGAAGCATGCTGGGTTGGCAGCCGCTGGTCGAAACACTATGGTTTCGGGTCAATCCGGTACGTAAGTTCCCGCTGCCGTGGGATTGGTTTGTCGGTGCATAGTGTTTGAATGAATCTTCCATGGAAGAGGTTTCCAGCCATGTCTGAATTTTAAATTGTAGAAGTGAATTTTGATCGAATTCTAAAAGATTACTAAACTGAAACTCGCAAAGCTTTGTTACACCTACTACTAAAAACTTTAGTGCAAGGGACATATGAAGAACTGGACCTAAATATTTGGTCATTTCGGGGTATTGTTTTCCACTGTTAAACAAATATATACAGAGCAATCATGAATATTTGCCAAGGTATTTTTCTTCAGGGAAAATAATTAAAACAAGTAAGTACGTACGTATACCCTCAGCCACTGACCAAGAAAAAAAAAAAAAAAACAACCAAACCAAACTCAATAATTATACCGTATATAAAATATATTGATTTTATATCACGAGTTTGCTTTAAAATCTGTAGGTACCGTAACGTGGGCTTATACCAAATCATTGACATATACCAAACATTTTTGGCAACCAAACTTCCTCATAAGGGACTCAAAATATTAAATTATGTTAAAATAAGTTTGAAAGAAATTTTTGTAAAAGTTGTAGAGTTATCTTGCACAATATCCGACAGGGTTTTGAAGCTTTTGGGTCATTATCTTAGGAAGTATTGACTTACTCCGGAACAAAATGTACCATTGTAAATGAGGCCGCTCCAACAATCTACTGAAAAAGAGTCAAAACGATGCGAGAGGAGCTTCTAAACTTCACTTTATCCGAATTTTGTGTGGGAGGTACCCGAAGGAGTGGACCGATATAGTCTATATTTCAATCCCATACTGGACTGGATAAAATAATACGATGTGCAAAGCCTGCATCAATCAAAAACTCCCTGCGAGGATTATCTTGCGGATATGCCATTTTGGTTGGTTCCGTCAGGGTTTCTTGGAGCTTTTAGGCCAATATCTCAGGAATTGTTGACTTACATCGGCAAAAAATTGTACCTTCGTAAAGCGAGGCACAAAAAAGACTTGCTGAAAAAAATTTCAAAACGATCCGTGAGGAGCTCTTAAACTTCACTCTTTCCGAATTTTGTGTGGGAGGTACTCGAAGGTGTGGATCGATACAATCCATATTCCAACCTGATACATGACTGGATGAAATAATACGATGTGCAAAGCCTGCATCAATCAAAAACTCCCTGCGAGGATTATCTTGCGGATTTGCCATTTTGGTTGGTGCCGTCAGGGTTTCTTGGAGCTTTTAGACCAATATCACAGGAAGTATGGACTTCCGCAAGAAAAAAAAAAATTGTACCGTCATAAAGGGAGCTGCAAAGAAAATTTACTGAAAAAAATTGCAAAACCATCCGAGAGGAGCCCTTAAACTTCACTTTATACGAATTTTGTGTGGGAGGTACCCGAAGGAGTGGACAGATATAGTTCATATTCGAACCAGATCTATATCTGTAAGGAATAATAGGATGTGAAAAGTTTTGACCAAATCGATTGCTCCCTTCAAGAGTTATCGTTCAGACCAATTTACAGAAAAATTTTGAACTTTTGTGAGGGAGGTACCAGAAAGAGTGGACCCATATTTGCCCATCTTCGAACTTAAACTAAGTTTGGACAAAATATTACGATACCCAAAATTTGGTTCGAATCGGTTGAACTGTTCGAGAGTTATCGTGCGCACAAGCCAGACAGACAGACATTTTTCGTATCAAAGTGTATATACCCTTCTAGCCTAAAGGCTGAGGGTATAAAAAGTAAAGGTAAAGTGGACTATTTTTTTGTTATTACCGTAGTTAGAAAATAGCCACGGTAATGATGGAAACGTGATTATTCTTGGATTTAAATGTGGAAATCTTCAAAATTTGTTACAAAATATAATAACATTCAATGAAGGCTTAAGAAATGAATACACCATTACCATAAATTTGGAAATTATAATATAAATAACGGAAAAAATACTCCGCACGGGAATGAACAATTTTCGGGAACATGCACAAAAAACACTAAACACTTCAACAGTTCTGAAACAATTGACCAGCGTACGTAAAAATACTTTAAATAACATTTCCAATCGTTTCGTTTCGTATTTCCCATAGGAACAATACAAAAGGAAGCATAACCCACGTTGGCGGAGCTCGCCGTTTAGTCAGCATACCACAGGGAATTTTATCAACCACCAAACGTTTTTGATGTATTCACATGTGTTTATTTTTTTTATTTTATTTTATTTCATTATTCGTAATACAGAAGCCTTCGTGTTCACGAATGTAAACAAAACGAAAAGCGAAAAGTACTCCACTCCGCAAGAGCAGATAGAAAACGAAATAGTACTAAACACATGTGAATACATCAAAAACGTTTGGTGGTTGATAAAATTCCCTGTGGTATGCTGATGCTAACTTACAGGGTTTTAAGCAACAGCAAACTTTTGCCAAAAAATCTTTTTGTTCGGTGGTGAATGAAATAACTCGGCAAAGCATAGTCGGAGAACATTTCAGCAATCGTACGGTTTTCATCTTTTTAAATTGAAAAGTTTGTGGTTTTGTTTTGGTTGTGAGAATGAAACGATTCAGAGAAGCTGAAAAATTTGTGGCTTTGTGTGATTGGTGAGGGAATCGTTTTGTTTGCTAACGTTCATTGCAACTGACTATATTTTTTACTTCTGTCGATTATCTTTAAAACTAACGTTACATTGACAGATTACGTATAAACAAAAAACCGATTTAAAGCATTTTTTTCTTAATAAACACATTGGCGCACGGAAAAGACAAAAAATAGGGACACGACTAAAATGTCTCAAAATCATAATTTAAAAAATAAAATTATATTTATGAAATTAAAATAGACTTTGTTCATTCTTCTGAATAACTCGGCGTATTTTGAAATATTAATATTAATGCCACGGTAAAGGGTATTTGCTTTCGACCAATTTTTTATATAAATATGTAAAATATTTTATTTTGATTTTCGAGCCTCGTTTAGTGACATTTTGTTTTACTTATTCCGTTTCTAATAATTACATTTTTTTCAATATTTTTAACCTTAAATGCGTCGGGACACAGAAACAAGTATTTTCGCAATATTCACCCATATGGGTAAATCCTGCGTGACGAACGCTACATTTGTACGCGTTTTCGGGCAAAAATATTAACATTTTTTGAACTTTCCAGATAGATGCATTGAATCTATACATGGTATTTAATAGAATTTGAGAGCACTTTCAAATGCCATAAAACAATTTTTTTTAACAAGTATAATTAGCGGAAAAAATTGATTATAAGTTATTGTGACGCACGCCACAAAAAGTGGAAGTAGCTTCCGACCTTGTGCTATGTTTTCATAATTTTTAGCAAATTTTGCATAATAAAGCACACAAAATGAAAATTTTAAAAGAAAGATGAATATACGAGAATTCTAAAACAATTAATTTTTAGGCAAACAATTTTGTATTTTTTTCCAAAATCAGCGAACCTAATGTGACGCACGTTACGTGATGCACGCTACATTTTTTCCAGTATATAGTAAATAAAAACCAGTGTATTTATTTTAACGAAACAATGTATATTTCTTGTAAATAACGTTATTTAAGTCATATTTTATGTTCATAAATAACTTTATCAATGCGTATATGTCTATAAATAAATTTTATGTTTTAATGAATCTGACGTTAGTGCGATTTTGAGCACATTTTTGTTATATGACGAAAAATAATGTTTGCTTTTAATTCCGGGAATGCTCTTAACGTTAGCCCATCTCTCCGAAAGAATTCCAGCTGATTTTCGTATATAACTTCTGCTTATATATAAAATGAAAATACTATTTGTATTCATTTTTGCCAATTTAAAAAAATCATGGGCGTTATTAAGAACAATATTCGGAGCTTTTACCATTTTCCAATTTTTTTTCTTTACGACAGCTCCGATTACGTCTACTGCACCCTTTCCGTGAGAAGTTGCAAAAAATTCCACTCAAATTTTTCTTTGAATAAGTATATACTACTTAAAATGAATTTGTTTTTAAATCGACTTGCACATCCATCAGAAAATAAATATAACTTTGAAATATCATTTCATTTTTTTAATTTCTTAACAATTAACTGAACTCAAATCGCTACGAAAACAGAATAAAACAAAAATAGAATACAAAAGAAAGTGAAAACAGAATTAAAAGGCAAAAATTTTTTTTTTATTGTTTGGGAGAACTCAAATCGTGACGAACGCTACAGAAATTAATGCACTGTAATTTTTTTATTTTTTATTATTGTAGATTTTTTTCTATTTCCTTAAAAGCAGAATATTAATTTAATTTAAATTTATAGATGAATTTAAAAAAAAAAGAAATTTCTGCCCACAGTATAAAAAAAACATAATTTTTCGTGACGAACGCTACACCACTTGGATCTGTCTTTTCATACCTAATTTCACTTTTTCCAAAATAGTAAAAGATAATATTTTCTGTCAAAATCTAAGAGAATTGAGTGAATAACAATATAGCTTTTGAGTTTACCACTTATGATAACACTAAAGTAATAATATGAACATGTAAAAAATGTACAATTTTTGTATAAAATTAAAAAACCTGAGGTAGGGTAGAATTTTGTAATAATTTTTGTGTTAATAATGATAGAAAAAAAAAGTTTTTAACATATTTCTAAAATTAGATATCCAGTCTAATCTTCTGTGAAAAAATAAATTAATTTGGATAAAATAAAAAAATTTTTGGCTGGTAGACTGTTTCTGGGATTTGCCCATATACCTTCTTGAAACTTGATGCTCGTTTAAGAAAAATATTATTGTGTGCATAGTTTAGACCAATGTCACTCACCCCTTTCGATTATCGTGAACACCTGTCATTTAATTTGGTCACAGTAGGATTTTTTTACATTTTGAACCATTATGTCTGGAAGCAGGGACTTGCCCACGAAAAACGTAATATCACTGTAAACAGCACCACAAGAAGTACCTTCGAAAACAATTACAAAACGATTTCCGAACAGCCGTTAAACTGCACTTAAACGAAAATAATGAACTTTCGTGGTGGAGTCTATTGAACCATTATTTCATGAAATGTGGACTTGCCCCCGAAAAAGTTTATATTATTATTTGCGATCCCTCAAAGACAATCTGCTAAAAAATATTTCAAAACGATCTGGGACATGTCCTTAAACTGCACTTGTACGAAATTTTTTTTGAAATTTTGTCAATCTACGAAGTTGATCTAAGTTCAGACACGGTTGATTAGTTCGAGTGTTATCATGCGGACAGGGCTAAATCGATTACAAATTGTCTGACACGGATTTCGTCCAAACATATGTGGGCTACAAAACCTTCATTTCGATGAGGCACATTTTTATCGTATCAAAGTTAGCCTCAAGGTTAGACCCTCAGATATGATATTTTTAATGTAAAATGTTCAAATGTTTTCGTTCCATAAAAACAGTACCCTGATCCTAGAAAAGTGCAGCTACATATGTGTTGATTCTAAGTAACGAGGGATTTCCTTTATTTCATCGAATCCGAATACTTAAAATAATAGGAAGCCCCTTCTAGAGATGTTTAAAATGAAACCACGGCTGTGGTTTGTGTGTTGAAAAAGTACACGGAAGCCAATGCATTACAGTGGTTCCCATATAATAAATACTGGAAAATATATTTTTGGAACCTAGACTAGAGATCGATACAAAGAACTTAAAATCGGTAACATCGAGTTAGTGTCGGGCTCTATTCATGTTTCTTACGCATGCACATTTTTCTGAAATCCAAGTTTTCTGGCCAAAACTATTTGTATATCCTTTTTGTATTGACATTTGGTTTCATTTATAATTACTGCAACAAAATATTAATTCAAAGCTATTTTCACCCTAAATTTCTACAAAACCGTTAAAATACGTTAAACGGGGTGATCCCATTGTAAGGGGTCTAAACTAAAACTTCGACCTATGTTTATACATGAATATTCTGGCGGTATACAACTCTCGCGGAATAGATTTTTCTCGAGAGAACATTTCTCCTATCATGAATAATGTGAGAAAAATAATCATTGAATTTGGCAGCACTGAAGGGACTTTTTCATACCTTGTGTACCCTAATTGTTGTGAAAACAAAGCGAAAATTTTAAGTGTTTATGTTTTTAGACAAAATCAACAAATTTAATCAAATAAATAACACTTTTATACATCGAAGACATTCAGAAGATGTTACTAATTATGAAAAACATCAGATGTGATTGGAAATTTCTAAGAAGACAGTGCAATTGACTCCATTGTGCTATGGAACTGCCACTATCATGAATGTGTTAGAATCGAGTGTTTTTAATTAAATAATGGCAAAAATTGAAAAAATACGAATTCTGAAATAAAAATAATTGAAAATTTGCTTTTATCCAGTGTTTTTGTATGTCCAAAATTCTCTCATCCCATCGTTGATCGATACAAAAAGTAGAGAGTGACTGAGTGAGTTTGCAAAGTGATGTTATTTTGTTTAATTTTTAATAAATTTCCAACCACAAGTAAAAGATTTTAGTATAAAATCTCAACAAAAGTGTTTATTTTGCATGTTTTGTACAAAGTTTGTGGGAAATACTAAGATTTTTTGTAAACTCCCTTCAGTTTTGCAAGGGAGATTTTTTTGGAGGAAAACACATGTTTGAGAGCGTTCATGATACCTACTTTTTCTCCATCGGAATTTTTTTCCGTGCGGATTTTTTGTTTGTGATAGCAAAGAAGGGAAAAGAGAGAAATTCCGCACGGAATTTTTATTCATGATTGGGCTGATAGTTTTTGGTGCGAAGGACTCATATCTTCTAAGAAATCTAAATGTAAAATTACCGCCAAATCCGCTTTAAAATATGGCTAAAATTGTCAAATTATCATAAATTGGGGGGAACCTTATATGGGGGCTATACACCAACATGGACCTACGTTGACAATTTTTGTTTGAAAAACTCTCTGGACTTTCAAAATAAAATTACCAAATTTTCAGGCAAATCGGCTAAAAATTGTGCTTCTTAGAATTAAGTTTGTACTAGCCGAATATGAAATATTGCGGAATTTGATGTAGCCTAAAAAAATTGTGCTTCATTTATCGCAACAAATCGCACCTTGAAATGATTTTTGTTATTAAAGTATACACATCAAAGTAAAAACAAAGTGCGAGTTGTTGGTCCATCTAGGGCATAATTAGTTCGATGAAAAGAGATATAGAACAAGTTCACTACGCGTAAGCTTCTTGGTGGTACAAATAAGGGCACTAAAGCCAGCAAATCTGGACAATCAATAAAATTATTTACTAAATCGTAGACGAGGCAAACAGATTGCAACTTTCGACGGGATTCCAAACTTTGAAGTCCTAGTAACAAAAACCTGGATTTATAATCCAGAATTTCTATCGGAAACAACTTTCTGAGCGCAAACTTTGTAAAATTCTTTTGGATTTTTTCAATACGGTTAATATGAGTATTGCATTGAGGATCCCAGTTAAATGAACCGTATTCAACTTTGGATCTAACAAATGACGTATATATCAATTTTATGGTATATGGATCAGAGAAGTCTTTGCAATTCCGTGTAACGAAAGCAAGTACCCTATAGGATTTTATGAATTGCTTCGGAAACATCATTTTCACATATAAGAAAGTTGCCAACATTAATGACAGTATTGAATTCAGGAAATGTCACATTACAACTATTTTATATCTGGAAATTAGATTTGAAAAAATTAGCAAACATATTGACCAAATCATGAGTAGATTGAAACAGCTGTTTGTGTTGTTTCTTTGTACCCAGCAGACCATTTCATAAAGCTTTACAAAAGTTCGCCAAAATATGCGAAACAAATACACTTTCTACCTTTGATCTTTTCACCACGATGAAGCAAAAATAAATTTAATTTATTCGCGATATTTTTGAGTCTTTTTAATATTATAAAAATATTGCAAAACTTTAAAAAACATTTGAGGAAGATATAATTTTCAATAGAATTTGTATGGTGGGTAATGGCATTTTTTGTGAAAATAAAAATTTGAAAAAGAGATTTGTTAAAAGGCGTGAAAAACGATTAGCTGCTATTCTACTCGCGAAAGACCAGAAGAAACGCGAAAATTGCTGATTTGCTTTCCCTTTTTATTTTCTTAAACATGGAAATTTGACAAAAGACAATTGATTTTCAACAGCATTGCCATATTGAAATTGCTTAATTCAGTTTAAATTTCCTTTGATTTTGTGCATTAAGAAAGGGGATAATGTTCAAATTAATTTGAATTAAGGCTGTTAATGCAAATTAAGACTGCCGTCTGTCTAGGCTATTAAATTCTCTTTGAAAGTGTACAAACTTGGCATGATCGTCAGGTTTACCAGAATTTAAGTATCGTTTATGATTTTTATTGCGGAGATTTTTAAGCTTTTATATACCTTTAGTGTACCAGGGAAGCTTGTGGGGCTTTTTTCTTTTTTTTTTTTTGATTATTTTTATTGCAATATGTTTCATTAAAGTTCGTTTTGTGCCACAAAAATACTCGCAAGTTTCCACTCGAAAGTGTATTCGACAACGGATGCCGTAATCCAAATACTGAAAACATCGATCGAAATAACTCGATCACGTATGCGAGAATTAGGCCCCTGGTTTCACATCTAATAGAAGCTGTGTAGACCAGGCCAACAGCCTGAGCCTCATAATAAAACATCGTCTTGTATCTACAGATCATCGATTTCCAGAAAGTATATTACATCACCAGACGAACTATTCGACATCATCAGAAACATGAAGCAAATATAAACCGAATAATAAGATCGATGTACGAATTTGCAGAACTCACAGTTGTTCACAACGGGAATATATGCCAACCGTTTTACACAAACACGGGGGTAAAACATGGATGTCCTGCGCCACCCTACTGTTCACAATATGCTGGATGAAGTAATGAAGGAAGTCTGCATTCAGAGAAGAGACATAACATGGAGTGTTATCACGACAGCTCGATGACTTAGGGGTCGATTATCGATAGCAATTATCGTTGAGTGGAGTTGTCTTTCTAACATGAGCTTCAGCTTACAGTGCAAATGGCAATTCCAATGGATTCGACTTGTCCCTCAAATTTATTCTAATAAATGCTATGTCCTGTACATTTTATTCATCATCAAAAAATAATTCTACTGAACTTATCATTTTAAAATAGTTTTGTTGGCGAATGGTGCCTTTTGCATTTTAGAGTTCACAAGTTTGAAAAAACACTGATCGATAACACGTTTATCGACAACCCAGTTGGGTTGGCAACAATAATACAACATTTCATCTCAGTTGTGCTGACAATTGACAACGCAACTTCATGTTTATGGCAATGCAAAATCGATCCCTTAGATTATGCGGATTGCATATGTCTTCCCTCTCACAAATACGTCGCAATGTTGGACTTGGTATAGACCAGGGGTGCTCAGAATAGTTCATGTATTAGTAGTGGTAAGACACTCTCCCCATTACTAAGCAATGGCAAATGAGAAATAAAGAGAGAATATGTGTGGTTTGTTTTTACGCTACCGTAAGGAAGTGATCACCAATGATATAGACCAGTGCCGCTGGTTACGAAGATTTTCGGCAATTCACACACATACGATGCGAGCGCAAATGTTTTGATTTGTAGCTTGCGTGCATACAATCTTACTAACACACTGTCATAAATTGTCAATGTTTTGAATACATTCTCATTTGTGGCTTCGATCTTCTTGGTCGGCACTGATATAAACATCAAGAAAACTAACACCATGAGAATTAACGCCAGTACAGAAAACATCTTGATGCAAGGTTAAGTAATTTAATATTTCGATACTTTCTGTTTTATAAAAAGCACTGTGTGTGTTTACGTACACAAAAACTTGAATCTTGCAGATTCGGAAATAGATCAACTGTAACAACTAATAGTGGTGCTGAAACACCATCAATAGGATTAACAAAGTGAAAACAGTTTATGTTTGTCGACATACCATAATATTCTAATTATACAGACCCAATAACTATTTGCGAGCTTCTTTAGACCGAACGTCTCTATAACGAATAGATGTTCTCTATAAGGAATATTCAAGCGAAATCCTAACCAGTCACTGATTTCAAATTATACCTTTAGGGCATACGTAAACTTTCGAAAACCACTGAATTGTATAAGAAACAAAAATATGATTCTTTCACAATTCTATAGAAGCAAATTAGTATTAAGGGGAAATATTTCAAAAAAAAAGACAAGCAAAAATACTTTTTACAAAATGTACTTTAAGAAATAAGAAAAACAACATTAAGTTATTTAGCAAGAAAAAATATTTATAATTAAAAAAGGACTTAAACTCTAATAAAAAAAAACTAAAATTATTGTAAACTAAAACATGGTAAAATGTAAGGTAAAATTATTTTAAAAAGAAATTATATTATTTAAATATATATTAAAAATAAATTTAATTTTGTTTTAAAAAACGGTGGATGGTTCACAAAAATTCATAAACAAATGAATTTATTTGTTTTGTTTTCTTTTTTTGATAAATTTATTATTATTATTACTTTCACTTAACATTTGTTATATTTAAATATAATTATAATTTCTTAGAATTTGATTTTTTTTACAATAATTACACATTAATATTAGTTTATTAATTTTTGTTTAAATATTTAAAATTATTATTTATTTTCAGTATTAATTATTTATCTAATATTAAAGTTATTTGTTAATTTTGTTTGCTGCTGTTGTTATTTATTAATTAATATTACTGAAACTCTTTAATGATTTAAAATCTTATAAAAGAATTATTACACTGATATACATACATACTATTACACATACACATAAATTTGTAATCATCATCTTCAGCGGTAAGTAGTAATTATAATGTTTTGTTTATATATTTCAAATATATATTTTATGAAAAGAAATCTAATAATTTACACTAAAAAATAAGAAAACAAAATACACAATTTATTGTTGTTGTTGTTTGTTCCACTTAAGTGATGAAAATTCTTTAATTTTTTTCATTAGTTTTGTGTCATAAAACTTATATATAAGTATTTATATATTTTTTTTTAAACTTAATAAATTTTTTCTCTTGATTGTGTTTGTATTACAAACAATTTTATGTAATTAAAAAAATTATATATAAGTAGAAAAAACAAAAAAAAAAAACGTTTTCTTTTAATTAGTAGAAACGTAACGTAAAGATAACATTTTCAAGAAGATAAGTGGGAAGATGGCAATCATATAAGGCATCAGGCAATGGCAAACCTTGGCAGTATTGTAAAGATGTTGCTATATTATTATTTTTACCATGCTGTCATAGGTATGTTCTGGCCCATAGCCATATATTGTCCCTTCGACCCAATAAAGATTATGCTTTCTTTTTCTTCTTGTTTTATAATTGGAAATTTTAAGGTTATTTCATTGTGTTGAGTGGTGTTGGTGTTTCCCAATATTTATTTTGAGATCATTTTGTTTTTCATACATTTAATGATTAAAAGGGAGGGATTGGGAAAATTCTGTTTCGGTTTTAAAAGGGAAATTCAAATAAATTGGGAAACACAATTAAAAAATATTTTCAAATTTTCCATTATTTTTATTTTTTAAAACCATTTTCAGCCTCTTAATGGAAATTTTTGAATATAGAAATTATGTATATTAAAACAAAATTGTATTGAGATCTATTTAAGAATTGAAGACATATTTTGGTTAGTTTTTAAAATAAAAAATTGATGAGCATGGTTTTAGGCGGAATATTTAATAAAATACTCAAGACTTAAAGCAATCTTATTTAAAAACATACAAATATAGTACTTCGAGTTAAAAAAATGTGTCATAACTTCTCAGAAGTTTGTAAGAAAAAAAAAACGAGAAGGAATCTTTTACAAAAAAAGACTGAATCGTTGCCAATATAACACTTAAACTTGAAAAGAACCGATTGAAAATCTCAATACAAAAATGTTTTAAGAACAAAATGTGTTAGAAATTTACACTGGATGTAAAGAAGTATTATATCAATCCTTCGGTCACTACGCTTCCCACATGTAAGCTTCGTTCCCGTACTTTTTAATAGTAAAACTCGTAAAAGAGAGAACTGTAAAAAATTTATTCTCACATAAAAGTTTTTTGAAATAGTTCGGGAACGGAAAAATGGAAAATACGTCAAAAAAACGGGACCAACTGTCAAAGTCAGCGTATAAGCCAATAAGATGCCGGCAACCACTTTACTATTTTTTACACGCTCGAATTCTTCGCGTAAAAATTGTTAAAGAGAGCGTCATTCAGCGCACATTTTTGTTTAAAGAGAAGTGAACATTTTACACAACTTTTTTGTGTACGGGAACGCTTTTTCGGGTAAAATGTGTAAAAGTGGTAAAAACTGTAAAAACTTTATAGTTCTGGAACAAAGCTGTAATTTCTTACGGAGATGCTGCAAAGCTAGTATTCTCTCTTTCCTCTGCTCTGGTATATCCTATTTTTATATGCCTTAGCAAAACTATGACATCCAGTCGTTGCCGTGGAGGTTAATAAGGCATTCCATGCGACCCAGCCCAATGTTGGAGTAGAAGGCATGCCTGGCCTAAAACTTGCTTAATGGAGAAACATGACATGTTTTGGTGATTTCAATGACATCAATAACCATCTAAAAGTTAATTTATGGGTACTTCAATTCTATAGAAGTTCCCTTATTGAGTTTTATATTGCATATAATTTTTCTTGTTGGATCTTATTTTGTATAGAAGTCCCATTTGGGCGATTCCTATTCAATAGAAATCTACAGAAGTACACTATAGAATCTGCCTTAATAAGTATTTTTTTCTTTGAAAGTCCCCTTAGGGCGTCTTCCATAGACCCCCTCTAGGGGCGTCATCTATTCCATAGAAGACTCATTAACGGATCTTCTATTGCATAGAAGGAAGTCCCTTTAACGGGTCTTTCATTCCATAGAAGTCCTTTTAGGTGGCCTTTCATTCTATCCAACACCCTTTAAGGCCAGAACAGAATCAATCGTCGCTTGCTTTGCTTGCTTCCCCAAATGTCAAATTATAAAGGAATGCCAGAGCCTCTTTGCAAATCCGCCTGCGTTCTCCTTTAGGAGGCTCTGGCATTCCTTTATAATTTGACATTTGGGAAGCAAGCAAAGCAAGCGACGATTGATTCTGTTCTGGCCTTTAGGGAGTCCTCTATTCAATAGACATTTTCATCCTCACCTTCTTTTCTACCTTGCTCTCACATTTCTTTACATCCAGTGTAATTTTATTTTATAGGCAAGTGAAAAAAATTAAAATTTTCAAAATAACTGCCAACGAAGAATTTTAGAATTCCGTTGTAGTTACTTTGCAATTAAAATTTTTCTTCTTTTTATTTTCATCATTAGTTCCTTTGTTAACCTTAAAATTTCCAATTATCTTCAAAACGGTGGCTGGGAGTAGGGGATGGGAGGGGAGTAGACCTAATTACGTTCACAATTATGATGTGAGCTGGACAAATCATTGCTGCTTGTTGCGGCGCTTAGCAACACCGCCGAACTACTACTATTGCTATGACCAATACTATTACTACTACCTAATAAATTACTATTGCTACCAACAACAACACCACCAGCTAGACCGCCACCGCCACCCACAACTAGGGGTGAAGTACTCGTTGTTGTACTTACAGCTCCGCCGCCTCCAGTTGCACTGGCCACTGCCGCAGCCATGGCCGCGGCTGCAGCTGCTGCTGAACTTAAATTGAGCGCTGCATTTTCTGCTGCAGCCGTTGTATATTCTTGAGCTGAAAGTTTGAGAAATTGTTCATAGGCACTGAGACGTGATGATGATGGTACTGCAGCATTTAATGCTTCACTGGCTGCGGCCGCTATTGTATCCATATCTGTTGCAGCTGTTATACATGATGATGAAGATGTAGCTGATTGGGAATTGGGATGATAAATTTTGGCTGCTGCAGCAGCAGCGGCTGCCGCTGCCACTGTTGTGGCATGATATGAGGGAGGAGGAGGCCGTTCAACAACAACACCACCACCACCTCCAGCAATGCCCAAGGGATGGCTTGCCAACACCATTTCCTCATCATTTGCTGTGGGCGTAAGTTGACATTCAGACAAAGATGTGGTTAGGGGTAAAGGTAACTCTTGTTTGTGTCTTTGTGCTGCGGCATAGGATGAGACAATATTCGTTGTTGTCGAACAATTATCCAAAATATGGCTGCTGGTATTCGAACTATTGCTTAGTCTCAAATTTGCATGTTGTGAATGGTGGTGGTGATGAGAATGTTGTTGCTGCTGCTGTGCATGATGTTGTGACGAAGTTGCTGCTGCCGACAAATCCAAGTTGTCGTTTAAGTTACCACTATCATTTGCAGCTGCTGCTGAGTAAAGATTTTCGTTATTATGCCCAAGACTTTGATGATGTGTTGAATTATGATGATGGTGTGTTGCAGTGGGCTGTGATATATCCATTGAATTAGGTGGTGGTGGTGATGTGGGTGATTGTTTAATTATTGTCGTTGTCGAGGGCAGAGACGATGCAGCCAATTGACTACCACTGTCTATGCCCCCTCTTGCTTGCAAATATAATCTACTACGATTTATATCTTTCTGTTCGATTATGACACTACGTTCCTCTAGGTTCATGCTGTTGGATAAATGTTGGCTATCACCAGCGCCTCCGCCAACCATATCAACATCTCCCATTGCCGAAGTTGTACTATTGTGTGTGCTATTATTACCTCCGGCACCACCTCCTCCACCACCACCAATTGTTGCACTATTTGCATTGCTACTGCTGTTGTTGTTGTTGCTGTTATTGTGGCTGCTGCTGCTACCCCCACTGCTACTAAATTCATTAAGTTGTGTTGTGGACAGTGTTGCGGTTGTTGTTGTGTTTCTTGCTGTATTGTTGTTGTCATTGTTGGAAGAAAGTTCATGCTATTCCTTCATTAATCGATAAATATGATGTGTAGCTCCGCTATTTGGTGCCGCTACCTCAAAGACATACGCTATACAGAGTAAGGTCTCGTGTGTTTCGCGGGATTGTATTACCTAAAGGGGATAGAGAAAGAAAGAGAGAAATGTAAGTAAGTAAGAATTTAATACAAATTACAGATAAGTAAAAATGTAAACATCTAATCTACAGAATTTTATGGGGTCTTTTAGGGGGTCTTCAATTCTATAGAAGTCCCCTTATAGGGGTCTTCTACTCAATAGAAGCCTCTTTAGGGGGTATTTTATTCTTAAGAATTCCACTTACGTTGTCTTATATTCCAAAATTACCGTTTAAGAGGACTTTCATTCTATAGACGACCCCTTAGGGGGTCTTCCATTCTATAGAAGTCCACTTAGGGGGTCTTATATTCTATAGAAATCCCCTTATGTAGACAGGTCTTCTATTATATAGAAGTCCCGTTAAGGGGGTCTTTTATTCTATAAAAGTCCCTTTAGAGGGTCTTCTTTGCTATAGAAGTCCCTTTAGCGAGTCTTCTTTGCTATAGAAGTCCCTTTAGGGGATCTTTTATTCTATAAAAGTCCCTTTAGAGGGTCTTCTTTGCTATAGGGGTCCCTTTAGCGGGTCTTCTATTCTATAGAAGTCCCTTTAGTGGGTCTTTTATTCTATAAAAGTCCCTTTAGGGGTCTTCTTTTCTATAGAAGTCCCTTTAGCGAGTCTTCTATTCTATAGAAGTCCCTTTACGGGGTCCTTTATTCTATAAAAGTCCCTTCAGGGGGTCTTCTGTTCTATAGAAGTCCCCATAGGCGGTCTCCTGTTCTATAAAAGTCCCCTTAGGGGGGTTTCTATACTATAGAACCCCTTTTTGGGGACTTCTATTCTATTGATCTTCTATTCTATAAAAGTCTACTTAGGGTTCTTATATTCTACTGAAGTCCCGTTAGGGGGTCTTCTAATTCATAGAAGTTCCTTTAGGGGGTCTTTTATTCTGTAGAAGTCCCCTTAGGGGGTATTCTATTCTATGAAAGTACCGTTAACGGGTATTCAATTCTACAGAAGTCTTTGGGGTCTTCTACACTATGGAAGTCCTCTTATAATAATAATAATATTTGTTCCACGAACATCCCAGGCTGGACAAGGGAGACTACTCTCACCCCGATTCATATTAGCTTAATGGCATGGGACCTACAGTTTATCGCCGAGTCCGAATGGTGTGTCCTAACACACCACTTGCAGAGAAGTTTTACCCAGGAAATGTCGCCACCATTACTGTGGGGTATTTTGCCACCGTTGAAAATTTGATGTTGCCTACTCGGGGATTCGAACCCAAGACCTTCTGCGTGCAAGGCGGGTGTGCATACCATTGCACCACGGTGGCACCCACCCTTATTAACTCGTACTTTCTATGAAAATCCCCTTAGGCGATTTTCTATTGTACTGAAGTCACCTTAGGGGGCTTCGATTCTACTGAAAACCCCTTAGGGTATATAAGGACTTCTATAACCCCTAGAAGATCTTCCAATCTATGTTACTCCCCCAAGGGGTCCTTTATTCTTTAGAAGTCCCCTTACGGCGGTACTATGTATATAATTGAATTCTAGTCTATATGAATGAAATATAATTTTGTGAAAGTATCCAGAAGGGTTCGTCTAGAGGTGGTAATAATTTCGATAGTAGTGTCCATAGGTGTTCAACTATTCTACAGAAATTCCAATAGTGCATCATCTATTCTATAGAGGTCCCTCTTAAGGATTTTCTATTCTACAAAAGTCTTGGATTTTATAAGGTTCCCTAAAGATATCTTCTATGCTGATTTCTGTTCTACAGAAGTCTCTTTAAGGGGTATTTTATTTTACAGAAATCCTCTTGAGGAACCAACTTCCTCCTGAGGAGAGTGATAAAAACGTTTATTGCAAAAAAATCAATGATAAATAGACTTTTTCTTCAATTCTATCCCATTAGTAGGTGTTCCATTCTACATATGTTTCCTTAAAGAGTCTTTGTTAAAAATTCTTTATGGGCTCATATTTTCTACAGAAGTGCCATTCTTGGCTCCCATTCTCTATAGACGTTTTCTTAAGGACTTTTTATTGTAAGATCTTATAGGATCTCTAAAGGTTTTTTTCTATTCTGCAAAAGTAACCGTAAGTGGTCTCATATTCAACAGAATTCCCTTTAAGGGGTCACCTTTCTGCAGAAATTTTTTTAAGGGGTCTTCCATTATGTGGAAATCTTCTTAAGGAACCAAAAATACCATAGAAGTATCCCTGAGGGGTCTTACATTCTATAGAAATGATCTTATGGGGTCGTTCATTCAATAAAATATGGGATGTTCCACTCAATAGAACACCACTGTAGGCTTATGTCAGAAGCAATACTTACTTGCAATATTGTAAAGTTCTCCAATACACTGTTCATCATATATCGTTCAGGTAAATTTTTCAATTTTTGTATGAAATTAATCATATATTCACACATGGGTGAACGTTCAATACGATAGACAAAGCGACCATTTTCTAAGCGTGAGTATTCTGTTTCAACTTTTTCCACAACCTGTGAGCCAAAGGAGCAGACTTTGGTCGAACACACTAAGACAACATTTTCGTTACTTTCATATCTGAAATAATTAAGAAAATAACCATTAGTGGACATATTTCAAAAATGTGTATTCCGAGTTCAATACTTACTGGCTTGTCACGCCATAGAAATCACCAGTTTCACTGCCAATGAGTTCTGTATTTAGATCAGCCCAACATTTCACCAAATAGAAAGCATTTTGTGGACCTTTTTCATAGAGATCTTTAAGACCACCTGATTTTTCAGGGAATTTGTCGAAGATTTGTCGAATATCAACGGTCTGAAATAGGGAAAGAGAAACAATTAAAATCAAGTTTAGAAAAAACAATTAAATTTTCATATTTACCTCGAGCAATGGATCCGAGAAGGAAGGTTTACCGCCCAAGTGTACAAACAAATGCCGGTGGTACTAGATTGAAGGCAAAGATTGAAAAATAATTAGTATTTAATTTCGTTTTAATTTTTTGCTGAAAAATTTAACAGCCCCCACAGATTTGAATAAATTATAAAAAATGTTTTAAAAACCTCCGGACAGGGAAGTAGCAAGGTATTGACCAAAAAAACAATATCTTTGCTTAACCACTTAATATTTTTAAAAATAATTTATTCGAGAACTAATCTTGCATACTTCCATGTTCCTCGATTGTATTTTGTTTGTTTTTAAATTTTTTTATCTTATATTTTTCTGAAATTCTCATACTTACAATTTCATCTCTTCGCATTTCCATAAACGCCGAAAACTCTAATAATCTAAATTTGTGCGTTGCTATCGCCCGTCCTTCCCACGGCAGCTGGGCTGGCGGAAGACCTGCTTCAATATCACCAGATACAGCTGTTGATGGTTTACCGGCGGGATATGGTTGTTGTGCAAATGGTTTTATACTGTAATCATAAAAACTTTAAGGGTCAATGCCATCAGATAAATGTTGGAAATAATTGAGGTTATGTCAAAAAAAAAAAAAAAGTTCACAGTCGAAAAGGGTTATGAGGAGTATAGCAATTATTATTGAGTGGGCTAATATGTATAATCAGCCATATTCTGATTCCCAGTGAGTTTTCCCACTCTCTCCTTTAAATTGAAATTTAAGAGAGAGAGAGAGAGACAAAACTAACGGGGAGTATAACTGGAAAACTAAGTGGAATGGAAATTTGTAGCACCAGATTTCCTCATGATCCTATTCGACTGTATATGCCTGAAAACTTACTCTTGTGAAGTGCTGGGCTGGAGTCCAGGCTGCCAAAATTGCTATAATTAATGGAAAGAAAGAAAAGGTAGAGTTTATTAGTAAAAGCTTTTTAGGAAGATTTACGTAGACATTAAAGGTCTTATTATGAGAAGAAGCAAGTTTTGACGCCATGACTTTAGGTTTGCTTTACAACGGGATACGGAAGAGCAACGCATGAATTCAATGATAACTAAAATGTTTATTTTTCTATTTGCCATATGGATAGCTTACTAATAGCTTTCTTAAGCTTTCAAAGGAGCGTTCAAATTGAGTTAGTTGACATAATTAGAATTGTTAGTTGTGTTGTGTATTTTATTTTAACTTATGAAATTGAAAAATTAAATCAAAAGCTTTTAATTTTTTTTCCTATTCTTATTATAGAGTTTTAGAACTTTTATAGAAGTTCCCTAAAGCTATCTTCTATTCACTTTAAGGGGTCTCACGTTTTACAGAAGTATCATTAAGAGGTCTTCTGTGTTGCAGAAGTCTCTTTAAGGGTCTACTATTATATAGAAATCCCCTTAAGGAATCTACTATATCATTTGAGTCTCCCTAGAGCTCCTTAAGCCCTCGACACATACGGTCCGTTTAGTGACACGTTGGGACACGCGTTGTCCCAAAACAGTTAAATTATGTTGTTGTTTTTCAAAAAACTTGGCTTCACTTACACTTTTTTCATGTGGTTGTTGTAACGCAACGCACCGTATCTGCCGAGCACTTTAGAGCCAGTTCTAACGATAAACCATTGGGTGTGGATAATGAGTGTGTCCACAACATCATAAACAATAACTTAAGGCCACTGCACATACGGCGCGTTGAGCGTTGCGTTATAACAACCACATGAAAACTTCAAGAACAAACTTGGCATCACTTACACATTTTTCATGTGGTTGTTGTTTTTTCAGTGAGGAATTAAAGGGCATTAAATTGATGAACTTAGATAATATATAGTCTGACTGTCAACAACTTTGGAGTGTCGAGAGACTTTCCCTCTTAGAAATCATTGACACCGAAGGATCCAGATAAACATTGACAGAATTAGGCAGCGGTAAGGTGTGGTTAGACGTTCCAAAGTATGAGGATGCCACAGGCTCACCAGGACCGAAAGTAATAAAAAATTGTTCGTCTTAAGATTTCCATTCCCAAATGGTGTTGTATTTTCTAGTTCATTTAGCTCAGCTCATTTATGTTCGTGGTTCGTCCATAAGCTCTGTAGGTACGCTGACTTTTCGTTTTATAGTTCGCCGGCAATGAATCGTTCGCTCGTTAATCGTTCTTCGACGTTTTGATCGTGAACTAGATCGTTATTTAAGTTTATTAGTTCAATCGTTCATCAATAAGCTCTTCAAGTCAGCTGTCCGTTCGATCTATCACTTACAGGCTTTGAATCGTGCGCGCGTTTTTTGATTTTTCAATCGGTGCTCTGTGAACTACATATAATGAACTGAATATCAACTGATCTAGTTCATGCGCTCATTTCAATGAATCGCCTAATTGAACTATTCCGTTTGTGAACTATACAACTCTAAAAACAAGTGTCGTTTAGGGGCACCTCTCGGATCGGTCCGAAAATTTTTACCATAGGTAACCCATGGGAACCTGATTCCAACGATATATAATTTTCCGGGGGGAAGTCCATACTTCCCGAGATATGGGTCTTAACATTTCGGAAATTTCGTACTTTAACACCTATAGGTTATTTATGGGCACCTCTCGGATCGGATTGAAATTTTTAAGATTTTCACCTATGGACAGGGACAAAAGTGAGCTACGCGATCAAAACTTTCTTTTAAATGTAAAGTGTTCTTAAGTAGCCGGCCTTCTGCCGGATGATTTAAGACTTTCTCCTATGGACAGGGACAAAAGTGGGCTACGCGATCAAAACTTTCTTTTAAATTGAAAGCTTTCTTAAGTAGCCGGCTTTGATCAGGAATTTAATACATTCTCATATAATCAGGTGTACAAATAGGTCGCGTGCATAAAAGTACTCTCCATAAGCTTTAAAACGATGCCCATATTGCCCACGTTAGAATTGTTAAATGTCAAGACCCATATCTCGGGAAGCATGGACTTCCCCCCGGAAAATTATATATCGTTGTATTCAGGATGCTAGATCCGAGAGGTTCCCCTAAACGACATTTAAGCCTAAGGCCGAGGTCAGGAATTCCGAAAAAGACCTCAGAATAGAATGAATTTGAGTAAATTTGAGAAGTTGTTGCTCTGGACACGACTTTACACACAAGATTTGAAGGTTTTATAGCCTCCACCATAGTATAGAGGGTATATTAAGCTTGTTTTTGTAACGCATTGAAACAATCATTGATGACCCTAAAAACAATATATGTACATATATTTTTGATCAGGGTAAAATTCGGGGTCGATATAGACCTAACCGTCTATCTGCTGTAATCGTTCTAGCAACAAAACAAGTTGAGATAGCACCTACAATGTTGCACAGATGCATCTTTAGTGAAATCGTTTTGGTATAGCCCAATTTTAGTTATCTTAATATTTTAAGCTACCAAATTAGGGTTCAAAAAAATTCTCCACCAAAAATATTGCACATAGGTCATCGATGTTAAGGTACCATCAGCCCCAAAGGTACGGCCAGATTTCTGGTATTTTGAAGATTCTATCTACATTTTTGGCTTATATTGGCTGCAATTTGGAAAATAGGTCTCCACCTCCAATCGTGGACAGAAAAGGAAACGAATTATTCTACATTAGTTCAGAATACTTAATGGTGGAGGGTACTAAAACTTCGACCGGCCGAACTTAAAGCTTTTTTATTTGTTACTTTAATAGATTGATGTAAGGGTTTGGATGCCGAATTTTGAGCTTTTGTAGACTGTGTTCATTTTAGAGCTTTTATGAATGTGATAGCATGGCTTTTGGGCAGGTTTTTGTCAAGCATAAAGCGCAATAATCTGCAAAAAAACAAACATTTATAAAAGCTCTAAGGTGAACCCAAAAAGTTCCCATTGTCTAAATCTTTGTTTGTCAATTATAGATATATTGCAGCATTTATGATCTTCAGCTTATAACCTTAACTTTTGTGCAAAAAACAAAGCTTGGTTTGTATATTATATAAAAAGCTTTTTGGCAACAATTATGGAATCGAGGGTTATTTACGAACATATTGACAATGAAACCATCAAGAGCTTTCATTATCTGTTAAGAGCTTTTTATACAGCATACATTTATCACCTAGCAAAGCTGTTCATTTCTCTGCTATTTAATTTGAACCATTTGTTAATCGAAAGACCTTCAAGTCCCTAAAATACACACACAAACATAACACATAAAGACAAGGACATTAAATGACAATACGCTTTAAAGTTATTGTTTTCACAGCAGATGGCAGTAGTGGTAGTAGTAGTAGACAATCTTACACCCGGATATAACGGCAGGGCAGCTGAACCCACCGAAGCGGGTGAATTAGACGTGGAGGCTGCAGCTACAGCAGCAGCTGCGGCTGCTGCAGCCAATTGCTGATGATGATGGTGGAAATGATGCTGTTGTTGTAAATACACCGAACTTAAAGCTGCCGCATGTTGTTGCTGTTGTGTCAAACGGGAGGAGGTGTTTACACTACTATTCGGACTGTGGTTAATAGCACTTAAACTACTGGCATTCGTTGCTGACACTGAACTATTATTATGATTGTTGTTGTTGTTGTTGCTAGTAGTATTGGTACTAACCGAATTTGCCGCTTGCGGATGGGGTGGTGGTGGTGCCAGATGTGTTGTCGTTGCCGTTGACCCACTCATGGGATGACCCAAAGGATTTACAGAGGTAGTGCCGGAAGCTAGGTGATTGTGTAGGTGGTGGTGGTGGTGAGGATGTTGTGGATGTTGGTTACCGGCAGAGGAGGCAGAGTGGCTGTGTAAGTGGCTGGATTGGTGGTGTAGGTGATGTGGATTTAAGTGTGGATGTGTGTGATGTGCATGCATCGCAGCAGCGGCATGCGGATGCAAACCGGCAGTTAGGGACAGGGATAGATTTTTTACCGCTTGTGCGGAAACAATTTGGGAACTTGTCATGCCCGATATGGCCTGTAAGGCTTTCTCCTTTTCATTAAGTAAATGCAAGACGGCAGCATTGTTGGCTGAACCGGGACCACCTATAACTCCATTAGGCTCCTGAAAACCAAAATTAAAAATTGATTGTGTGAAGTGTTGTTGTTTTGTAGTTGTTGTTGTAGACCAAAAGGCACAAATGTGGGGTGACAAATGGGCGAGGAGACAATGTTTGAATGTTGGTTTTTCATTTGATGATGTGATTGGTGGTGGTGAGGACAATGATGATGATTTCTGGGGTATTATTGTATCAGGAAGATGGAATCTATGTGTGTATGATATTCTTCAAATCTCTTTTGGCAAACGATGATTGATCCTTTTACGATGTTTATGATCCGTGTTTAGGGTGGGTTTTGTTAGACATTTAAATGTTTTCTTTGTTGAGTTATTTTGAATAATGATGATGCAGATGGTGTGTATTTGTGAGGGAGCTTGTAGAGCTATAATGTATTTATGGATTGTTATGGCAGCACGAATGGGGGTTATAATTCTTTAAGATTATTTTCCCCGTTTTTTAATGTTGAGCATTTGTAATGTGATGAGCTATGATGATCTAATATTTACACACATTTAATATTTAAAAAACATCAGTTATCTCCATCCCTGAAGACTTTTCCCAGCAGCTTTTTACAAACAACAGACTATACATTTTTTATTTTCAGTTCCTGAGGATTTTTTTATAGAAAAAAGTTGACCTCAGTTCCTGAGGATTTTTTTCTATAGAAAAACCTGACCTTCCTAAGGATTTTTTCTTTAGAAAAAACCTGACCTCAGTTCCTGAGTATTTTTTGTTTAGAAAAACTCTGAACTGAGTTCCTGAGGATTTTTTTTTAGAAAAAACCTGACCTCAGTTCCTGAGGAATTTGTTTCTATAGAAAAAAAACTGATATCAGTTCCTGAGGAATTTGTTGAGTAAAAAAACCTGACCTAAATCTCTGAGGAATTTTGTTATAGAAAAGGCTTGACCTCCGTTCCTGAGGAATTTTTTTCTATATAAAAAACCTGGCCTCATCTCCTGAGGAATTTTATTCTATAGAAAAAGCCTGAACTCAGTTCGAGAGGATTTTTTTCTATAGAAAAAAATCTGCCCTCAGCTCCTGAGGAATTTTTTTCTATAGAAAAAGCCTGACCTCAGTTCCTGAGGAATTTTTTCTATAGAAAAAGCCTGACCTCAGCTCCTGAGAATTTTTTTCTTAGAAAAAAAAACCGGACCTCAGTTCCTGAGAAATTGTTTCTATAGAAAACACCTGACCTGAGGACTTTTTTCTATAGAAAAATCCTGGCCTCTGCTCCTGAAGATATTTTTCTACAGAAAAAACTTAACCACAGTTTCTGGTGATGTTTTATAGAAACACTTAACCCCTGTTCCTGAGGATTTTTTCTATAAAAAAACTTGAACTCAATTCCTCAGGATTTGTTTTCTATACAAACAACGTCAACTCAATTACTGAGGAACTTTTCTTTATAGAAAAAAGTAAGGATTTTTTTTCTATAGAAAAAAGCCTGACCTCAGCTCCTGAGAATTTTTTTCTTAGAAAAAAACCTGACCTCAGATCCTGAGGATTTTTTTCTTTAGAAAAAAACCTGACCTCAGTTCCTGAGGAATTTTTTCCTATAGAAAAAGCCTGACCTCAGTTCCTGAGGAATTTTTTTATAGAAAATAAACCTGACCACAGTTCCTCAGGATCAGGATTTTCTTAGAAAAAACCAGACCACAATTCCTAAGGATTTTTTCTTTAGAAAAAACCTGACCTCATTTCCTGAGAAATTGTTTCTATAGAAAACACCAGACCTCAGTTCCTCAGTTTGTTTCTATAGAAAAAGCCTGACCTCAGTTCGCAAGGATTTTTTTTCTATAGAAAAAAACCTGGCCTCAGCTCCTGAAGATATTTTTTTCTATAGAAAAAACTTAACCACAGTTTCCGGTGATTTTTCTATAGAAACACTTAACCTCAGTTCCTGAGGATTTTTTCTGTAAAAAAACCTGAACTCAATTCCTCAGGATTTGTTTTCTATACAAACAACTTCAACTCAATTACTGAGGAACTTTTCTCTATAGAAAAAGTAAGGAATTTTTTTTCTATGGAAAAAAGCCTGACCTCTGCTCCAGAGAATTTTTTTCTTTAGAAAAAACCTGACCTCAGTTCCTGAGGATTTTTTTCTTTAGAAAAAACCTGACCTCAGTTCCTGAGGATTTTTTTCTATAGAAAAATCCTGACCTCAGTTCCTGAGGATTTTTTTTTTCTACAGAGAAAACCTGACCTCAGTTCCTGAGGAATTTTTTTCTACAGAAAAAAGCTGACCTAAGTTCCTGAGGAATTTTTTTCTATAGAAAAAACCTGACCTCAGTTCCTGAGGGATTTTTTTCTTTAGAAAAAAAACCTGACCTCAGTTCCTGAGGAATTTTTTTCTATAGAAAAACTTGACCTCAGATAATGAGGATTTTTTCTATAGAGAAAAAATTCAACTCAGTTCCTCAGGATTTGTTTTCTATACAAACCACTTCAACTCAATTACTGAGGAACTTGTTGCTATAGAAAAAGTCTAACCTATATTCCTGAGGATTTTTTCTATACAAAAACTAACCTCAGATCTAGAGCAATTTTTTCTCAGTTCCTGAGGAATTTTTTTCTATAGAAAAAACCTGACCTCATTTCCTGAGGAATTTTTTTTCTATAGAAAAAAAACCAAGCTCAGTTCATGAGTATTTTTTCTATAGAAAAAACCAACCCAGTAACTGAGGAATTTTTTTCTATAGAAAAAAACCTGACCTCAGTTCCTGAGGAATTTTTTTTCTATAGAAAAAAACTGACCAAAGTTCCTGAGGGATTTTTTCCTATAGAAAAAAATTTACCTCAGATCCTGACGAATTTGTTTTCTACAGAAAAAACTTAATCTCAGATCCTGAGAATTTTTTTCTATAGAAAAAACTTGGCCTCAGATCATGAGGATTTTTTTCTATAGAAAATTCTTAACCTCAATTCCTGAGATTTTTTTTTATAGGAAAAACCTAACGTCATTTACTGATGTTTTTTTTTCTATCGAAAAAACTAATTTCAGCTCGGCTTCGGTTACTGAGGATTTTTTTCACTTCCTGAGGATTTTTTTCCATAGAAAAAAACTTGGGCTCTATTCCTGACGAATTTTTTTCTACAGAAGAACTTGACCTCAGTTCCTGAAGAACTTTTTTCCGATAGACAAAAGCTTATACTCGGTTCTTCAGGATTTTTTTCTATAGAAAAAACTAAACCTCAGTGTCTTAGGAATTTTTCTATATAAAACACTTCCAAATGAATTTCTTTCTATGGAAGATACTGGAAATCGGTATAGTTTTCCACATTAAAATTTGGATATTTTTCTTTAAACCTCAAATGAATGCATCATCGAAGAATGCCTCATATAACACTTACTTGGAAAAAAGCAACAACAACCTACAATCGGTGAATCTGAGAGGTATGTATGTATGTATGTTTGAAAATACAACAATGTCATTTGGCTGGTTGTGGTTTTAAAAGCTTTTCGATTAAAAGCATTTTTTTGTGTTCTTTTACTCTGCAGACCATAAGATCCTGTGTGAGTTGTGGGGTATACAACTTGTGATATTTGGTATGGTTGTTGTTGGTTTTTTTTAATCGAACTACAATTCTTGATGGTTGGAATGGCTGTCTGGCTGGTTGGTTGGTTGGCTGGCGACATTTTATTGAAATTGAAGATGTACCAAAGTCCTTTTGTGGAAAAACACAAATATTTTATACACCTGTGTACAAGGACCAAAGGATTTGCTTGCTCACACAAACAATCTTGTTAAATATGACCCCATTTTGTAAAGGACATGAATATCAGACGACAACTATCAAGCAAAGAATTTCATTTGACAATGTCATCTGCCATGAAAAGAGAGGGATAGAGAGATGTAGACAGACTATGAAAGGCTGAAAAGGGGTGATAATTGAAAATCCAATCAAAAATCCACAAAGTTTTTGGTTTCTTGTTTTACCATCACTTGTGTATTGTGGAAGGATATTAACTTGATATATTTTTCAGGAATTAAACTTTTTTGGTTTATTTAAGCTTATAAATGTTGTCTACATTAAAAAGCATGTTTGTACCTGTAAACATCAAATCGATAACGATCTATAAAATATCCTTAAAACATCCTATCAGTATCCTTTTAGTTTATAAATTCTCTTTCAGTGCAGACGAAATAAAAAAGGTAGCAGCCACAAATGTCAAAGGAGCAACGATAAGGAGTTGCCTTTAAGCTTTGAGGGGTCCTTTGTGAGAACTAAAACGCACAATTTGTATGCAATTTCCAAGCAGCAAAAAATAACAACAACATCAACAACCAAAAACAGAATGTGTGATAAGCGCAAGTTGAAAGAAATTCCCTTTTACCGCTTGGTTGTTGGCCGCTTTGACGTGCATATATTTTATTGCATTTTCATTTCGTTTGGGTTTGGTTTTTTAACATCATCATACTTATGGCTTGATTTGAAGGGATGGATACCCCACTGTGTTTGCTGGTTTTAATGAGAGTGAGGGTAATACATGTTTCTTCTTTCTTTATCCCTCAGCAACCTTCTCACCGCACCTCTTGCCACTTCTTTGGTCTTTGTAGTGTTGCAAAGAACCAAAAAGAAATACTACATGATTTTATATTTCACTTTACTTTCATTTCGTTTTCATTTTAATTTTGTGTTGTTGTTGTGGTTGTTTCATTTTCTGTTTGAGCAGCATTTGTGTAAAAAGCATAGACTTCATCTCCTCCTTGTACTACTTGTCTGCAGCAGCATTACCATTACCACCGCCACCGACTACCGCGCAATGACGTTTTGTTTCTTTTTTTCCAGCCCGGCTTTTACTCAAAGTTACCGCCCCGCTACCCCCACCCACTCAACAAACAGAAGCTGCAGCAGCATCACCACCCATACTCTTTGATCTTTCTGGGCGTCTTTTTTTCTGTTTAAAATGCATACTCTCTGTGTAAAGTTTACAAGCGTTTTTAGTTGTTTTTAAAGGTCTTTTTTATTGTTTGTTTGTGTATGTATTTTTTCATGTTTATATATTTGTTTAAATAAATATGTATATACTACAATAAGTCTATTTGGTGATATGGGGTAATACTAAAAATACGAAAATCCTCAAAAAAATTGTTCTATAGAAAATAAATCCTCAGAAACTGAAGTTAAGCTTTTTGCATAAAAAACTACTGAAACAAATTTTTTTAGAAAAAGATTCCTTAGGGACTGAGGTCAAGTTTTTGCTATAGAAAACGATTCCTCAGGAACTGAGGTTAAGTTTTTGCTATAGAAAAAAGTTCCTCAGGAACTGAGGTTAGGTTTTTCTATAGAAAAAATACTCAGTAGCTTTTTTTATAAAAAAAAATCCTGAGGAACTGAGGTTGGTTTTTTTCTATAGAAAAAAATTCCTCAGGAACTGAGGTCGTTTTTTTCTATAGAAGAAATTCCTCTGGAAAAAATTCCTACTTTCTATAGAAAAAATTCCTCAGGAACTGAGGTTGGTTTTTTTCTATAGAAAAAAATTCGTCAGGAACTGAGGTTGGTTTTTTTCTATAGAAAAAAATTCGTCAGGACCTGAGGTTGGTTTTTTTCTATAGAAAAAAATTCGTCAGGACCTGAGGTTGGTTTTTTTCTATAGAAAAAAATTCGTCAGGACCTGAGGTTGGTTTTTTTCTATAGAAAAAAAAAATCGTCAGGACCTGAGGTTGGTTTTTTTCTATAGAAAAAAAGTCGTCAGGAACTGAGGTTGGTTTTTTTTTTTCTATAGAAAAAACATCGTCAGGAACTGAGGTTGGTTTTTTCTATAGAAAAAAGATTCCTCAGGAACTGAGGTTGGTTTTTTTCTATAGAAAAAAATTCATCAGGAACTGAGGTTGGTTTTTTTCTATAGAAAAAAATTCATCAGGAACTGAGGTTGGTTTTTTTCTATAGAAAAAAATTCATCAGGAACTGAGGTTGGTTTTTTCTATAGAAAAAAATTCATCAGGAACTGAGGTTGGTTTTTTTCTATAGAAAAAAATTCCTCAGGAACTGAGGTTGGTTTTGTTTTTTTCTATAGAAAAAAGTTCCTCAGGAACTGAGGTTGGTTTTGTTTTTTTCTATAGAAAAAAATTCCTCAGGAACTGAGGTTGCTTTTTTTATAGAAAAAAATCCTCAGGATCTGAGTTTGGTTTTTTTTTTTCTGTAGAAAAAAATTCCTCAGGAACTGAGTTTGGTTTTTTTCTATAGAAAAAAATTCCTCAGGAACTGAGTTTGGTTTTTTTCTATAGAAAATAATTCCTCAGGAACTGAGTTTGGTTTTTTTCTATAGAAAAAAATTCCTCAGGAACTGAGTTTGGTTTTTTTCTATAGAAAAAAATTCCTCAGGAACTGAGTTTGGTTTTTTTCTATAGAAAAAAATTCCTCAGGAACTGAGTTTGGTTTTTTTCTATAGAAAAAAATTCCTCAGGAACTGAGTTTGGTTTTTTTCTATAGAAAAAAATTCCTCAGGAACTGAGTTTGGTTTTTTTCTATAGAAAAAAATTCCTCAGGAACTGAGGTTGGTTTTTTTCTATAGAAAAAATTCCTCAGGAACTGAGGTTGGTTTTTTTCTATAGAAAAAAATTCCTCAGGAACTGAGGTTGGTTTTTTTCTATAGAAAAAAATTCCTCAGGAACTGAGGTTGGTTGGTTTTTTTCTATAGAAAAAAATTCCTCAGGAACTGAGGTTGGTTGGTTTTTTTCTATAGAAAAAAATTCCTCAGGAACTGAGGTTGGTTGGTTTTTTTCTATAGAAAAAAATTCCTGAGGAACTGAGGTTGGTTTTTTTCTATAGAAAAAAATTCCTCAGGAACTGAGGTTGGTTTTTTTCTATAGAAAAAAATTCCTCAGGAACTGAGGTTGGTTTTTTTTCTGTAGGAAAAATTCCTCAGGAACTGAGGTTGGTTTTTTCAATAAAAAAAATTCCTCAGGAACTGAAGTTGGTTTTTTTTCAATAGAAAAAAAATCCTCAGGAACTGAGCTTGGTTTTTTCTATACAAAAAAATTGCTCAGGAATTGAGGTTAGTTTTTTCTCTATAGAAAAAAATCCTCATGAACTGAGCTTGGTTTTTTTCTATACAAAAAAATTGTTAAGGAACTGAGGTTGGTTTTTTTCTATAGAAAAATATTCGTCATGAATTGGGCTGGTTTTTTTTTTATACAAAAAATTGCTCAGGAACTGAGCTTGGTTTTTTTCTATAGAAAAATAATCCTCAGCAACTGAGCTTGGTTTTTTATATAGAAAAAAATTCTTCAGGGACTGAGCTTGGTTTTTTTCTATACAAAAAATTGCTCAGGAACTGAGGTTGGCTTTTTTGCTATAGAAAAAAAAAATTCCTCAGGAACAGAGCTTGGTTTTTTTCTATAGGAAAAAAATCCTGAGGAACTGAGCTTCGTTTTTTTTCTATAGAAAAAAATTCCTCAGGAACTGAGGTCAAGTTTTTTCTATAGAAAAAAATTCCTCAGGAACTGAGGTCAAGTTTTTTCTATAGAAAAAAATTCCTCAGGAACTGAGGTCAAGTTTTTTCTATAGAAAAAAATTCCTCAGGAACTGAGGTCAAGTTTTTTCTATAGAAAAAATTCCTCAGGAACTGAGGTCAAGTTTTTTCTATAGAAAAAAATTCCTCAGGAACTGAGGTCAAATTTTTTCTATAGAAAAAAATTCCTCAGGAACTGAGGTCAAATTTTTTCTATAGAAAAAAATTCCTCAGGAACTGAGTTTGGTTTTTTTCTACAGGAAAAAATTCCTCAGGAACTGGTTGTTTTCTATAGAAAAAATCCTCAGGAACTGAGGTTGGTTTTTTCAATACAAAAAAATCCTTAGGAACTGAGGTTGGCTTTTTTCTATAAAAAAAATTCCTCAGGGACTGAGGTTGGTTTTTTTCTATAGAAAAAAATTCCTCAGGAACTGAGGTTGGTTTTTTTCTATAGAAAAAAATTCCTCAGGAACTGAGGTTGGTTTTTTTCTATAGAAAAAAATTCCTCAGGAACTGAGGTTGGTTTTTTTCTATAGAAAAAAATTCCTCAGGAACTGAGCTTGGTTTTTTTCTATAGAAAAAAATTCCTCAGGAACTGAGCTTGGTTTTTTTCTATAGAAAAAAATTCCTCAGGAACTGAGCTTGGTTTTTTTCTATAGAAAAAAATTCCTCAGGAACTGAGCTTGGTTTTTTTCTATAGAAAAAAATTCCTCAGGAACTGAGCTTGGTTTTTTTCTATAGAAAAAAATTCCTCAGGAACTGAGCTTGGTTTTTTTCTATAGAAAAAAATTCCTCAGGAACTGAGCTTGGTTTTTTTCTATAGAAAAAAATTCCTCAGGAACTGAGCTTGGTTTTTTTCTATAGAAAAAAATTCCTCAGGAACTGAGCTTGGTTTTTTGCTATAGAAAAAAATTCCTCAGGAACTGAGCTTGGTTTTTTTCTATAGAAAAAATTCCTCAGGAACTGAGCTTGGTTTTTTTGTATAGAAAAAAATTCCTCAGGAACTGAGCTTGGTTTTTTCTATAGAAAAAATTCCTCAGGAACTGAGGTTGGTTTTTTCTATAGAAAAAAATTCCTCAGGAACTGAGGTTGGTTTTTTTCTATAGAAAAAAATTCCTCAGGTTGGTTTTTTTCTATAGAAAAAAATTCCTCAGGAACTGAGGTTGGTTTTTTTCTATAGAAAAAAATTCCTCAGGAACTGAGGTTGGTTTTTTTCTATAGAAAAAAATTCCTCAGGAACTGAGGTTGGTTTTTTTCTATAGAAAAAAATTCCTCATGAACTGAGGTTGGTTTTTTTTCTATAGAAAAAAATTGCTCAGGAACTGAGGTTGGTTTTTTTTCTATAGAAAAAAATTCCTCAGGAACTGAGGTTGGTTTTTTTTCTATAGAAAAAAATTCCTCAGGATCTGAGCTTGGTTTTTTTTCTATAGAAAAAATTCCTCAGTAACTGAGCTTGGTTTTTTCTATAGAAAAAAATTCCTCAGGAACTGAGCTTGGTTTTTTTCTATAGAAAAAAATCCTCAGGAACTGAGCTTGTTTTTTTTTTATAGAAAAAAAATTCCTCAGGAACTGAGCTTGTTTTTTTTTCTATAGAAAAAAAAATTCCTCAGGAACTGAGCTTGTTTTTTTTCTATAGAAAAAAAAATCCTCAGGAACTGAACTTGTTTGTTTTTCTATAGAAAAAAAAATTCCTCAGGAACTGAGCTAGTTTTTTGTCTCTAGAAAAAATTCTTAGGAGCTTAGCTTGTTTTTTTTCTATAGATAAAAAATCCTCAGGAATTGAGCTTGGTTTTTTCTATAGGAAAAAATTCCTCAGGAACTGTTTGTTTTCTATAGAAAAAATCTTCAAATTTTTTTATAATAATTCCTCAGGAAATGATGTCAATTTTTTTCTATAAAAAATGTTTTCTATTGAAAAAAATTCTTCTGGAAATGAGGTTAAGTTTTTTCTATTGAAACAAATTTCAGGAACTGAAGTGAAGTGTGATTCCTTAATACATTTTTCATGTTGTTGTGACCCATATATCCATTATATTTTGCTGTTCTATTGTTGTTGTTGCAATTTTTATATTGGTATACTATTAAATATATGTACCCGTACTGACATCTTTTCTGTTTGAAATATCAAAGTAAGTTAAGTGTTTTCTCTCTCGCTGGAGCTCTGTGAACTTTATAACGTCGGCGAAATGCAATTTCATTTCATAGAAACAATGTTTCGTAAATAAATACAATACTCGTATAAATTAAAAAAAAATATTCAGCAACAACAACAGCAAAAGAAATGGGAAAAATGTAGAAATTGCCAAAGCAACAAATGATGGACAGATTGAACGGAGGGGGGAGGCAAGACGAAATGTGTTTTATTGAATGATATAAAAGAACTGGGAAATTTTTTGCAAATGAATTTGAAAAAAAATAGTTGCTTTCCCATTAATTGATATCTTTATAAGTGCATTTTCGCCAAAGAGCTATGCTACATTTTTTGTGAAGGTGTTTCCTAAAAGTATGCTTTTTAATTTTAAATAATATATTTTTAGAATTTCAAACAATTTTTATTTTTACAACACGACATTCACTATACCACGTGGAAAATAGTCCCAATTTATGCCACTGTAATATATTTATAATTTAATTCTTGCCGAAGAGCTATGCCACGTATTTTGTTTCGCGAAGTTGGTTCCTAAACGTATGCTTTATAAATCAGAATAATATATTGTCGAATTTTAAACATTTATTTACTTGTAAAACATTGAGGAAAACATTTATTAGAAATCTGTGGGAAAAATAGTCCCTAAGTATGCAACTAATTTTAAAATTTCCTCAATACCAGAGAGCAAAATTCTGAGAACTTCAAAAGAGTCAAAGACTGAGTTCAAGTTCTATTCTAACAAATATCAGAACTCAATTGGCTGACTAGTAATGCGCTCTACAGAAACAGCTTCCAATCGGGGTGGAAGTTAACTGAAATTCATTTATTAAAATTGGTTTTTAAGTAATTAAATAAAATAAAAATAGCGTGGCATAGTTTTAGGGACTAATGACTTCCTTCTGATATGCAATTAAAATAATAATTTTTTGCACCTGTAAATATGTACAAATTTAAACATATTTACAGCATCTTTTAAAATTTCAAACATTTTCAAAACTTTTCTCCAACCAAAACTTGCTTTTTCTCATGTAATAAAACCTCATGAAATTTACATACATACATAATATACAATTGTAGAATAAGACGAATAATGGATAAAGGATGAAATAAGCATGAAACGAGAGAGGAGAACGGAACATACATAAAATATACAAATTAAAATAAATAAAATGAAATTGATTTAATTTTTTTTTTTAATAGCATAAATATATATTTCGATAAATGATAAATAAATATGATTACAAAAATTTGGTATGGAACGAGGAAATATGGGAGGATTTGGGGGAGATCATTTAAAACTAGAATGATTACGATTTTGGAGATGAACAGTTTCTGTTATTCAGACATGTGAACAGTTGGACTTACAACTTTGATTTTCGCCTGAATTTCGCGTAATTTTCGACGGGCCAACACCTGTATGTGAGAACTGACTTGTTTGCGGGTTCTCGTTTTGCCGGTACGTAATTTGATATAACGGGCGATAAGTTCATTGCGTCCTGTAAGTAAATAAAACAAAAAATAAGGAAGAAATAAGTTAGAGCAAACGTTCATAAATTTTATTATAAAATAGGTAACATTCTTCTTTTGATCACCCCCCTCATATATTTCTTTTTTCTTTGAGGGCTACACTCCTCAGAAAGGAATTTATTTCTTTCTTTGTCAAAAAAAGAACAGCAAAACAAAAATATATTTTTATTTCAGAGGCTAGCTGTGCAACAAAGTTTATTTTCTCCTTTATGGCCGGCTTGGTCATAAAGCAACAAGCCAGGTAAAAAAGCATAAAAAAGAGGAAACTACCAAACAAATAACAAACTATGTAAAAGTCTATGTTTTTGTTTTTGTAAAAGGTTATAGACAAACATAATATTTTATGTTTTGTAATGGACAGATGAAGAAAGAAAGAAAGAAAGAGTTGGGTGGAGTTGCAGAAGAAAAAACTTTCGGAACAGAAAAGAAAAAAGATTATGAAAAAAGTAAACAAAAATATGTAAATTATGTAAAAATCTTGCCAGCAGCAGTCTTAATAAATATGAAGGTAAAAATGAAAGACGAACTACTCAAAGGGTAACATATTTTTCTTTTAAAAAGGAAAGAAATATAAAATGTTGAAGGTGAGATGGGGGTTATTTCAAATATTCCTTATGTATTTGCATTTATATTGTAAAATGAAAGACTACTACAAAACCCACACCTAAAAGTATGCAATATTCGTTTATATAAAATATCATTTGCTCAAGGAATGCAATATATTTCAATATTACAATGACAACACCTAAAAGTATGCAGTAACAATTCTATTAAATATAAATGTCCAATGGTTGATAAAAACAAAAACAAATTGGTCTGTTCCAGAACCTGCAAAAATTTACTATGCTTAATTTTTTGTTTAACATTTTACAATTTTTTCCCCTCTATAAATTTCATAAGTAGCAGATTCTTGTCTCAGTAAGAAGCGTAACACATGGTGACAATCATATACTCTATCTACATTTATTTATATGAGAAAAAATCCCCTATTTCTCCTAACCATTTACAGCTCATCATAACACTTTAAACGCTAAACTTTTAAATACATAACGTAGAAGCATCATCATTGCCAACATTATCATTAACTTCAACAATCTAATGATTGCCATCAGCATTTGCTGGAACTTTTCTAGTGTTATAAATCTAAACAGGGAGCAGAATGGAAGAATTTTTAAAAATATATATAAATATGCACACATTTATATACATAGTATATAAAAACTTTCTCCATACCCCAAGGCATAGAACCGTTACAAACATATTAGATCCTTCAGACATAAACGTTTTGCTTCTTTTTTATATTAAAATCTAAAAGGACATACAAGTTGACTTTGAAAAAAAGAGAAAAAGAATCAGAAGAACCCAAGGAAACGGAAGATACATTCAAAGTTAGTAGAGTATAATAGAAAGTCATTTGGACGTGATGATTCTATTTTTTTCTTGCATAAGTTAACTGTGGACAAAAGAGTTGCCAGATTTAGATTTTGATTTTCTTCATGACGCACTAATAAGGTGGCCCTGTAAGCCCAGCGGATGTCTTCTCTTGTTGTCAAAATAGATTTTTTTTAAAAATATATAACTTCTTTATTTGATAATATTTCGCAGTTTTATTCTTTTTTGAGCATTCCTAAGACTAATAGTACGCTTACATTTACGAAGTAGAGTGGATTTCAATTCCTTTGTGTATACGTCAAATGAAAACTCATCTGAAGTCCGTTGGATTTAGAGTGAATTTTGTAAATGCAGAACTAGATTGCATACGTGAACGTGACATTGTTCGTTCCTTCATCGTTCAATTGCTCACTGATTTTTGTTCATTGAACATTGACTGATCAGTTCGTACGCTCTTTTCAATGAAGCGTTCAATTGAACTAGTTTATCTATACTAAATTATGTAAATTATGTGGGTGCAATTGTAATGCAACGTTCCGGCCAGCGGCTGCTACCTCAGTGTACATATGTTTGTATTTGTTTCGTTTTTCTGTGTTGGGAGCAGCATATCCCGGAATGCCTGCTCCGAATTCTTTTGGTCCATGCCGGGACGGAGGAAAACCCAGGACCAATATATCTGTGCTCAGTTTGTCACATCCGCATTTTAACCCACATCCAACCTTCGGTGAGATGCAATAGATGTCAGGAGTGGGTGCATCTAAGGGGTTGCTCTGGACTTGTCCACGTGAGGGACTACTACAGGGACTATGTTGCTGCATGCTGCGTGAACACAGTCCCCACTAAGTCGTCGTCGGATTACGAAACTCCCTCGTCGTCTGACTACGAAACTCCCTCGCAGTCCCCTCGACAACAACCGCACGCGAAGCCTTTAACACCAGCCGTTGTTGTCCCAATCCCAGATAATGCATCCTTTTTGCAATTTAATTGCAATGGACTCCGAGGTAAGATCGAGTAAATAGATTTCATGAGTCGGAAGAACATCAAGGTCGCTGCGGTGCAAGAAACCAAGCTCAACAACAACTGTAGCTTACAACATTGTGGTGGTTACAATGCGCTAAGGAAAGATCGCACCAGAAGTGGAGGTGGGGTATTAGCTTTCCTATTGCACCAGTCTGTCCAATACAGACCTATCTCGCTTGAGCCTGTCTCTAATGACCCGTACATGGAATGTATGGGGGTAGCAGTCAGGTGTGGAACTGCCGAGATAGGGTTGCTGAACGTATACATCCCGCCGAGAAATAGCTGTATCTCAGATTACGTGCCTAACATTAGCCCGCTTTTGGAAGGTCATAAACGTCTGGTCCTGGGGGACTTTAATGCGCATAATGAGATGTGGAACTCGGCCCTCGGAAACGACCAGAGAGGTACAGCTCTACGTTTTGCACGGTCAATGAGGACGCCCCTACCAGAATTAGAAGAGTGTCACAGCTCGCCAGACATAACCGACCTTGATGTCACCAGGTCTGACAAATGGCGTTACCTGGCAACCCGTCATTTCCCTTGGATCAGACAATCTCACCATAATTGTCTCCATTAGCAGACCATCCGATTTCTTTACCTCTGAACGCCCCACATTCGTCAATCATAAGAAAGCTGATTGACCGGGTTTCAGAGAGTTCACCAATCACCGCTTCAGAGAACTGCCCAATCCTTCTGATGTTCGGGTAGCGGAAAGGACGTTGCGAGACATCATCACTGCTGCACCCGCCATATCCCTGCTGGTCGAATACCCGAAGTAAGACCAAACTTCCCAGCAGAGGCGACGGGATTAGCAAATGAGCGTGATGAGGTTCGCCGAACCAACCCCAATGACCCCAGAGTCAGGGAGCTGACACTGGAAGTTAACAGGCTGGTCGGCGAGCACAAGCGGAACAAGTGGTTAAATCATCTGAAGAGTTGCAACATTGGAGCCGGTATAGGTGAATTGTGGTAACGGTTTAGTCACTCTCGAACCCTGGAAGAAGGGAAGATAGGACCTCGGTCACGTTTGGCGACGTTACGTTGACTGACCTGAAGAGGTGCGCAAGTTATTTCAATCGACAGTTTGACGAGCACCCTTAAGAGTGACAGGACGAAGAGAAGAGTATTACGTCGCATCAGATCTCTTCCTGCCGAGGAGGAACCACCACAGTTTACAATGGATGATGTTGCCAATGCCATCAGGAACGCTAAATCACCCAAAGCGTTGGGCCCTGATGGAATCTCCATGGTAATGCTGAAGCAGCTAGATGAGGAGGGAGTGGAGTATCTCACTAAAGTTCTCAACTTGTCGCTATCCACCCTCATTGTTCCCGAAGTCTGGAAAATGAGCAGGGTGGTACCACTACGGAAGCCCGGCAAGGGTGCCAGCAAAAGTGAATCGTACAGGCCGATTTCGCTTTTGTCGTCCGTAGCTTGAGGCTTTAGTCCTCCCCAGTATCAGAAATAGCTATCAAGTTGCCGATCATCAGCATGGATTCCGTAAGTAGCACAGCACGACAAGTGCCCTGCACGGCATTACCACACATATTTGTGAAGGACTCAACCAGAGACGGACGTGCGATAGAACAGTGATGGTGGCGCTTGACTTATCAAAAGCCTTTGTACCGTCAGGCACTCCACGCGGTTTGAGGACATTGAGCAGACAACCCTCCGACCAAGCTTGAAACGTTGGATAGTCAATTATATGTGTGGACGCCAGTCGTACGTGGAAATCAGGAACAAGAAGTCCAAACCCCGTAGAGTGAAACAGGGAGTTCCCCAAGGTGGGGTGATATCTCCGGAACTGTTTAACCTCTACCTCTCCTGTATTCCGTCCCCTCCAGACGGCATCGAGATCGTAACGTATCCTGATGACATCTGTGAGAGACTGAACAACTATTTAACCGATCTTACCGCCTTTTTCCATTCGAGGAATATGCAGATTTCCGCCACAAAATCAACAGCCACTCTGTTCACCACATGGACAGCGCAGTTTGGAAGAGAATTGAATATCGTGGTCGACGGTAGCAGAATTCCGACCACAAACTGCCCCAAAATTTTAGGGGTCACATTCGACACTACTTTCACGTTGTGCGCGCACGCCACAGCTATCTGCGACAAACTGAAAAGTAGGAACAAGGCCCTCAAGTCCCTAGCCGGCAGCAATTGGGGTGCAGATAAAGAAACCTTGTTGACCACATATAACGCAATAGTCAGTCTGTGGTAAGCTATGCGGCGCCAGTCTGGTCCCCGAGATTATGTGATACGAATTGGAAAAAAAGATTCAAACTTGCCAGAATGCCGCCCTGAGAACAGCAAGAGGGTGCCTCCTCAAATCTTCAGCGGACCATCTACATGAGGAGGCTAAGATTCTTCCAGTAAAGCAACACAATGAGATGCTTTCGTTGCAGTACCTGCTTGGATGTTACCGTGTGAGCCATCCCAATCACCATCTTGTGGGTATGCCCGGCACATACAGGCACATCAGGAAGGATATCCATGCTCTAGAGGGAGAGGTCCAACGATACAGGAAACAAAAGAGTGGAAACCAATGAACGTAAACAAACAAAACGATTCCCGTACCAATCACACAAAGCCACAAACTTTTCATCTTCTCTGAATCGTTTCATTCTCACAACCAAAACAAAACCACAAACCAAAAAGATGAAAACCGTACGATTGCTGAAATGTGCTTTGGCTATCTTTGCAGAGTTGTTTCATTCACCACAGAAACAAAAAGAATTTTTGGCAAACGTTTGCCGTGCGTTATGGCCAATGACACACTCAGGCATACACACACATGTGATTGCTTAACAACCCCATAAGTTAGCATCAGCATACCACAGTGCATGTTATTAACCACCAAACGTTTTTGATTTATTCACATGTGTTTAGTACTATTTCGTTTTCTATCTGCTTTTGTGGAGTTGAGTACTTTTCGCTATTCGTTTTGTTCGTACTCACGAATGTAAACAAAACGAAACTAAACAGCGAGCTCCGCCAACGTGGGTTATTTTTCGTCTTGTATTGTTCCTATGGAAAATACGAAACGAAACGATTAGAAATTTTATTTAAAGTATATTTACGTACGCTGATGGAAACTAAACTTCCCGTACACTTCGAGTACTCCTACTCGTGAGTAAAATAGAGCAAATGCGGCTCCATATTGGGTTTGTTTTCTTTTCTTTTGTTTTCTTGACTACATTAAATTTTCACTCATAAATATTTTGTAGAGCATTCTCATTTATGAACGAATCAAACCAATTGTTAGAGCAAAACAATTGTAATTCGATTACACAAATTGGATTTTCGTAGTCGGTAAATTGAATGATTTTTTATGAAATGATACACTCCCTTGTTGCTTTAATTTAAAGCCGGCCTATGATCACTATATTCACTTAGGAAATATTAACTTTGTGTCACCCAATATCGCATTGCAAACGTTTTATTTCGTCCTGTTTGCAAACAAAAGCAGCTCGACAAAGCAGAGCCCGAAATACATTAAAGCAATCGTAACGTTTGGGTTCTTATAAAATTGACATTTTATGTGTTTGTTTTTCTTGCGGTAATACGAAATGATTCAAAAAGAAGTAGACATTTTGTGGTTTCGAGTGTTTGGTGCTGGAATAGTTTCATTTCTTTGCGTTCTCTGGAAATTAGTATTTCCTAGAATAATTTTAAAAGTAATACTATTTTTATTCGTTTGTAGTTTCTGGAGGAAATTTTTAGAAATAAGAAAAGTCTTAATCCTTGAACGAGATTTTTTTGGAAGGTCTTATATTCAAAATTTTGTTTTGACTGCTTATCGAAACAATTTTGGTATAAAAAATTGAAATTTATAATGGCAACAATGTGGTCTCGACCATTGAGACAGAGACTACTACTGTACAACAACTAACTGATGCTCTGAATACTAAGGGTCAATTGGAGGTATGTATATATGTTTGTTGTAAGTATGACAGGAGTTTTAGAAAACATCATTTTTATTCTTTTGAGTTGATGGTCCGCTGCTCTATTCATTGAATATACATACATATATATGTATGTACTAGAAGTGAGTTTGTGCGTGTCTGAATGTTATAGTGAACCCTTGTGATGAAAGCAAAAAAAAAATCAAATAAAGGACATTAGAATATTGAAATAAATCGAGTGGACAACTATTTAAATTGAATTTTATGTTGTGTGGAATAAGTTAAGGGAGATTTTTTTCTATTAAACGTTGGCGAACAATACAAATTGGTTGGGTTGTTCTTGTTGGTAGTGGTAGTGCGAAAATTTAATTTTCAGAATAGAAGAAAAGGTTTTCTTTTTATCAAATAAGAATTAAATTAAATTTAAGATTGGTGTGGAGATGTGGAAAATGGAGAAGGAAAAATCTTAATTTGATTTTAAATTTGTAAAAAGATTTCCTTAAATTAAGGGAATAAAAATGAAGGTAAATAAGCGAAAAAATTAAATATTTTTCCAAAAGATTTGCAATCTAATCTTTTGTTTTTACGAATATTGAATAAATTTTAAAAATACTCCTAATGATATGCAATAATTTTCAGAAAAAACGAAATGTTTTTTGGTATATGATATATGTAGGTATATATAAATTTCAACTTTGTAATGCGGTATTTAGGTTGAAAAATGTCAGGAGACGGGAAAATGGAAGCAAAATGCGTATTGGTTTTATAGTCTCAAATATTTGCCCAAAACTAGGCAATACTGCCCTTTCAAATTATCTTAAGTCATAACATTTTACCAGTGGTAGACAATGGGACACCCATTTGGTAATTGTATGTTTAAAACCGTTTCACAATTCAACTAATTGAAAAACATAAATTAAAAAAGGGTCGCTCCTTAAAGTATGCTTTATACATTTTTTAATATTCCTATTAATATGCAATAAAATCAATTAAAATGGCATATTTTAAAAAATATTAAAATTAGAAATTATAGTTTACATATATTAATAAAAAATGTAGTAAAAAATTTCATGTCAACTTGAGGAAGGGAATGCAGAATAACAATATAAATGCAATTCAACCAATTAAACTACAAGGTTAATGCAACAAATTATTTCATAAAAATCTTCCTAATTAAATGCAATAATTAACATTGAAATCTCATTTTTAACCTACTTTATTTGAACTCACCTAAAAATATGCAAACACATAAACAAAATCTTTAAAAACACATAAAATAAACATCTTCCTAGTATTGGGTCAATACCCAGCTGAGTTATTTTCCATAAGCAGCTAAATTTGGTTAGAAGTTAGTGTAAATTAAGCTCAACATGTTTGTGGCCTCTAATATGTTTAATCTCGAAACCCCCCATGAATTCTTAAAAAAAAATCTCAAGTAGCACATAAAAACCAAACCCTAAAAATATGCTACCAAAATATTTGTGATAACTAATAAATCAATATTGCTGATGAAGATGATGATGAAAAGTGTTGCAGATGTGGTTTGGAAAGTTTTACAACACTTCTCCATTTAAAAGGGAAGCGAAGGGGAGGGGTCACAACCACAATATATGTACTATACATATGTATGTATGTGTATATTTGGCCTTTTGACAGTGAAGTGTAGTGAATATTCCACTTAAACAAAATCCATATTAACACATCCTCTTTAGTGGGAATGATGATGATGATGATGTTGGGTATCCTTTTGCCATTCGTGTTTGCTGCTGACTCTCAACTAAAAGGATGATAATAAAAATTTCAATTATCTCTTATAAATTTTTTTTTCAGAATACACACACTCGTATCTTCTTTTGGGAAATATTAGTTGGCCCGCTGTTTGTAAATACAGTGACGAGTGGTGCTTTACATGAAATATTTACCACATGCATTATGAAAACAGCAATGTGGCGGGGAAATCGGTTGGCCGGGGGGATAAGCTTTAAAGGAGATTGAGCGAAAAAATAACCAATGCCAAAAAATACTTTGCCAAAAAAATGCTACTCCTGTGAATATTTTGTCGGCGCTCGACAATGTTGTCGATTATGATGATGATGATGCTGATGATATAGAGCTGACAGGGATAAAAGTCAGTTTGATAATCTGGCTGCTAAGAATATTTCAACTAGTGTGTTGATAATAATGTTGCCAATAGTTTTTAGCGAATTTTTGTTAAACAACCGTTGAGTGCAACATGATGGAAAATATTTGTGGTTTATGTTGTTGTTGGATCATCTCTTTGAGATATTTATAAATGTAAATGATTGGGGAAATATGTGGCATAATGGAAAGCTACTATGTGTGGCGTAAAGTGCTTATGCGAGGGAGGTATAATTAAAAAAAACCGAAAAATAAATAAAAAACGAATAAAATAAAAAGGAAATGAAAAGGAGCCTGTCTCACTCGAAAAAAGTCAAAACCCCAGCGGATCATAACCCACAATATTCCAAGAAATTTGTCGCATTATGTCCCCATTTTATGTGGGATTTAAGGTCCACAATCTTTGGGGCTTATGCTGTGGTTATATCACCTAAGTAAAGTCAAATCCTCTATGTTACCTTCCACCTATTTCTGAAATTTCGACTGGTCAAGTACCAAATATGTCTTTGGCATATTTGTGAACGCTAAGGATGCATTTCACTTCCTTTCTTGGAATAGCGGGCTCGCTAAGTTGTCTTATATCAGGTGTCAGGAGTTTGTTCTTTGGTTAAGTTATTTTAGTGGATGAAGGGCTTGTGTCATGGAATCCCGTAAGGGTCTATAGGAGCACCCTTGCCTTCAGAAAGCATCTATAGAAGCACTCTTTCTCTCAGAAATGATCTATAGAAGCACTTTTTCTTTTAAAATGGGTCTATAGTAGCGCCCTTTCTTTCAGAAATGGTCTAAAGAAGCACACTTTCTTTAATAAAAGGTCTATAGAGACGGTCTGGTCTGGTCCGGTCCATTTATTTGGGACCTCATGATAGATTGTCTGCTGCGGGAGTTATCGTCCACTTTTAAGATCTGTGCGTATGCTGATGACCTGATTATTATAATTTTTGACGGTGAGACTTGTGTCGAGCTGGAACGTCTATCAGAAAGGGTCCATAAAGGGCACTCTTTCTTTCTTTCTTTCTTTCTTTCAGATATGGTCTATGGAAGCCATTTCTTTCAGCATGAGTATATAGAAACGTCCTTTCTTTCGGAATGGGTCTATATAAGCACCAAGACGGTCTGGGAAAATGTGGTCCATTTATTTGGAACCTCATGATGGATTGTCTGATGCGGGAGTTATATGCTGATGAACTGCTTATTATCATAATTGAAGACGAGACTCGAGTCGCGCTGGAAGGTTTTAGTGAGCAGGCCATGGGTGTCGTGGGGTCTGGAGTGACCGAGAGGGAGCTGAGGTGGCGAGTACCAAGGATAGGACCATATTCGAAATGGTGAACATAACGTACAGTAAGTTAGTCAGGTCAAGTACTTGGGTATAACTATTGCAGAGAGGATACATTTTCCGTCACATTTTGATCGCTAGCAGGATAAATTGACATCTGTTGCTGGTATGATCAGAAGGGTAAGGCCCTGTGCAACATGTGGTGCACCTGTATGTTGTGCCACAGGTAAGTCTGTTTTGAATCGGAGAAAGTTCTTGTCATGTTAACGTGTAGCAGTTGGCTCGGGTCTTTTGGCCTGGTGGACGGAGATGTTAGGCGATGGAGTTCAGTCCTTCTGGAGCGTGCTGCCGATCGGTGATGGACTAGGTGGCCCAACAGTGACAAAGGGAGGGTGACGTACGAATTTATTCGTGACGCTATGTTCGTACTTGACCGGCCAGACTTTACCTTTAGGATAGATTAATGTGGGTGTGGCATGACTGAGAACTGGAGGCATATACTGACGGAATGTCCTCGCAGCTGAGTCTGTTTTGGGTTGGACAAAGTTTTTGCCGTGCCAACAGTAGAGATTGCCTCAGTCCTTCTAGGAGCGTGTTGATGATAGGTGACAGACTAGGTGGACCAACCACTGTTGGTCCCTCCACAAAGGGAGGGAGACGTGCGATTTTATTCGTGACGCCACGTTCGTACTTGACCGCCCAGACTTTATTTTAACCATGAATCGGGGAATCTTATTGACGAAGCATGGCTCTCTCAAGGCATTTTTGCAAGAAGAGACCTGTCCGGGACAGATTTTTGTGAGTGTGGGATGACTAAGGACTTGAGGCATGTACTGACAGAATGTCCTTGCACCTGAGTCTGAAAATGTGTTGTGATTGGCTCGGGCCTCCTGACGTGCTGCTGATAGATGGGGGACTAGGTGGACCAACGGCGACAAAGGGAGGTTTGTTAGTTTACCGGCGTGACTTTACCTTTAGTGTCAGTATGGAATTCTTAGTGAATGGGCTTGGATCTCTGAATGCATTTTTGCACATAAGAGGTCTATCGAACAGATTTATGTGGACGTGACTGACTGAGAACAGGAGGGTTGCACTGACAAAATGTCAAATGTGGAGATAACGTATGGAGCAGCGGGATGGGTGGGTGGTTAAGGCACTTGAATACGTTCGCAACCTTATTTTTTAAAGTAGTGTTGCACGTGAAGTGTTTGTTAAGAGAAAGACGAGACTTAGTGTAGGTAATCCTCTGGCGTAGTCATCTCTGAAGTTGGGGGTGTTGGTGTGGAGGAATGTTGGTACAACGTTGTGTTGTTCTTGTGAATTTCGTTCCGGCTACCCGTGAGAGTAGCTTTCGTTGTGTTGTTTTGTCGCGGTTCGTGCGGTCCCTTGTGCAGCTCGTGAACACTGTATGTTAGTTGTTGGTTGTCCTATCATTTAGGGGGTCACAGTCCCGAGCTGTTTGGAGTCCAACTGTTAGTAGTTAGGCCATATTCTGGTACCACGGGTTCAAGTTGCCAGCTAGATCTCCGGATCTTATTAGAAGTTTGTTTTGGGTGCCCTTGTGGGAGCATCGCCGTGACTGTGGTTTGGACCTAAATCGCGAGTAAAGTTTTTGGCCCAACTGTGGATTTGAAATTTTTACTGGGTGCCTGGATCATCGATGGGCTGCGCTCCTTACCAAGGAGGCGATCACGTCCAAATACGTTTCAGCGAATTGCAACTCTTACTTCTATGGTAGACGCATTTTATTCACTCGGTGTTAAGAGCACTGTGAGACAGACTGTAAGTTAGGTACTCACAATAAACACTTCGACGTGTGATCCGGTTGTAATGCAAGCTGCAGCCGAGGAAGAGAAAGAAACAAGATTGTAACATGTCTGCAAAGCATAGCGGAGTGCTTCCGGACATTTCGGCCATATGTATGTTGCATATAGTGGGCTCACCCAGCCCAGGTTAACCCCACCCTACGAAAAACCAATAAAGAACGAGGCATATGTTATGTTGATGACCTCTGTAAACATTTTTAGACCATGATCTGTGAATTACCACCTGAAATTTACGGGCTATTTATAAAGAAGGATCTGTTTATGCACTGGCGGAGGTACATGCAAATTAAGGCTATTGTTTGTAGTCGCTCTGTGTCACCATACCCATTACTTAGTACACGAATTTCCGGAAACGGTTTCAAGACCAAATATATTAGGTAAGGCAGAAGAAGGTTTAAAATGAACCATAAGAACCAAAGAATATTTCCCTTCCTGCTAAGAACACACCCTCGTGCAAAAAGTGCATAATGTAAGGATTATGAAAATTTGTATGAGTGTTTGTGCCTCAGCTTGTGTGTGTGTGAATAATGACTGTCAAAAGTTTCCTGAAGTTTACAAAGAATTTTCTTTTTTCTGTATACTTCCCAGCTTTTCCTGCTATTTTTCCGACTTCGTATACTTTGTGTGTTAAGCGGAAAATTGTTTTGTAATTAACACAAAAACAAAGTGGTGTTTTTTCTGTCGTTTTTCTTTTCTGCAAAAATTTTCACCACCACCAAGCCCCACAGATATTCCGCATTGGAAAAATAGCTGAAAAATACACACACAGAGATCCAAGGTGTCATAATAGTGAATGAAAAAGGAAGAAGTTTTTGTCGTTTGCTTGAGTATCATCATCAGCAGCGAATTTTTGCTCATCATCATCGTCGTCGTTGTTGTTGTTGCTGCTGTTGATGTCGCCACTGAGATGAAAATATGCCAAAGAGTACAGTTTTGATGAGCCAAAGATATTTTTTTTGTCATAAACTTTATAATTAGTGTAAATAATTGAAAATAATATCAAACACCGCTAATTAGCAGTAAAAGTTGGGCTGTGTTTTTTTTCTTTTGTCACAATATGGCTTAAGGGGTTTTGTTTTCTTGGTTCAGGAGTTGAAATGTGTCACAAAAATTAAAACAAAAAAATTGCATAAACTGACAAAGTGACAAAAAGTCCTAAAATTGTGGCTACAATTCATGTGAAAGAGCCTAAATATAGGAAATAATTTATAAAAAGCTAAGAAGCCCAAAAGTATGCTCAATTTGTTGGAATAGTATTAAATCTAGACATTAGGTTATTTTTAATCAAGCTCCTAAAAACAGATTTTACTTTATGGTAGATAGACGGCATTAAATTATGCTTTCTTATTTTTATTTTTTTAATTTTAAAATTACTTTGATATATGTATGTTCATTTTCAAATATTGCTCTGTTCCAGAACCTGCAAGAAGCTACAACTTTTTACTAGGCTAACAATTTTTCCTTTACGTTATCGAAAAAATGAGTAGATTCTTGCAGTTCTGGAACAGACCATATGTTGGGTGGATATTGAAAACCAAACACCTAAAAGTATACACTGCCTGCAGACAAAGTATCCAAGCAGCTCTCTAATAAGTTTAATTTCCTTTTTATTTAGTTAAAATTTGTAATCAATATAGAGGAATTGCAATTTCTAAATATTTCAAATCCCCCACCAAATGAAAAGAGTGCAAAATTAATTGGTGGCGGCATAGATTGCAATTGTTCCACTCATCGCTACAGCAATGATGTTTTTTTCTTGTGTTTTTTTTTTTTTCAAAACAACACTTTAGTTTTGATTAAATTTATTCACAGATACAAATATACATACAAACGTTCATTTGAGAATGCCAACACTTTGTTTTTAATTGAAATCCCAATTAACCCCTTTCAGTGATCTCTCTTTTTAGCAGTGTAGACTAGTCTACTACTTTGATGACCATTATTCAGGGTATCATCATCCGCAATGAATTGAACTGAAATGAATGAACGAACACACATAGATATGGCTGTGAGACAAAAGTCCAACAAATGTTTGTAAAATTGTAAAATGCACTGGGTTTTCCTGCTTTCAATGTTTCCTCTTTCATTTGAAATTGTTTCAATTCAATTGAGTATTGAGTTTTATGTGCCGCAGCATGGCATAGAAGACAATGCTGACCTCTGTTCAGTTCAGTTTAGTTTTTTGATTAGATGGTGTAAATTAAAATCATTCTATCACATCTAAATGTAGATGTATACATCTGTATGTAGCTTTGTGTGTAGGCCATAAAATATCTAACGTTGTTGGAAAATGAAACTTATTGCAAATATTGTAGAACAAATTAAGAAATATGTATATGGGCGTTAAAAAAATTGTGCAAAGTGTGAATTTTATTGATTAAAGTTAGAGGGGAAATTCAAATTAGAGAAGGCGCTTTGTTTAGTCAAAATTTTATTTTAGCATATACTCTTAGAATTTTTATTGATGTGTGCTTTTCCGTTGCCTACCTTTTAGGGATGATTTTTTACATAAACCACATTTATGAGCGGTCATTTATTAAAGGTCTGTTAAAAGCTTAAAGCCCTATGCAGCAAAACATGAGCAATTAATTTGTACAAAACTAGCGAAATTTCTTATACAAAATCCTGAAGATTTTGAACGAATATAGATATTTTCATAATTCGAGTGATAACATCCCAGCAAAAAAAAATCATTACCAAATAATTCGGTTTTATAGTACTTTTTGGTAGTCGTAACTACTTACAAAACAGCTTACTAACCCATTATCTTAACAGGGGCATGTCGCGCTGAATAACTAGTTAATTTATGACCACTAGAAGTTTAAAAATAAGTTAACAAAGCATATGTTCAATTTTTAGAACAGTTGATGTGGAATTTGTTTCCATTTTCATCACACTTAAAATGTTTATTTTATTTTGCTCTCTGCTGGATTTGATCACGCGTGCTTCTAATTTGTAGCCGAACACACTACACACTTTGCTATGCGCAAGAACATTAAGGGTTGTTTAAACGCGTACAAGTGCAACACCAATGTTTTTAATATTCTTAAAAAAAAAAAAAAAAAAAAAAAACTCGCGTGCCGACGGTGAGCGTTGAATACACAACCCTAGGATTTGTAGTCGGACACACTCGCTCTGTGCCACCGTACTCATTACTTAGCAAGTAGTTTTACCTTGTTACATAGCTTTGTAATGGGTTACATTCCGTTATCTACGGATCCGAATTTTTGCTGGGATAATCAGTTTTCCGGAGAATCAAAAACGGTCAAGGTCACAAATAAATTTTTATGTTTTTTTACTATTTTTCATCAAAATATGAGTGTTTTTATAACTTTCTTTTAAGCCGATAGCCTTAGATACTAGTGATATTTTTTTATAAATTTTTTATTATAATAAAAAATTCAAATAAATAAAAAAAGAAAAAAATCTTTCTATAAAATAAAAATACAAAAAAAAAAATGAATTAAAATTTATTAAAAAATTAAAAAAAAGGTGTACACTCAGCTTTCCGCTAAGGGCATTCACATCCCAACCCCATGCCTGTCAGGAATCTACAAGTCTATCTGCAAGGAAGCTGCTCGAATGAAGGAGTAATTGGTAAGCATGCTTTATCTGGAAAAGTTGAGCATGTACTTTGAAACCAACACCTTAAGAGCTTTGAGTATCGGAACGTGGTCCTCAAGATTGAATCTATAAAATTGGGAAAGCTTAAATAACCACAGAAGGATTTCTTTGTGCAGGATTTGATGAGCAATTGGGCTTAATTGAAAACAGCCTTCAACAATGGCAAAACTGAGATTAAGGATGTACGGCTGGAGGAACAACATGAAGTTTCTCTTCCATCTCACTCGTGTCTTCCGACGCTCCACTGAGGCTCCAAATATCTGCAATGCACACTCGTTCTCTTGTGTCATTTTATCTCGCTTTGCTTTTATTCTGATGCCTGAAATCCGGAACAGATAGCATAAAATTTGTTCAATTATTTCTTACTCATTAGCTGGATGATCATTGGTTAAGTAGTCAATTGGCTATAGCTATGAATGACTACCCAAATAAGCTCCCACATGATTGAAAACCCACTGGAAAAAATTAATCTACAATCAGCATGGGGCGAAGCAACCAGTGAAACCAGGAACATGTTGCGTAGAATCTTTCCATCACTTTGGCTGATCATTGGTTCCACGCTGAAGATTTTGAAGAACTATCTGTAGCTCTGAATGACAACCAAAAGCTTTCAAATCTCTAAGAAACAGAAAAAATGGATCTTCTCAGCATTGCTTGAAGCAATCAGTGTAGTGAGCGTGCGATCACTACGAGCAAAACCATATGCAAAAATATATACAAGGATTTGTGGTCTAAAAATCCCACCGAAATGGCTGAAATGTGGTATTAAGTCTTCGTTAGGGGTATGAAACTTTACATCTGAAATTTGTCCGCATGGGTCCACGTCTTCATATAGCCCCCATAGAACGGTACCTCCCGATTTCCGATATTTTGAAGGTTGTGGCCTCAACATGACACTTAAATGGCCGACATTTTGTATAAAGTCTTCGTTGGGAGTATAAAACTTTCCACCTAAAATTTGTCAGAACGGTACCTCGCGATTTTCGGTATTTTCAAAGTTGTAGCCTCAATATCCCACTGAAATGACTGAAATTTGGTATTTAGTCTTCGTTGGGGGTATACAACTTTCCAACTGAAATTTCTCGATATACATAGGTCCACTTCTTCATATAGCCCCCATAGAACGGTACCTTCCGATTTTCGGTATTTTGAAGGTTGTGGCCCAATATCCACTCAAAATAGCTGAAATTTGGTATTAAGTCTTCCTTGGGGGTAACAACTTTCCACCTAAAATTTGTCGGTTTAGGTTCAGCCCTTCATATAGCCCCCATAGAACGATACCTCCCGATTTTCGGTATTTTGAAGGCTGTGGCCTCAATATCCCGCCAAAATGGCTGAAATTTGGTATTAAGTCTTCCTTGGGGTAAACAATTTTCCACCTGAAATTTGTCGGTATAGGACCACGTCTTCATATAGCCCCCATAGAACGATACCTCCCGATTTCCGGTATTTTGAAGATTGTGGCCACAATATCCCACCAAAATGGCTGAAATTTGGTATTAAGTCTTCCTTGGGGGTAAACAACTTTCCACCTAAAATTTGTCGGTTTAGGTTCAGCCCTTCATATAGCCCCCATAGAACGATACCTCCCGATTTTCGGTATTTTGAAGGTTGAATCTGTGGTTATACACTATTTTATTGACTTGTCTGAAAAGAATTTTAAACAGAACCAGTAAGGAAAGGATCAAGGTCTGGCGGGGCCGACTATATGATACCCTACGCCACTGTGAATATGTAAAATATATATGGGAGTTATATCCAAACATGGTGCGCCTTAACTAATTTTAAATGGAAGGAGCATACACCTGGGTAGATTTTGCAGATTCTGAAACTACAATGCTCATAGATGAGAAATATCAAGAATCAAATAAATCGCGATTTAAGTTCACATTTTTAGGGGTTCTTTAGGTTTTCACGATTTTGCTTAGAAACCGCGAGTCCTATGTAAGTGGGCCTAAAGAAAATGTTGTGCCTGTGAAAATTCTCCACAGGATTGACCTTTATGATATTTTTGCAGGATTTACCGTTTTGAGATATAGGAGTTCAATTTGTTTAAGGCACACCGTGCAAATCTTAACCGATTTCGATATAATTTCGCACATTTATTTCCAGACCGAATTCAGTCACACATTCCAAATATCATTGAAATCGGACTTATATAGCGTGTTTGGTGCAGCAAATATGTGAAATCGGCCGAAAATATATATGGGAGCTATATACAAATCTGAACCGATTTCGATATAATTTGGCACATTTATTTCCAGACCGAATTCAGTTACACATTCCAAATTTCATTGATATCGGTCATATATAGCGTGTTTGGTACAAAAAATACGTGAAATCGGCCGAAAATATATATGGGAGCTATATCCAAATCTGAATCGATTTCGATATAATTTGGCACACTTATTTTTAGACCGAATTGGTGCAGCAAATAAGTGAAATATATAAGGGAGCTATATCCAAATCTGAACCGATTTTCGCCTACAGATTTTTCCTACGGCAAAAAAAAATATAGTCCCCAATTTTCAGCTGAATCGGACAAAAAATGCGACCTGTACGTTGCGAACAAAAATACATGGACAGACGGACGGACATGCATAAATCGACTCAGAAAGTGATTATATGTATATCCTCAAAAGGAACTATGGGTCTATTTCGTTTCCTTTTGTATGTTACATACAAATGCACAAAGACATAATACCCCTTACCACTGTGTGGTGTAGGGTATAAAAATTGTACATACAAAAATTGTTGTACCTTTTATTGAAATATTTGTTGCATAAGAAAATGTGTAAAATGCATAAATTTTGCATATGCAAAAAATTATGCATTTTGCATAAGTCATATGTTTCGATTGCAATTTAATTAGAAGCCAAAAACATGCCCATTCCCAAACAAAAAAACATGCCCAAAGCTGGGGACAATATAAAGCTATTGTCTTATGGACCAACTCAAATTGATTTCTTTGTAAAATTAAAAAAAATCCAAAAAAAAAACAAAATGAATAAAGTATAATATTCTAACTTTCTCTTGCTGATGTATTCATTTGAACATATCGGGGTTTTCTAAATCGAAAAATATTTAACTTGATACGAAAGTTTAATTTTTTGAATGATTTAACGACTACGAGTTAATAATGCTGCACTTTTCATCCCGTACTTTTTCCTTGATTACTAATTAAAAAGTAATTTATCATATTGTTGCACATCATCATCAAGTCAGTTAAATTACATTAAACCATTGAAGCAATTTCCAACTTTTCTGTGACATTTTTTATTTTTAACATTTTTGCAACAAAACTGCACCGAAAACACCCAAATGAAGGAACACAACAAATCATCAAACAAGTAAAGAAGAAATCTGCCAACCAGTCCGTCAGGCAGTTAAGAAGTTAAATAAGAAAAAAAACAATAAACAACATTGACAAAACATCTAAGCAGCAACAGCGTAGGAGGTCATAATGGTTTTTATGATATGATGGGATTTGTGTAATGCCTGCAATAGATATGACAAGATCCACACTTTTTGCTTAGGACTAGAATGGGGACTAAGACCAACAACCGAAGAGAGGAAGCGGGAGAGTACGAACACAGTCAGACAAGACAACTAACAAATGATAGACACTGTTTGCAACATTCATTCATTCAATCTGTCACTTTGGCCACTTTGCTGTTGTTGGATTTCAAACTACAATAATGCCACAAAAAAGTTAAAGGAAACTATAGGTAAGAAACGAACAAAACTTGGAATATGACAACATTAACGGCAGAGACAATGATCATGACGATGACGAAGAGAACTGACGACTATGGCTACAATGAAAATGATGATGACGACTGTGGCAACGACAAAAAGTTGATGAGGAAATGTGCTGTAATCTTATTTAATGCATATTGTTTATGCTGCCCCCACACATTATGCGACTTTCCACACACACACACACGTACACATGTATATAAACATATGTATGTTTTAGCATTGATAGCCATGCAACGAGCTGCGGCATATTTGCTGGAAAATTTGTTAATTTTATTTACAATAATCTAGTGGAAAATTTTTCTTCTGGTCACACTTTATCCGTATAAGAGATTATGACTCCATTTATCCGTAAGGCAAAAACCCAAACAGCATATTAAGTGTGGGGGTATTTTTAATGTGATGCTTTAATGTGAATAATGGAAAAGGCCCTAGGAGAAAATCAGATATTGCAAGTATTTAAAAATCCCAAGAAAATTATAGAAAAAAAAATGAAAAATAAATTCAAGACATGGCCTTTTATTTTGAAGAGGATATTTGCTTTTCTTCTTTCATTCTCATAAAGCATTTTCCCTAAAAACTTTATTGAAATACTACAATGAAAGCAATTTATAAGCATATCGTCCATAGTGTGTAGAGCAAAACCCTAGTCAATCTAGGCAAAAATAACACAACAAACAAACAAAAAAATGCCGCAGGTCCAAACTTGCCAAGGTAGAGGAAACCTAAGATACTGTCAAGCCAGTATGAGATCAAATTAGCAGTAAGTAGGCAGAAGAATAACAAGGAAACAGTAATCGATGGTCAGCTAGACGAGGTATTTAAGATGGCGGCCACACTCCGAAAAGTGTTATTTAAACAGGTAAGAAAATATCAGTCAGCTGTGCTGACGGAGGTATACCCTCAGCCTCTGACCAAAAAAAAAATTGATTTTGTATCACGAGTTTGCTTCAAAATACGTGAAATTTGTAGGTACCGTAATGAGGGGATATACACGAAAAAAATACTGTATTTTAGGAATATGTTCAAATTTCTGAACGCCTTTCATAAAGCCAAAAAATACTGGTTTCTTCTGAGAGATTAAAAAAAACAATTTTGGCGAGTTGTTTTGTTTTTATTGACCGACAACCACCACATACCACCAACCAAACCAGAGACCAATTTTGCTGTTTTTATACCCTCAGCCTTTAGGCTAAAGAGGGTATTTAAACTTTGATACGACCAAAAATGTGCCTCATCGAAATAATGCCTCATCGTATGTTTGTACGATATCCGTTTCAGACAATTTTGAGTAGATCTAGCAATGTCCGTCCGTCTGTCTGGCTGGCTGGTGCGTACGATAACTCTCGGATCAAACGATTCGGTTCAAATTTTGGGTATCGAAATATTTTGCCCAGATTTGATTTAAGTTCGAAGATGGGCCATATAGGTCCACTCCTTCAGGTTCCTCCCCCACAAAAGTTCGAAAATGTTCGGAACATTTCTGCTTACGATAACACTTGAAGGGAGTAATCGATTTGATCCATACGTTGCCCATCGTAAAATGTGTACCCGACTTAGATAATGTTTCAATATAGACTTAATAGGCCCACTCCTTCGGGTACCTCCCACACACATTTTCGGAAAAGTTCAGTTTAGGGCCATCTTTCGAATCGCTCTGATTTTTGTTTTAGCAACTTGTATTCACTGCCATCCGTACGACGGTACAAGTTTTATAAGGGGCAAGTCCATACTTCCTGAGAAAATAACCTGAAAGTTGCAAAAAAACCTATGACACCGTGTGAGGTGGTTGGAGCGCAAGATAACTCTAGAACGGATCTGCCGATTCGGTCCAAAATTTGGCCTTAGTAATATTTTGTCCAAACATGGTTTAAGTTTGAAAAGATGCCATATCGGTCCACTCCTTCAGGTCCACAAAAGTTCAAAAATGTTCGGAAAATGTGTTCATACGGTAACTCATGAAGGGAGTGGCCGAATTGGTCCATACTTTATACATCCTAATATATCTACTAGAAATAGATCAGGACTATATTTGTCCACTCCATCCGGTAACTCCCACACAAAATTTCGGATAAGTTCACTTTATGACCTGATATCGAATCACTTTGAATTTTGTTGAAGCAACTTGAATTCGCTGCCTCAATTACGATAGTAAACGTTTTTTCAGGGGCAAGTCCATACTTCTTGAGCAAACATCCCGAAGGGTGTAAAAACCCCCTATGGCACCATATAAAGTGGCTGGAGATCCACTTCCATAATGGTCAATGTAAATCCATTCCTTTTAATATCTCCTCCTCAAAACTTTTGATCTCTAATCCTAATGAACATTTTTGTCGGTTCAAATTCCCAAAATTTTTAAAAACCATGTTTGGAATTTTGGGAAAAAATTGTTTCAATATATACAGGCTGAAGGTATATCATTGTCGGCAAAGCCGACTGATACTTTTTTACTTGTTTATTAATGTTTTTATTTTGTATTATTGTAATTCACCGTTTTTCTTCTAATGATTTTCACTGTAGTGGTTATCGTCTTGTGAGATATGAACCATATGCACATTAGTGTTGGGCAATCTCGTTCATTAAGCGGATCGATCTTTTTCATTCCGTTCACCAAAAAGATCCGGGTCGTTTAGTTCGTTCTTTGGCTCTTTTTCGTTCAACAATACATTTGACTGTGTTATTTTCTTTTGAAGTCGTTCGTTCTCTGCTGCATATGACTTTTCTTTTCACCGAATCGTTCTTTTGAAAATGTTCGTTCACGAACATTTGTGTCACTTGCTTGTTTGTGTGCTAATGGGGGTGGTTTTGTTTCTGAACGTAGTGGTGGTGGTTTTGATATGAAAGAACCAGATGAACGAATGGTGCAAAAGAAATATATGACCGAGATGTGCTACTGAATGAGGTGAGTTACTGAGCGAGAGTAGCTCTCTGAATCATTGCTTTGTGCGGAAATTTGTGCTGCTTGCGCTAACGCAGCGTTTGTTTAGAGTTTGACTGCAAAACCAATGCTGCTAATTTTGTAAGCAGCAATGACTCGTCCATCGGGGATCTAAATGAACGATATAAAAGAATGAGCTGGATACGGATCCGTTCGTTCTTTTCGCGGAATCGTTCCTTTGAGCCGGTTCGTTCATGAACGACACAACTCTAATGCACATACATACATGTTGAGTCTATCACCACTAGGTTAAGATATTAGATGTTGCCTTTATATTAAACAAATTAAAAAATTGCAGATGCGAACTATATCGTACAGCCAATCACTTTGTTTTTTGACACCAAACGCACTGTAGTTGTTCGGTTTGTCAGTTAACTAACAAAAATTTTTGCGACGGTGGTAGTTGTTGTGTGTGTTGTGGTTTGTTGATAAAGTCTCAATGTGATGGTGAGACGATGGTGGAGGTTGTGTTGTGGTTTCTTGTTACAGTGTCAATGTGATGATGAGACGATGAGACCATTCAAAAGAAAACGAGAACAAAGTTGAGAGCATATAACAAACAAGAGAGGAAATATTGGGAATATAGGGAAAAATAGGAAAGTGATTTTGCATCTCATGAAAATCTTACATATTTTTGAAAAAATAGTGTCTTTCGGACGGATATAAGAAACTGCACATGTATCTTATGTGAGGTACCTGTACAGTGTAAAAAAGCCACATCACGAACGACAATATGTAAAAATTCTTGAAATATTTTTTTCTGTGTAACAAATCGTTGACATATACTAACATTTTTTAGAGAGCATACATCTGATTTATTGATAACTCGAAATCAGTGTACGTAAAAATACGTTATGAAACATTTCCAATGGTTTCATTTCGTATTTTCCAAAGGAACAATACAAAACGAAACATAACCCACGTTGACCGAACTCGCTGTTTTGTTTCGTTTTATTTTACATTCGTGAGTGCGAACAAAACGAATAGCGAAAAGTTCTCAATCCAACAACATAAGATAGAAAACGAATATGTTCGAAAAATATGGACGATTCAATGAGTTATTCGTTTGGTGGTTGGAAACGTCAACCGTAGTATGTTCCAAGCACGTTGATGTTAGCTGATAGGGTTGTTAAGCAATCAAATGTGTGTGCGTGTGTCTGAGAGTGGCATTAATCATTTCACACAGCAAATGTTTGGCAAAAAATTCTTTTTGTTTCGGTGGTAAATGATAAAACTCGGCAAAGCATAGCCGAAGTACATTTCAGTAATAGTACGGTTTTTGTCTTTTTACATTGAAAGGTTTGTGGTTTTGTTTTAAGAACGAAACGATTTAGAGAAACTTAAAAGTTTGTGACTTTGTGTGATTGCTACGGCAATCGTTTTGTTTGTTTGCGTTCATTGCTCGAAATATTAAATTACGTTAAACTAAGTTTGTAGGAAATTTTTGAAAATGTTTGAGAGTTATCTTGCACACTAGACATTTTAGTTAGCTTTAGTTATTGGGCAATTATCTCGGGAAGTATGGAGTTTCTCCGGAAAAAATTTACAGTTGAAAGGGGGCCGATGGGACACCATACTGAACAAATTTCAAAACAATTCTAGAGGAGCTCTTAAACTTTACTCCTTCCGAATTTTGTGTGTGAGGTACCTGAATGAGTGGACTGATATAGTCCATATTCCAAGCTGATACATGACTGGGTAAAATAATACAATGTGCATAGTTTGGACCAATTGTCTTACAAATTTTCCATTTTATTTCGTGCGGCCAGGATTTCTTGGAGAGTTTTGCCATTATATCCGGAAGTGTGGACTTGCGCCCGAAAAAAATTTTATCGTCGTAAAGGGAGCCGCAAGGACAACCTGTTGAAAACAATTCCAAAACGGGCCGAGAGCAGCTTTTAAACTTCACTTTTTCCGAATTTCGTGTGGGAGGTACACGAAGGAGTCCATATTCGAACCCGATCTATATCTGGATGGAACCACACGATATGCAAAGTTTGGACCAAATCGATTGCTCCGTTCCAGAGTTATCATTCACACCATTTTACAGAAAAATTGTGAACTTTTGTGTGGAAGGTACCCGAAGGAGTGGAACGATATGGTCCATGTTCGAACTTAAACTATGTTTCGTGCAAAATTTGGTTCGAATGGGTTAATCCGTTCGAGAGTTATCGCGCGCGCCTGCCAGACAGACAGACGGTCATGGCTAAATCGACTCCAAATTGTCTGAAACGAAGTTTGTCCAAGCATACTTGGGGTCTAAAATGGTTATTTTGACGAGGAACATTTTTGGTCGTATCAAAGTGTATATACCCTAGTTAGTATAAATGCTGAGGGTATAAAAATGAGGCGACTTAATTTGGTGTTCTATGTAATGTCTGAGAAAATAATATCTAAATCAACTATTACCTGGTTTAAACGAGCTATGAATGTAAATGTAAATCGGACACTATAACACTTGAACTTGATAGGATACTTTTTTATTTTAATACCTCTCCGTAACCTTATTTCTCGTGGGGAATGTCCTGATAGTTCATTTTCGTAGAAAACCTCAAAACCTGTTTCTCATTTTCTATAAGTCCTTAGAAAACTTCTTAGAAAAAGTTTTTCCTACAGTAAAAAATCTGGATTCCTTTACTAATCTCCAATTTCCTGCACTTACTTAGGCGGCCCTCTCTCTACAGAACATTTGTCTTATAAGCCGAATTACAAATGAATATCCACTCCTCTCAATTTGTTGCTTTTCTTTCCCTATTTGGAATATCGTATGATGACATGGCAGACATACATGACATGGCTTGACAGGACAGGCATGACATGACATAGCCAATGCAATCGTAACTTTATACATTTACAATACTAATGTCGTTATTTAGGCGATACAGCTCGTTCTTCATTCATCGTCGATATTCACCGTCAAAAAAGGTTCGCCAGTACCCAGCAAAATGTGCGATGCCAAAGATGCCATTCAATCGTGGGTACAAGTGATCTGGCATGTCATCTTTTTAGCCTCTTCATCGAGGAATTTTATATGAGCTTGGACCCCAAAAGATGCTATTCATTTTTGGATCCAAAGCATGTCATTTACACCAATGCTTTGACATGTCATTTTCACCAACCCTTTGCAATGACATTATCATTACGACGAGAGTTTTAACAACGTTGGTTGTGATTTCGAGTCTCCGACAACATCAAGCCTATTGTAAATAATTAATCTTATATATTTAGAAAAATTTGTATAAGAACACAAAATTCATCTCTATTGGATCGATAGAATGGGTTCAAATTCTGATGAAAAGATCGGATCTTTCACGACTTCCTTTGCATGGGCTCAAATGCTGATGAAAAGATCGGATCGTTCACGACTTCCTTTGCATTGGTTCAAATGCAAATTAAAAGATCGGATCTTTCACGAACCAATGCAAAAGGTGTCATGAAATCACGTCATCGCATGGAACCCCTTCCTTCAAATTTTGCTGGGTAGATCTTTCGAAGACATTTTTCCCTAAAGACACCAACCTACGTGGGTTTTGTTTTTCGTTTTCTTTGTTTTTCATAGTATGAAATTAATCCAAGTTTTTATCGTTCTAAGGGGTGAACGCGGGGAACAGGTTAATTCACTACTATTAACGGATTCTAAATGCAGTACCCCAGGTGATAACACGGGGATATGAGTGTCCACATACGAATTGAGGCGGCTACATCGTCCGGATCTTAACTGTGCCAACACCACTCGTGTTTGCCTTGGCTGCTGGTGTTCTTCTGCTGCGATGGATGGGGGTGGTCCCCTTGTACGGCATTCAAACTGTATCTCTATACTGCCTGTGCAACCATGTCAGTGGGAATGCTATCCAAGCCTGCCTGATAGACTCGTTGGTCTAAAGGTTCTCTTTTATACCTTTGGACCTCTCTCTCTATATCATGAAGATCTCTCATGACGTGCCTGGGTGGGGGAAGCCTTTCTATTAAATCATGACAGGGGTGTTCACTGCTATAACACCCAAGCAGGCACTGCATCGACAACATCTTGTTGTGGTGACGCATCGGCAAAACCTTCGTCTCCTCATGAAGATGGTCAACTGTCATGAGAGGCACCCTGTTGCAGTTCTCAGGGCGGCATTCTGGCTGGTTTGAATATTCTGCCACTGCGTAGTGCTAACATTTGCATACAACGCTGGCGCCGCATACCTTACCACAGACCGGCCTATTGCATTGTAAGAGGTCAACAAAGGTTTCTTTGTCAGCACCCCAAGTGCTAACGGCCAGCGACTTGAGGACCTTATTCCTACTTCTGATTCTATCGCATTCCTTTGGTATATTACCTTGCATACATCAAAGAGTTTATACATTGCCCAAAGAATTAACACATATCTTACTGCTATCATTCCGTCTCAAGCTCTCATCGTTTTTGGGATGTCCCCCTTTTCTCTCTCTCTGTCTGCCCATCAACCGTCCTTTATAAAATTAATTACTTCTTTTGAAAATTTTCCCATAAAAATCAAATTCAAAAACCTTAACATTTTATGCAATAAATTTTCCATTTTAGACGGTCGTTTCGTATGTGTTGACTATATATGTATATCCTTACTGGTTGGGATCCTTAAAACAAAACACTTCCGTCCACACTTGCTGCTGGACGGCTGGCTGGTTTGGTAATATTGGTGCTGGTGCATAAACTTTTAGAGCATTTGAATGAAATCCATGAAAAACAAAAACCCAATGTTTAAATGAAAAACGACATAAATTACACAAACTCGGTCGTTGAGTTAAGTCAGGGTGGGGAGAAGGATTTAAAGAGAGAAAGTCTTTTGTTTTACAAAACAGCCATAACAGAAATCCTACTGCTACTCTCTCACTCTTTACCCAAAAGACACAAATAGTCCGATTTTCCCAATGATCTAGGAGGATTCACAACACTTTGCAAAGCCAGCAAGGAAATATTTTACGCTTGTGTGTGTTTGAATCTGTCTGTCCTTGTGGCTGGTAATGATATCTACCAAGTGTGTGTATATGTGTATTGTGCATAAAAGTTTAAACCCATTTGCATATGTATTATGTTATAAAGGACATGTAGGAAATTTGGGCTTTGGAAAATCCATACCAACTTTTCGTTTTCGTTCTACTGCTATATTGCGTAGTACTTTCATACATTGACGTTGGTATGGTAAAGTATGGTGATGGTGTTGGTGTTACTTGGGTATTGTCCTTTTCCGGCAATCCTGCATGTCTCATTGTATGCCACTGAAACATATAGTTTTGCTGAAAATTGTTTAACCTTACAAGTTATAAATTTTAAATACTTTTTGTCACACTTCCTTCTGTTCCTTTAGAATCAAACGCACACACTTGCTTGCCAGCAGGATAACCATTCTCTCACATACATACCATTGATTCAAAAGCATAGCCAAAAGCCAATAATATATAAAGAAGTCATGTTGGACATGCTAGGCAAATGGTGCGTTTAAAGTGTTTGCGTGTGTGTGTGTCTGCATATGTTTTGCCATTGCCTTTTGATCCTTTGCCTATCATTTACTTTACTTTTTCCATTTGGTTGACAGGCGAATTTGTTTAACATATTCCCCCCCCAAACTTTATTTGCATATTTATTAAGAAATGGAGAACAAGAAAAAGAACAACAACAATAACAATTTGTTGAATTTTTAAATGGGAAAATGTTTTCATTTTCTGTTTAACAAATCAAATGATTTGACACTTTCAATTCATGTTGTTTAAAAGGATTTAAGGGTTTCATTTTAAAAGAAATGGGAAATGGATTTATGAGATGGCATTTTTGTGAGAAAAAGGCTGTCATGAATATATCACAGAATGGTTAGTAAGAATTCAAAGGGTTTAGGAATATACTCCAAGTCTAATGGATATATTATCTACGCGATTAGGATAATATGGATACATTATCTACGCGATTAGGATAATATGGATACATTACCCACGTGCTTAGGATAATGCAGATTTATTATCCACGTGCTTAGGATAATGCAGATTCATTATCCACGCGCTTAGGATAACGTAGATACATTATCCACGCGTTTAGGATAATATGGATACATTATTCACGCGCTTAGGATAATATGGATACATTATCTACGCGATTAGGATAATATGGATACATTATCTACTCGTTAGGATAATATGGATACATTATCCACGCGCTTAGGATAATGCAGATACATTATCAACGCGCTTAGGATAATATGGATACATTATCCACGCGCGTAGGATAATATGGATACATTATCCACGTGCTTAGGATAATATGGATAGATTATCTACGCGATTAGGATAATTTAGATACATTATCAACTCGCTTAGGATAATATAGATACATTATCTACGCGATTACAATAATATGGATACATTATCCAATGGCTTAGGATAATATAGATACATTATCCACTCCCTTAGGATAGTATGGATACATTATCCACTCGCTTAGGATAATATGGAAACATTATTCACGCGCTTAGGATAATATGGATACATTATCCACGCGCTTAGGATAATATGGATAGATTATCTACGCGCTTAGGATAATATGGATACATTACCCACATGCTTAGGATAATGCAGATACATTATCCACTCGCTTAGGATAATATGGAAACATTATTCACGCGCTTAGGATAATATGGATACATTATCCATGCGCTTAGGATAATATGAATACATTATCCAAGTGCTTAGGATAATATGGATACATTATCCACGCGCTTATGATAATATGGATACATTATCTACGCGATTAGGATAATATGGATACGTTATCTACACGTTAGGATAATATATATACATTACCCACGTGCTTAGGATAATGAAGATTTATTATCCACGCACTTAGGGTAAAGCAGATTCAATTTCCACGCGCTTAGGATAATGCAGATACATTATCCACGCGCTTAGGATAATATGGATACATTATACACGCGCTTAGGATAATATGGATAGATTATCTACGCGCTTATTATAATATGGATACTTTATCTACGTGCTAAGGATAATATGGATACATTATCCAAGCGCTTAGGATAATATGGAAACATTATTCACGCGCTTAGGATAATATGGATACATTATCCATGCGCTTAGGATAATATGAATACATTATCCAAGTGCTTAGGATAATATGGATACATTATCCACGCGCTTATGATAATATGGATACATTATCCACGCGCTTATGATAATATGGATACATTATCTACGCGATTAGGATAATATGGATACGTTATCTACACGTTAGGATAATATATATACATTACCCACGTGCTTAGGATAATGAAGATTTATTATCCACGCACTTAGGGTAAAGCAGATTCAATTTCCACGCGCTTAGGATAATGCAGATACATTATCCACGCGCTTAGGATAATATGGATACATTATACACGCGCTTAGGATAATATGGATAGATTATCTACGCGCTTATTATAATATGGATACTTTATCTACGTGCTAAGGATAATATGGATACATTATCCAAGCGCTTAGGATAATATGGATACATTATCCACTCGCTTAGGATAATATGGATAGATTATCTACGCGCTTATTATAATATGGATACTTTATCTACGTGCTAAGGATAATATGGATACATTATCCAAGCGCTTAGCATAATATGGATACATTATCCACGCGCTTATGATAATATGGATACATTATCTACGTGCTCCAGCAAACTATATATACATTATGCACGCGCTTAGGATAATATGGATACATTATCAACGCTTATGGATACATTATTCACGCGCTTATGATAATATGGATACATTATCCACGCTTATGGATACATTATTCACGCGCTTAGGATGATATGGATACATTATCCATGCTTATGGATACATTATTCACGCGCTTAGGATAATATGGATACTCCACGCGCTCAGGATAATATGGATACACAATCCACGCTCTCAGGGTAATATAGATATAAAATTCACTAAATTTGGGATATAAAATTCACTTTATTTTGGATAAAAAAATTCACTTAATTTATCCAAGCTATTGGAATTATGTAAACACATTATACACTCTCTTTGGTTAATGTAAAAACATTATCCGCCTCATTTCCGTATTATGTGCCACATTTAGGCTATGTAGACTCATCCGCGCTTTTTTGATAATTCAAATTTTTATCCGCCATCTTTAGATTCCTTGGATACAATATCCTCTTATCTATTTCACGTTGACCCTATTTGCATAATAATGATACATTATTCGCCCAATTTAGACAAGGATATCCCTTATCACTTTATTTGGATAATCTAGATATATTATCCACACTATTTGTATGATATATTGTCACACTATCCACTGTATTCGGATAATGTATAGATACATTATCCACTCTATTCAGATTATGGGTGATGCATTATCCACCCTGCAATTCCTTCGACTCTCATCTCTGCAATAAATCATTAAATTGTTATTAATTAAAAACCATAGCATACTTTTTGGTGGCTATACCCCGAAAGAAGAATAGCATACTTTTAGGCTTCACCGAGAATATTGTTTTGTCTCTCTGCTTTTCCGAAACTTGGGTGAAAATTCTTTTCATTTACGACGGTTATCATTTCATGTAATTTAATTTCGTTATGCTCTTCATTTTCCCTCCCCTCGTTCACACCATTATATGGCGGAACATGAATCTTCTATAAGTCAAAGTTCGTTCTTTCCTAAAAGGATAATGGCAAAAAGTTATTGTGGAGAGAATATAACAAAATGATTCTCTATGCCCTGGCCAAAACGGATAATGGTGGGGTAGGGGTTAAGAGGTGGGGGGAAATTGTTGCCAACGTTGTTGCTATCATTTATTGTTGTTGGTCGTGTTGTTCTGGTGCTTGTCGTCACCATCATTGTTTGTTACTTAACTTCCGTTTAGTTTTCACACCTTTCTTTCTTTCATTTGACTTTTCTTCAACCCCTTTTCCTTTTCCCTTTTGCTCATTACCCCAACACCCAAATGACGTTGACATCCTGGCGGTGTTTGGTCTTCCTTTCACACAATATACTTTTGTTTGCTTCTTCTCTGGCATACCACTTGGTTGGTTGGGTGTTCTTTCAACCATCTTCAGGCGCGAATGAACTGAAAACTTTACACTTACGCCAGGCAAGTGTAGATGGAAAAGTTTAAAATTTTGTTTACTTTTGTAATGATAGGTCGGTCTTTTGAGCCATATAAAGGAAACGGCCAACATTGTTTGTTCATTGTATAAAGTTGCCAAAAGAGGATATTTAAAATACTGTAATTGTTTTTACACAGTTTTATGAGAGGACTACCCCCCTCCTATCTATGGCCCAACAATCATGCATACATTTTTATACTACGTACGAACTATAGACAAGACGTAATACGGTAGCAAACATTTATCCAATGTCGACAACATGAATGGCTGCCTCTATTACCCGTTATGCTAAAGTCCATGGACAAGTGCAAACCATCATCATCATCATGGCCCCTTCTCCAACTCTCTTTGTGCCAATGTTTTGGGTATAATTGTTCCTGTTGTTGTTCTTGTTTTTTTTTTTTGCTTTTTGGATGTGAAAGTGTAAACAATTTGTGCTGTTTTAATGTCTGACTTTTTGTTTACATTTATGTTGTGTAAACATACATAGTTTTGTTGTTGTTTTGACTTTATCCTGACTTCCTTTGCCTTGGCTGGTTGGCTGGCACGCTGCCTGGCTACACACCTCATTTTAAACTTGGGTGGGTGACCCCTTTGCTACTGTGTCCAACCAACTATCCTTTTTTTCTACAATTTGGATGTAAACATTTGCTGGCTAGGAGTAAGTTCTTAGTACTTGTTATATAGTGCTACTTGCTTGCCTGCTCGCTTGCAACATAAACATTAACGCAAGACAAAAAAAAAAACAACAACAACAACCAACTAAACTTTATGTAGATTTTTATTTAGCATTTGTGGCATGTTAAAGCCTTGTAGTACATATGGCAAAGTAAAAGGTAGGGAGTGCGATTCAGGAAAGATCAAATTGGTACGGTTTTTGCACAATTTCAGGACTATCATATGTGAACTCCTAAAAGTAGACATTACTTTCTGAAAATCTATTACAACATGAAATCAAAAGTTTTAACTTCTTAAGGGGTGAGTACATAAGCTGCCTTGCCTGCTTACCTTCCCAGCAAAAAAAATTGGAAGTAGTGCAATGTAGACTGCTTCTATCACGGCATGTTTTGATGCCCTTCAAACGGAGTCGTGAAAAAGGCACTCCAATCCTCACATTTTAACCGCATTTGGATGCAATCCAAAGAATCACATCCACTTGTCACATTTTAACAACATCCGGATGCAGTTCAACGGAGTCGTGAAAAAGGCACTCCAATTCCTCACAATTTAACAGCATCCGGATGCAGTCCAAACGGAGTCGTGAAAAAGGCACTCCGTTCGCTACATTTTATTAGCAGTTGTTAGAGATCCCTATATGTACATAAATCAGATTGTACATCTCTACAGGCAGCGGCTTTCATTTTCCAAAAAGAGATAAGCGTGTTAACATGTCCAAACATTTGTTTATACAAACTAAATAATATTTAATTTGTGAACATTTTTCCGGTATCTCACGAGAAGAAAATTTCCGAATGGAGTGCTGTTGGAGTACATGTCGAAAACTTAACTGGTGATGGGAAGACAACCCATTTAGCAGATGAAACAAAAACAGTTCTGCTTGGATTAAATGGAGAGCGGGGGAAACACGCATGTTTGCGATTGAATTCAATGGAGAATTTTCATAATTTGTTTTAATGTAATAAAGTTCTTAATATTTTTGTTTTACACAAATAATAAATGCATTTTATTTGTTCTGGAAAATTTTGTAATGACTTGCACAATTTCCTCAGAATGCCTGTATTAAAACACGTGCTTTGGACTGCCTCCTATTCTACCCCAAAGGGTTAGTTAATATGCAATGCCATAGGGTCAGTTAAAATGCAGTGCCAGAGGGTCAGTTAAAATGCAGTGCAATGGAGTGCCTCTTTCCGTAGTCACGCTCTTGTAAAAATCATGAGTGAAAATGCATAATTTGATGCACTTCCAGATCACTTGTACATATCATTTAACTGCCTCTTTGGAGGCAAACTTTTTGCTGGGTTGCTTGGTTCTGATAAAATAATAAAAAAGAAAAGGGCAACCCAGTTTTAAATTTGCTCGGCCTTCTTTATTCTTTTATTTTTATTATGTCAGAAATGAAGCAGGAAAGCAAGGAAATCAGGCAAGGCAGCTTATGTACGCTGGCCTTAAGTTCTGGGCGTATTGGAGTCTAAATTCAAACAATTTACTGACTATGTGGAACCCCAAAAGTATGTAAGGGATAATGGATCCCAAAATGTATGCAATTGTTTTTAAAATTAATACTAAAATAGTGAAGAATTAATTGTGATAAATTAAACCCCAAAATTACAAAATATGTATGTATATCTCGTCGCTTTAAAAATTATATTTTATTGCAATTTGTAAGGCCAAATATATATTACGCAATCAATTAATTATATGTATTATATTAAAGCAGAACAAAAGATCAAGTAAGCGAAAATAGGAAATAACGACTGCACTTAAATGTTCTCAAAACCGATCCCTTAGTTTAAACAATTAAATAATGTAGAAAAATATTCAATTATTTCTGTTTCAAAAAAAAAAAAAAAAAAAAAAATAACGAAAGAGAATTGAAGTTGTAATAAAACACCGTTCTGAGCAGTACTGCCTTAAAGTATGCATTGTGCTATGAAGCCCAAAAAGTGTGCATGCATTTTTTGAAAAAAAATTAGCTTTAATTTATTTAAGGAATGAATCTTTCTTCATTCAAAAATAACCACCTCATCCAGCATGCGACTCCATAAAAATATTCAATGACTTTTAGACCCCTAAAAGTATGCATCACGTTGCTAAAGTATTAAAACAAATTTCCTCTTAAATCTTCTCCATAAATCCTTCTGAAATTGCATTCCCTATGTGTTCTGTTCCGTTCAAATAGAACTTGTTTCGCTTGCTTTTTTAATCTAAGTGGTTTGTTGTCTGTAATGTTTTGTGCGGACTATTTTCGAAATTGTAGAAGAGGACAGTAGACCAACCAACATAAAGTTCTTTGCTTGCTTACTTTGCCAGTATTCTCAGCCATGGTGGTGGTGTTCTATTTGTAATGTTGTTCTACTCTATGTTCGAGTGTCTTATATTTTGATTAATTTATGAGTTTTTCAAGTTTAATTGTTTTTGTAAATAAACGAATTATCGAGTCGTGAACGATGTTCACAGAACTCTGGGTAGGAGAGAAAGAATGGAGGTTTTTGTGACTAAAGGCAAAATGTTCAACTTTAAAGTTTTTAGTTTAAAATTGAAATCAGAAATTACTTTAAGGAGGAAGTAGTTGCATTTGGAAAACGTAGGGGATGAAAGATTTAAAGAAGCGGTCCTGACGGGCTTTAGCATGCAAATCCCAGAACTTATATTGGTCCATTTTTCATCTTAAGTGAACACTGGCCTACCGCCAAGGTCACTTGGGGAACTACCTTTAACACTCTTTAAAGGTTAACTGACTACCATTAACGGGTCAGTTCCCCATTTTAGTGAAAAGTCATCTCCGGTGAACTTTTGTATAGAAAAAGTCATCTCCGGGGAACTTTTGTATAGGAAAAGTCATCTCCGGTGAACTTTTGTATTGGAAAAGTAATTTCCGGTGAACTTTTGTATAGGAAAAGTCATCTCCGGTGAACTTTTGTATAGGAAAAGTCATCTCCGGTGAACTTTTGTATAGGAAAAGTCATCTCCGGTGAACTTTTGTTTTGGAAAAGTCATCTACGGTGAACTTTTGTATTAGAAAAGCCATCTCCGGTAAACTTTTGTATAGGAAAAGTCATCTCCGGTGAACTTTTGTATAGGAAAATCATCTCCGGTGAACTTTTGAATAGGAAAAGTCATCTCCGGTAAACTTTTGTATAGGAAAAGTCATCTCCGGTGAACTTTTGTATAGGAAAATCATCTCCGGTGAACTTTTGTATAGGAAAAGTCATCTCCAGCGAATTTTTGTATTGAAAAAGTCATTTCCGGTGAACTTTTGTATAGGAAAAGTCATCTCCGGTGAACTTTTGTATAGGAAAATTCATCTCCGGTGAACTTTTGTATGGGAAAAGTCATCTCCGGTGAACTTTTGTATAGGAAGAGTCATCTCCGGTAAACTTTAGTATAGGAAAAGTCATCTCCGGTGAACTTTTGTGTAGAAAAAGTCATCTCCGGTGAACTTTTGTATAGGAAAAGTCATCTCCGGTGAACTTTTGTATAGGAAAATTCATCTCCGGTGAACTTTTGTATTGGAAAAGTCATCTTCGGTGAACTTTTGTATAGGAATAGTCATCTCCGGTGAACTTTTGTATAGGAAAAGTCATCTCCGGTGAACTTTTGTATAGGAAAAGTCATCTCCGGTGAACTTTTGTATAGGGAAAGTCATCTGAGGTGAAATTTTGTATAGGAAAAGTCATCTCCGGCGAACTTTTGTATAGGAAAATTTATCTCCGGTGAACTTTTGTATAGGAAAAGTCATCTCCGGCGAACTTTTGTATACGAAAAGTCATCTCCGGTGAACTTTTTTATTGGGGAAGTCATCTCCGGTGAACTTGTGTATTGAAAAGGTCATTTCCGGTGAACTTTTGTATAGGAAAAGTCATCTCTGGAGAATAATGTATAAGGAAAAGTCGTCTCCGGTGAACTTTTGAAAAGTAATCTCCGGTGAACTTTTGTATAGAAAAAGTCATCAACGAATGTGATTTCTGAAAAAATCATCCTTAAGAGGTAGCCAAAGGAAAACACACATCAATATAACATGCACTCTGATTTCTACCCCCTCAAATTGAAAGTTAACGGAATAGCTGCCGTAAAAGAACCCGAAGAGCAATAAATTTAGGAGAGTTTATTAGTTTTCTACCACAACGAACAAATTTATCAAATAGTTATCCGAAGAGGCTAACTTACCTTTTATGAAAGCTTTCAAACATCATAAAAATATATATTGCCATTGTCCTAAAGTGAACCAACAACCCAACCCTCCATTCAAAGCGAAATAAAAACACATTAAACCACTTGATAAAAATATCACATTTCCATCTTCAAATTCAAATTAAAGTCAGTCAACAAAAACTTTCAACAAATCTTTTACTAACAAGCTATCTAGATATGCGATTCCTACACATCATTTTTCAGATCAGCATGCGTATTTTTTCTCTTGTTGTTGACGAATTGTTAAGCTATGGAAAATTACAAGATTTAAGATATTTCTTTTCATTTTTCAACACAATATCATTTCATGTCTAAAGTTTTTAGAAAAAAAAAAACAAAACTTCACTTTAGATACAACAAGAGCAGAAGAAGAAGACAAAGTCCTATGATATTAAATGTTTAGCTCCAAAGATGTTTGAGGCACATAAAAACACCCACACATTTCCTCTTTCGGGGCTAAATGATGTTTGATTCTATGCTGACTTTAAATAAACTTTATTACATTTAATTTGTTTTAGCCGTTTGTCAGATACGACAAAACCATTCAACTGGTGGCATAGGTAGACGACAGACGAATAACCCGGGAGAGATACAGCGACTGGCAAATAAATAACATTGGCATGACTGGCCGGGATTACAGAGACATATTTTCATTACTATTAGCGTGATTAATTTTTATTACACAATAACGGTTGAGGACCAACTGCACTGCATGCTGCTCATGATTGGGGCACAAGTAGAGAGCCCCAAAGTCTATCTCTGGCAAACCGCTAACAACTTTTTATTATTATTATGATGATGATGTGATATCATGGGAAGGCAAGCAAGAAAAAAAGCTATCCATATGACAGCAATGTTAGCTGCTGCAGGAGTTAACAAACATTTTGCGAATTACTGCATAGCTAGCTTGGTGCTGCACTAAACTGCACCCGCTTTTTAGCATTTTTAACGATTTGTCTTCTTTGTAATGGCTGCCCGGTTGCTGAGGTTTGATATGATGTTTTTTTAAGAAACATTATTCAAGTTTTACGGGACTGCTGGCGGCGGGTGTTTCTCCATAGGTTCATTCATCTAACCGTGTTCATTCCACAAACCAAACCATCCCAGCGGATGACAACATGTTTCTGTTTTGTCTCTCTCAGTGCTGCAAGACAAATGGTCAAGCGTTAATGTGGTCTTTTGCATTGGACATTAAGCGGGTTAGTTTTGTCATTTTGTGTTGGTAGCATAAATTTTCTAACCAAATGACTTTTGTCATAAATTGTATATGTATACATCCAGCAGTCGGCGGTCAGTCCCGAAGTGTATTTATTTATGCTAATTTATACACTTAAATGTTAGTTTCAAGAGAGGGTATATTATTCACAAATAAATACTGGAAATTTGTCAAATGAATTTGTCATAACAAAAAAAAAAAAAAAACGAGGAGCAGAAAAATTGCAAATAATGCATAATTTTGTTGCATATAATTTGGGACATCCTTCAAAGAAAGGTTAAAAGTTGAATAAAAACAAAGTAAAGAAGTATCAGTCACCGGACGGAAATATTTGATCATTTAGGGGTCCATATCTCAGGAAGTAATGGCCACGCAGGGGGCAACATAATGCCTACAATGTTAAAACGATCCGATACATGTCCTTAATCATGTCCTTGTGTGGGAGGTGCCCGAAGGAATTAGCCATATTCGAACTTGAACTTGTTTGGAAGAAACATTACTAGAAACAAATTTTTGAATCGGTTCCAGAGGTATCGCTTGCACAATTTTAGCAAAAAAATTTGAACTGTTTTGGAGGGAGGTACTACAAAGATTGAACCGATTTGACCCATGTTCAAACTTCGTCTAAGTTTGGACAAAATATAACGGGCACAAAATAGGTTAATCCATTCGAGAGTTATCGTACGCTCCAGCCAGACAACACGGAACTGTTTCTATAGAAAAATGTTCACCAATGAACTTTTTCTATAGAAAAATGTTCACCAATGAACTTTTTCTATAGATAAATGTTCACCAATGAACTTTTTCTATAGAAAAATGTTCACCAATGAACTTTTTCTATAGAAAAATGTTCACCAATGAACTTTTTCTATAGAAAAATGTTCACCAATGAACTTTTTCTATAGAAAAATGTTCACCAATGAACTTTTTCTATAGAAAAATGTTCACCAATGAACTTTTTCTATAGAAAAATGTTCACCAATGAACTTTTTCTATAGAAAAATGTTCACCAATGAACTTTTTCTATAGAAAAATGTTCACCAATGAACTTTTTCTATAGAAAAATGTTCACCAATGAACTTTTTCTATAGAAAAATGTTCACCAATGAACTTTTTCTATAGAAAAATGTTCACCAATGAACTTTTTCTATAGAAAAATGTTCACCAATGAACTTTTTCTATAGAAAAATGTTCACCAATGAACTTTTTCTATAGAAAAATGTTCACCAATGAACTTTTTCTATAGAAAAATGTTCACCAATGAACTTTTTTTATAGAAAATGTTCACCAATGAACTTTTTCTATAGAAAAATGTTCACCAATGAACTCTTTCTATAGAAAAATGTTCACCAATGAACTTTTTCTATAAAAAATGTTCTCCAATGAACTTTTTCTATAGAAAAATGTTCACCAATGAACTTTTTTATAGAAAAATGTTCACCAATGAACTTTTTCTATAGAAAAATGTTCACCAATGAACTCTTTCTATAGAAAATTTTTCACCAATGCATTTTTTGTATAGAAAAATGTTCACCAATGAACTTTTTTTATAGAAAAATGTTCACCAATGAACTTTTTCAATAGAAAAATGTTCACCAATGAACTTTTTCAATAGAAAAATGTTCACCAATGAACTAATGAACTTTTTCTATAGAAAAAGGTTCACCAATGAACTTTTTCTATAGAAAAATGTTCACCAATGAACTTTTTCTATAGTAAAATCTTCACCAATGAACTTTCTCTATAGAAAAATGTTCACCATTGAACTTTTTCTATAGAAAAATGTTCACCATTGAACTTTTTCTATAGAAAAATGTTCACCAATGAACTTTTTCTATAGAAAAATGTTCACCAATGAACTTTTTCTATAGAAAAATGTTCACCAATGAACTTTTTCTATAGAAAAATGTTCACCAATGAACTTTTTCTATAGAAAAATGTTCACCAATGAACTTTTTCTATAGAAAAATGTTCACCAATGAACTTTTTCTATAGAAAAATTTTCTCCAATGAACTCTTTCTATAGAAAAATGTTCACCAATAAACTTTTTCTATAGAAAAATGTTCACCAATAAACTTTTTCTATAGAAAAATGTTCACCAATGAACTTTTTCTATAGAAAAATGTTCACCAATGAACTTTTTCTATAGAAAAATGTTCACCAATGATCTTTTTCTATAGAAAAATGTTCACCAATGAACTTTTTCTATAGAAACATGTTCACCAATGAACTTTTTCTATAGAAACATGTTCACCAATGAACTTTTTCTATAGAAAAAATGTTTACCAATGAACTTTTTCTATAGAAAAATTTTCACCAATGAACTTTTTCTATAGAAAAATTTTCACCAATGAACTTTTTCTATAGAAAAATGTTCACCAATGAACTTTTTCTATAGAAAAATGTTCACCAATGAACTTTTTCTATAGAAAAATGTTCACCAATGAACTTTTTCTATAGAAAAATGTTCACCAATGAACTTTTTCTATAGAAAAATGTTCACCAATGAACTTTTTCTATAGAAAAATGTTCACCAATGAACTTTTTCTATAGAAAAATGTTCACCAATGAACTTTTTCTATAGAAAAATGTTCACCAATGAACTTTTTCTATACAAAAAATGTTCACCAATGAACTTTTTCTATAGAAAAATGTTCACCAATGAACTTTAATAATATCAATGCGTTGTTGAAGCTTGTATAGGTCCATTTTTATACCCTCCACCATATTATAGAAGGTATATAAACTTTGTTTTTCTGTTTGTAACACATAGAACTTATCACTTGCGACCATATAAAGTATATATATTCTTGATCAGGATGAAATTCTAAGCCCATCTAGCCATGTTCGTCTGTCCGTCTGTTGTAATCACTCTAGCATTCGCAATTATTAAGCTAGGGCTCTATATTTTTGCACCCGAGTGTCTTTTTTTCAAGTTCGAAGATGGGCTATATCGGACCACTTTTTGGTATAGCCCCCATATAACGGTACCTCACGATTTTCGGTATTTTGAGGAATTTAACTAAAATTATTCACCGAACTACCCGTAATTTGACAGTTGAGGTTCTAGTGATCACAAAACATATCCACTAAAAACTGTCGAAATAGGTCCATGTTTTGGTATAGCCCCCATATGGCGGTACCTCCCGATTTTCGGTAGTTTGAGGATCTTAGCTACAATTTTTAACCAAACTACCTGTAATTTAACATTTGAGGTTCCCAATAGTCACAAAATATCTGCCCCAAAAACTTCAAACATAGGTCCACGTTTTGGAACAGCCCCCATATAATGGTACCTCTCGCATTTCGGTATTTTGAGGATTGTAGCTACATTTTGCGACCGAGCTACCTGTAATTTGACGATTGAGGTTCCCAGTTGTCACAAAACATCTCCACCAAAAACTGTCAATATAGGTATATGTTTTGATATAGCCCCCATAGAAGGGTACCTCCCGATTTTCGGTATTTTGAAGATTTTAGCTACAATTTTCGACACTTGAGGTTCCCAGTGGTCACACAACATCTCCACCAAAAACTGTCAACATAGGTCCATGTTTTGGTATAGCCACCACCCCATATAAGTTGTCAAAATAGGTCCATGTTTTGGTATAGCCGCAATATAACGGTGCATCCCCATTTTCGGTATTTTTTACCGAACTATCTGTAATTCGAAAAACTGGCAACATAGGTCCATGTTTTGGTAGAACCCCCATATAACGGTACCTCCCGACTTTCGGTTTTTTGACCCAACTATCTGCAATTCGACATTTGAGGTTCCCTGTGGTCACAAAACTTCTCCACCAAAAACATAGGTCCACACTTTGATATAGCCCCATATAAGGTTTCTGACTGATTGAATACTTTTTTATGTTTTTTACCTTATTTAGGTATCAGTGATCACAAAATTATTCCGTTTTGTTTCAGAATATATTATGGTGGAGAGTATAAATAGTTCGGCGCGGCCGAATTTAACTTTTTTTTATTTGTTAGTAATTGCGGTAGTTTCTTGACTTGTCAAATGTCAGTCAATGTGACAGTTGTATAGCTGTCTGGGTAATTCAAAATAACACCCATTGTTGGAAAACTTTTTATATCTGCTTATAGTTACTTGGGAGAAGTCTCCCTTGTCCCGTATGGGATGTTGTGGAACAATGTTTTTTTTTCAATCGCCTTATATGTGAAATTTTAACCGTCCCAATTAAAAACTCATCAAAATATGATACAGGGGTAGGAGGTTATAAATAGTTATCACCCCAATGCATTTTTGAAATTTTGTTAGGAACAAAAACTCTTTTGTCAACTGTGAATGTTGAACACACAACTCTCGCTTTTGTACTCGGACCCACACACTCTGTGCCACCGTATCATTACTTATTACTTTTAAAGTAAGTGTAGCCTTGTACAATGTTAAAGAAATAATTCATTACTTTCCAGCCTACTGGCAATGCAGAAGGTAGCTTGTTTACGTTACTTGCTAATAGGTTATCTAAGGGGTTAACCCAGTAAAATTCTGGGAGGCCCAGCTCATGTGCCTCCCGAATTTTTTTGCTGTGTTATAACTAAAACCACTTTTCCTCTTCATCAAAATAAGGAAAACAGTTTGTCCACATTTATCCAAATATGGAAATAAATTATCCACGATATTCCGATGTTTATCCTTTTCATGAAAATGACTTATCCACGTTATCCAAAAATGAAAAATAATCAACACACAACGAATATTAAGGAAGTCTGCACTTTCCACGATCTTTAAATAAACCTAGATGGTTCATTCAAGTTGTCCAATTTAATTAAATTGGGTTTTATTTCTCTACAAAATAATACCACACCCCTTGTCATTACATATTTAAAAATCGATTAAGTTCTCGAAGAAGAACAAAAACATCGAAAAACGGTTTCTTAAAATCCAGCCATCAAGTCAAAATGACCGATTTTATACTCTGTAATACAACTCTAATGTCTGGTAAGTGGTGTAAGATGATGGTCGGTCGTCTCATAGGCAGCCTCATCATCATTTACCTTTACAGTGATATGACCATCACTGTCCACATCTGTATCTGTAGCATGAAAATCAAATGTCATAAACAATAACAACAACAAAAACGCAACTTGTTGACCATGGTAACAATACTGGCATAGTGTAATAAAAGCATCCTGCTTTGTGGCAATACATCTGCCCATTTACAAAATGAGACACTCCCCATGCAGCAGCCGCCACTCAGAGCCACACATTCAGTTTGGTAAAATTTCTGTCAATGAAAATTGACGCAACGACAGACCGACATACATGCAGACAACAGGTAAATTGAGATTTATTTCAGAGACATAATTAGTATAAAGCACAGACATCTGCATAACCTTTAAAAAAAAATGAAAAATAAAAGAAAAAATCACGAAAATGAAAACAATAAACCGACAAGATGCTAGAGTGAATACAAAAGGCCCACAACAGTCAGAATCAAGTTAACAGCAACAATGATAACCACATTTGAAGCCCTCCAGCCGTGCCGAAAGACACGCAGAGAGTTCAATGTATGTGGCATGTCATGAAAATGCAATGGCATCAAATGCATTTATATGTAGAGTAGCAAAGGTAGTCAGTGTTCAGGCAGCCAGCCGTTTTGATGAACAGCTGAGGAGTGCAGAAAAGGTCTGGCCTCATCAGCCTCAAAATGATGATAACCATCTGCAGCAGTAGCAGAAGAAAATGAAAAAAAAAATCAAGCGGCTTGTAATGAGAAGTTGATGAAGACCAAACGAAATTCGATGCAATGCAATCATGTGCACGCAATGCCAGCAAATAAAGAAAGCGGTCGACACAGACACAGAAATCTCGGCACGGATCACAAACAAGACTACCACTACCACACTCGGCTGATATGAATACATGAATGGAAGTATGTATGGCTGTCTGTCTGTTGACTGTCTGCCAGGATAGAATGACATATATTACGTGGGTATATCATCTTATTGCATTTCAAACGATTACCTACCACTGCTCCTCCCTGTTCGAGAAGGTTTTTAATCATTTATCTTTGTTAAGGGCGTGGTGAGAGGGTATGATGTCATCGTTTCTACTCTCATCTATTGATTTGGGAAAACTTCTTTCCATTGATAATCTTAATTGACTTTCTGTTATCTTATCAATATATTCTAGCAATTGACATAAAAGAGGGAGAGAGAAAGAGAGGGATTCTATGTAATGAATGAAGCAATTAATAGAGGTGAATATTTTTCTTCAGAATGTTCATGATTCACCTCTATTAACTATCTAACTGACAATAATTTGGAACCAACCCAGCAAATAAAGTCCTTACAAATCAACCTACTAATCCATTACTTTAACACAGGAACGTCACCAGAAATGAGTACTCATTTTTTTAGGTCTAAAAGCCCACAAATATGTACTCTTTGGCTACTACAAGTCGTAACTACATATTCGTCGACTTTTAGTGTCCAAAAAATAAGACCTGATTTCTGGTGGTATATCCTTGTTGAAATAATGGGTGAGTAGGTCGATTTGTAATGAGTTTTTTTTTGCTGGAAGTGACGTTCAGTAAATAACTTGATGCTGAGGTTTACTTATATCGATGACTCTTGGTTTTCATTTAACGAATGCTTTGTGATCTTCATCCCTATAACCTCTTGCTATATTCTTCTACAGAACCCACCGCTTCCTTCTATGAAAGTCATCAAACGATTATTTGATAGAATTCTAGGATATTTTCCAACTACACAAGAGTCCTTCTTGTATCTTTTCTCCATTTTTGTAGTTTTTTTTCTTATTGGTATTTCATTTCATTTTTCTTCTTTACTTACCATACATTTTACCCTCATCTGAAAGTATAATTTTTCTTCGACCACATGGCGGATATATGGATAGGGCCTCTTGAAAACTTTGTTCAATATCTGGACTCCAAACACCTTCGGCATCGGCATTTGAAAGATCTTTTTCATCCTGGAAAAGAGAAAGGAAGAAAAAGAAGAAAATTATGTTAGTTATATAATGACCATATGTAATGTGTTGTTTTTGTAGTATTATTTGTGACAATCCATAAATCACTTTAAATGATCCTTAATATAATAAATCATCGTAAATTGTCAATAATTGTCAAATGAATATGTGTGTATTAGTGAGTGTCCGTTGTGTTTTATTCCACTTCCCAGTATTAGAGTAATATATTGCAATATAATTCTCACGCATAACAAGAGGACTTGTTACTTGTTATTGGAGAGGACGCTGTGACGGACAGTTCAACGAGGGAGGTGTGGTCTGTCGAGGAGGAATCAATCAACGAATGGACCGAAAAAAATCCATTATGGAACTGGATCTAATTTTGAGGGTCAATCCTGGTCTGATCAGAATTTCTTCTATAGACAAAATTTCCTCAGTGCCCTTAGGAGACTTTTTATAGAAAAATTTTCCTCATTGGCCTGAGGAGACATTTCTATAGAAAAATTTCCACACTTTTCTATAAGCAAAAATTCCTGTGGCCTGGGACATTTTTCTATAGAAAAATATTCATCAGGGGCCTGAGGGGACTTTCTTCTATAGAAAAAATTTCCTCAGTAAACTGAGGAGACTTTTCTATAGAAAAAAGTTTCTCAGTAAACTGAGGAGACTTTTCTATAGAAAAAAGTTTCTCAGTAAACTGAGGAGACTTTTCTATAGAAAAAAGTTTCTCAGAAACCTGAGGAGACTTTTTCCTATAGAAAAAATTTCCTCAGTAAACTGAGGATGCATTTTTCTATAAAAAAAATTCTCAGTGGCCTAAGGAGACTTTTTCTATAGAAAAAAATTCCTCAGTGGCCTAAGGAGACTTTTTCTATGGTTACTGAGAAAACTTCCTTAGTGGCCTGAGGAAAAATTTTTCTATGGAAAAATATCCTCAGCGACATGAGGAGACTTTTTCTAAATTTCCTCAGTAATCTGAGGAGTATTTTTTCTATACAAAAATTTTCCTCAGTAACCTTTTCTATAGAAAAAATTCCTCAGTGGCCTGAGGAGACCTTTCTTATAGAAAAAAATTCTTCAGTAGTCTGAGACTTTTTTCTATAGAAAAATATTTCCTGATGAAACTTTTTTTTATAGAAAAAATTTCCTCAGCGGCCTGAGGAGACATTTTTTTTTATAAAATCCTCAGTGACCTAAGGAGACTTTTTTCTATAGAAAAATTTTTCTCAGTGGCCTGAGGAGTATCTTTTCTATACAAAAAAAATTCCTCAATAGCCTGAGGCGGCTTTTTGCTATAGAAAAATATTTCCTGATTTTCTGTTACTGAGACAATTTCCTTAGTGGCCTGAGGAGACATTTTTTCTATGGAAAAATATCCTCAGCGACATGAGGAGACTTTTTTTCTGTAGAAAAAATTTCCTCAGTAATCTGAGGAGTATTTTTCTATACAAAAAATTTCCTCAGTAACCTGAGGAGACTTTTTTCTATAGAAAAAAATTCCTCAATAGCCTGAGGAGACTTTTTGCTATAGAAAAATATTTCCTGATGAGACTTTTTTCTATAGAAAAAAATTCCCCTAGCAGCCTGAGGAGACATTTTCCTATAAAAAAATTCTTCAGAGGCCTAAGGATCCTTTTTTCTATAGAAAAAAATCCTCAGTGGCCTAAGAGACTTTTTCTATGGAAAAAATTTTCCCAGTGGTCTGAGGAGACTTTTTTCTATAGAAAAAAATCATCAGTGAGTGGACTTCAGTGGTATGAGGAGACTTTTTTCTATAGAAATAAATCCTCATTGACCTGAGCAGATTTTTTTATAGAAAAAATCCTCATTGGCCTGTGCAGACTTTTTTGCTATCGAAACAATTTCCTCAGTGGCTTCAGAAGACTTTTCTATAGAAAGAAATCCCTCATTGGCCAGCGGAGATTTTTTTTTACAAAAAAAAAAAAAAATCATCAGTGGCCTGTGTAGACTTTTTTCTATAGAAAAAAATCCTCATTGGCCTGAGGAGACTTTTTCTATAGAAAAATTTTCCTCAGTGGCCTAAGGAGACTTTTTTCTATAGAAAAAATTCATCAGTGGCCTGAGGGGACTTTTTCTACAGAAAAAAAAATTCCTCAGTGGCCTGAGGAGACTTTTTCTATGGTTACTGAGAAAATGTCATTTCAGGTTACTGAGACAATTTCCTTAGTGGCCTGAGGAGACATTTTTCTATGGAAAAACATGAGGAGACATTTTTCCATAGGAAAAATTTCCTCAGTAACCTGAGGAGACTTTTTTCTATACAGTAAATTTTCTCAATGGCCTGAGGAGACATTTTTCTACGGAGAAATATCTTAAGCGACATGAGGAGATTTTTTCTATAGAAAAAAAATCCCTCAGTAATCTGAGGAGTATTTTTTCTATACTTTTTTCTATAGAAAACATTTCCTCGACGGCCTGAGGGGGCCTTTTTTCTATAGAAAAATATTCCTCAATAGTCTGAGGAGACTTTTCTACAGAAAAAAAAATCCTAAAGAGACCTTTTTCTATAGAAAAAAATCATCAGCGGCCTGAGGAATCTTTTTCTATAGAAAAAATTTCGTCACTTTTTCTATAACCAAAAATTTCTGTGGACTGGGACTTTTTCTATAAAAAAAATATTTATCAGTGTCCTGAGGAGACTTTCTTTTATAGAAAAAAATCATCAGTGGCCTGAGGGGACTTTCTTCTATAGAAAAAATTCTTCGGTTAAAAAAAATTCCTCAGTGGCCTGAGAAGACTTTTTACTACAGAAAAAAATTCCTCAGTGGCCTGAGGAGACATTTTTCTATGGAAAAAATATCCTCAGCAACCTGAGTAGACTTTTTCCTATAGAAAAAATTTCCTCAGTAACTTAAGAGACTTTTTTCTATAGAAAAATGTCCTTAGTAACCTTAGGAGACTTTTTTCTATAGAAAGAAATTCCTCAGTAACCGGAGACATTTTTCTATGGAAAAAATATCCTCAGCAACCTGAGTAGACTTTTTCCTATAGAAAAAATTTACTCAGTAGCCTGAGGAGACTGTTTTCTATAGAAAAATATTTCCTGATGAAACTTTTTGCTATAGAAAAAATTTCCTCAGTAGCCCGAGTAGAATTTTTTCTATAGAAAAAATTTCCACAACGGACTGAGGAGACTTTTTTTATAGAAAAAAATCTTCAGTGGACTGAGAAGACTTTTTTCTACTGAAAAAATGTCCTCAGTGGCTTGCGAAGACTGTTTTCTACAGAAAAAAAATTTCCTCAGTGGCCTGAGGAGACTTTTTTCTATAGAAAAAATGTCCTCAGTTGTCTGAGGAGACTTTTTCTGCAGAAAAACAATATCAGTGTCATGAGGAGGCACTTTTCTATAGAAAAAAATCCTCACAGTACTGATGAGATTATTTTCTATAATAAAAAATTCCTTAGTGGCCTGAGGAGACTTTTTTTTATAGAAAAAGTATCCTCATTGACCTGAGAAGACCTTTTTAATTACAAAAAAGATGCTCAGTGGCCTGAGGAGACGTTTTTTATAAGAAAAACTTCCTCAGTGGCCTGAGGTCACTTTTTTATAAAAAAAAACAATTTTTCAGTGGCCTGAGGTTACTTTGTTTCATAGGAAAATTTCCTCAGGGGCCTGAGATCTTTTTTCTCTATAGAAAAAACTTCCTCAGGGGCCTGAGATCTTTTTTTCTCTATATAAAAAAACTTCCTCATTGGCCTAAGGAAAATTTTATCTATAGAAAAAATTTCATGAGTGGCCTGAAGAGACATTTTTCAATAGAAGAAATGCTCCTCAAGTCCCCAAAGGTAAAAGTTCACCCTGCGAGTCCTCGACTTTTTACTCCTGATTTTCACATACGACTGACTGGCCTATATACATAGTTGATAATACAGTTTTTCTAACACGACCGTAGGGAAGTCCTCTCCTCATTAGTAAGTTCTCGGAACCCTTACCAATCATCTTTTCCTTAACGGAGACGATGATTTGACGGTGGTCTGTGCTAATCGAAATGTTTGTGTTCTTATGTGTGATGGTAGGTGCCACCAAAGTACAATGGTAAGCACACCAGCCTTACATTTTGTATGTTCGAATCTCAGGATAGCCAACGTCACATTTTCAATGGTGGCAAAGATACCTATCAGCATAATTTTGGCGACATTTCCTATGTTTTTCAGCCACATAAAACCTCTCTACAAGTGGTGTTGTAAGACACGCCGTTTGGATTCGGCTATAAAACGTAGGTGCCATATCTTTGAGCTAATATGAATCGGCGTGCTTACATTAATATGAAAGAAGACTCTCTTGTCTCTTCGGCGAGGTACGCAAGGAGTGGAATAACACAAACAATGCGTTTTCCGATTTAGCAATTTTCATTTTTTCTACAACTTCTACTTAATTTTAAATTTTTAGGCTTATACCTTTTTGGCATAATTGAACAACATTTTTTTTGGGTTTATGAACCGCTAAAACACTTCAAATCATGCTTAATCTTGCACAGAAATTTAACATTGATATCTGGCTACCTGTTTGCAAAATATAGTCCAAGTAATTGTTTCATTTTTTGTGTAATAATCTTTTTCAGTGGGGAAGTCAAATTTCAATCGCCAAATTAGAACGCGTTTTTAACGAAAAGGGATATCTTGAGATGTATCACTTTTTGAGTAAATTACCGTGTTGCCCAGTACATAGTGGCTAACTACCTTTAAAGGGTGTTAGAAATAACAAAGGAACCGAGTTGGAGGTCTAATTCCTCTGATGCCTATGACCTATTCTATTAATTACCCCGAATGCTTCTTCCACACCTCGTTCAAAGCCAGGCTACTTTTCCAATATTGAAAAACAACACACATTGTCACATGAACGATGTGTCAAAAGATGGAACACCCGATACACTTGACTGCCATTACAAGTGATTTTTAATTGTCAAGTGTCACATAAAAGTACTTAAATAAGCAATATTGTGATGTGACTTGTGACTTGTTGTACTTCGCATACAGCGTCGTAAGTCAAGTGAAAATAGGGATGGTAGAGCGTCAACTACTGAAACATTGAAAGGCTGGGTTGTCGCGTGTAGGCGTAATATACATACATGTACACAAAGAGGGAGGGAAGGGAATAAGATACAGTAGTTGCCACACAACGCTGTTAAGGAAGTCGTTCCCACTTGTTGTCGGTTGTCCTCTTCTCATTATACCACAACAGCAACAACATTTCATATTGATGGCAATAACAATAAAGATCAACAAGAATATTTAAAACAAAGTTTCATATTACACACGCACATAAGAACAATAGCGACAATAGTATAGCTTGTTATTATCCTGACAATGAGATGATGATGATACTCATTAAACATCCTCCCACATATGTGAACTTCTGTGAATTTTGTTGTTGTATCCTTAGAGATACAACAAAGTAATAGTGAATAAGTGAGAGTCCTTAATATTGATTTGTAGCGGGTGTGGGTGCGAGTGTGAAAGAGAAGTACCAATACTGAGAGTATCAATTGAAGAGCTTCTTTACATCTCCAAAATTATATTTAAGGAGTACACCTAAAGCAAACCCTAAGTAGGTGTATATGACGTTTGTGTTTGAAGTAGGAACTACAGTGCGTAAGTGTAACTTGAAGCACCTTTTCGTAAATGTATTAATTTATTTATTTATAGTTGTGTGTGAAAATCACACACTTCAACACAAGTGAGTCTTCTTTGAATTTTATTGAGGTTCTGAGAACAGTTGGTGGGGGAGGTTGTAATGTATATTTGGCCATAATAAATCATTTGATGTTATTTGATGCTCAAAATTGGTTTGATTTATTAGGTGGTACTTCTTTTATGGGAAGATAGAATAGATGGACCTTTGACAAGAATTTTAAAAGGAGGTTGCGGTGTGATTTTGAATATACCGCTCAAGCTGATTTCTACTCATTTGACGCCACACAGTGGTTTAGATTTTTTTGTCGTCACCGATTGTTAATTTCTATAGGAGATTCTACACTAAACATCCTGAAACTAAGGAAACCAAAAAAAAAAAAAAAAATAAGGTAAAAATATTGGAAGGTATGGGCGTGTCGAGCTCCTAAAAAAATTGTTTTCCCAATTTTGGAAAATACATCATATTTGCAAATTTCTAGAGAAAGAGATAGCTACTTCTCCGCTCATTCTCAGATATTGGGTGCATTGTTTTTTAGGTAGGTAGGATTGTTGCTCTTTAAGAGCTGTAGGCAGCGTTTACAAGAAGTGAGATTTTTTTCTAAATTTTAGTGAAATTCCAACTTAAGTGGTCTTGAACTTTAGGGGACAGACTTTTTTCTACAGAAAAAAATTCCTCTATGACCTGAGGAGACTATTCTCTATAAAAAAAAATCCTCAGGACCCTCGGAAGCTCTTTCTTCTGGGGAGACTTTTTTATAAAAAAAACGTCAGTGGCCTTAGGAGACTTTTTTATAGAAAAAAAAATCCTCAGCGATCTGAGGTGACTTTTTTCACTTTTTCTATAGAAACAATATCCTCAGTGGCCTGAAAAACTTTTCTGTTTCCTAAGTGGCCTGAGGAGACTTTTCTCTATAGAAAAAAAAAATCATCAAAGATCTGATCAGACTTTTCTAAAAATTTTCTCAGTGGCCAAGGAGACTTTTTTCTATAGAAAAAAAATCCTCAATGGTCTGAGGATACTTCTTTCTATAGAAACATTTTTCATTGGTCTGAGGAGACTTTGTTTTATAGAAAAAAATTCTTCAGTGGCCTGAGGAGACTTTTTTATAGAAAAAAAATCTCAGTGGCAGGAGGAGACTTTTTTCTATAGAAAAAATTCCTCCGTGGCCTGAGGAGACTTTTTTCTATAGAAAAAATCCTCAGTGGTCTGAGAAGACTTTTTCAGGAGAAAGTAACGGCATGGAACAAAGTTATGTTTTCGCACAATGATGTCAGAGTGTCCTCTTTCAGCCCATATATACTCCTCTATGACCTGAGGAGACAAAATTCCTCAGAACCCTGGGAAGCTCTTTCTTCTGGGGAGCCTTTTTTATAGAAAAAAATTACTCAGTGCCCTGAGGAGTCTCTTTTCTATAGAAAAAAACGTCAGTGGCCTTAGGAGACTTTTTTTCTATAGAAAAATTTCCACAGTTGCCTGAGAAGACTTTTTTATAGAAAAAATTCTCAGCGGCCTGAGGTGACTTTTTTCTATAGAAAACATTTCTTCAGATGCCTGAGGAGATTTGTTTTGTTTAAAAGAAAATGTTTTCACTTTTTCTATAGAAACAATATCCTCAGTGGCCTGAAAGAATTTTCTGTTTCCTAAGTGGCCTGAGGAGACTTTTCTCTATAGAAAAAATTTCCTCAAAGATCTAAGGAGACTTTTCTAAAAATTTTCTGAGTGGCCAAGGAGATTTTTTTCTATAGAAAAATTTCCTCAATGGTCTGAGGATACTACTTTCTATAGAAAAATTCGTCATTGGTCTGAGGAGACTTTTTTATAGAAAAAATCCTCAGTGGCCTGAGGACACTTTTTTTATAGAAAAAAAATCCTCAGGACCCTTACTTCTGGGGAGCCTTTTTTATACAAAAATTATTTTTTCCAATATTAAAAAAATACTCAGTGCCCTGAGGAGTCTCTTTTCTTTCTTTCAATATCTTGAGGAATGTAGCTACAATTTTTAACCGAACTAGCTGTAATTTGCCATTTGACGTTCTTAGGGGTCACAACACTTCTCCACCAAAAACTGTCAACATAGGTCCATGTTTAGGTATAACCCCAATATTACGGTACCTCCGGATTTTCGGTATTTTGATTTTAGCTTAAATTTTAAACCTAACTGGCTGTTATTTGCCATTTAAAGTTCATTGGTGTTACAACACTTCTTCAACAAAAAAGTCAACATAGGTCCATGTTTAGGTATAGCCCTCATATAAACCTACCTCCTATCCATAATGTGACATTTGAGATTCCCTGTAGTCACGAAACTTCTCCACTAACAATTTTAAACATAGGTCCATGTTTTGGAATAGCCCCTACATAACCGTACCTCCCGATTTACAATATTTTGAGGGTTTTAGCTACAATTTTTAACCGAACCGAGCTGAAATTCGACATTGGAGGTTCTTAGGAGTCAAAACACTTCTCCACAAAACAATATCAACATAGGTCCATGTTTAGTAGGTATACACCCCATATAACGGTACCTTCCGATTTTTAGTATTTTAAGGATTTTAGCTACAATTTTTTACCGAACTGGCTTTAATTTGACACATGAGGTTCTTAGGGGTCACAACACTTCTGCACCAAAAACTGTCGACATAGGTCCATGTTTAGGCATTTAGAGGGTTTTAGCTATATTTTTTGACTGAGTTGCCCGTAACTTGACATTTGAGGTTCACCGCAGTTGAGAAACTTTTCCACCAAAAATGTTCAACATAGGTCCACCTTTAAGTATAGCCCCCACATAACGATACCTGCCGATTTTCGGTATTTTGAAGGTTTTATCTACATTTTTTGATTGAGGGTTTTAGCTACATTTTTTACTAAACTACTCGTAATTTGACAATTGAGGTTCCCTGCAGTCACGAAACTTCTACACAAAAAATTGCCAACATATGTAGGCCTATGTTTTGGAATAGTCCCCATATAACCGTACATCCCAATTTTCGGCATTTTGAGGGTTTTGACTATAAATGGCCCGTAACCTGGCAATTGAGGTTTCCCGCAGTCACGAAACTTCTCCATCAAAAATTGTCAGCATATGTCCATGATTTAGTATTGACCCCATATAACGGTACCTACCGATTTGTGGTATTTTTAGAGTTTTAGCTACATTTTCTGACTGACATTTGATATTCCCTGCAGTCACGAAACTTCTCCACCAAAAATTTTCGACATAGGTCGATGTTTCTTTGTAGCACCCATACAACGGAACCTCCCGATTTTAGGAAATTTCAGTATTTTATCTACATTTTTTGATCGAACTATCTGTAATTTGACATGGTTTGTTTATTTGTGTTTGGCCTTTTTTAAAAGATTGAAACATATAAAAAAAACATCCATATTTTGATGCAAAATATGAAAAATCTCAAAATTTTAATTTTGACATTGAATTTCCCTGTAGCTACTAGACCGATGTATCGGAAAGCTGCTTGTCTTATATGATATTGTAGGAGCAGAATATTTTGCTCTTAGAATATGATTGCTTCTAAAATATCTCTTCTCTGCGTGTATCCGTTCCAAGGTTACAGAATTTTGACCAGAAAGAAACGATTTTGAACCACTGTGCGCCACCATAGTTACATTCGTAGAACTATGTATTATTGATACGAAACTTTATTTTAACTTATGTAATCTAACATCAGGTTAAGGTAATCTTCCTTGAAAATCACATTAAATTCTTCTGTCTTTCGTTCCCCTAAGAATGATTGAATTGTATTTGGAATATGTTCAATACTTACATCACTCATATCGCCCACATCGAGATTTTTACTGTCAACCATACTGCCATTGGAGTCGCCCGGTCCCAGGGCTCCTGGGGGACCGGCGCTCACTGGCGTCCACGGTGAGGTTATTGTGCCAGGGCCGACTATGCCGTCTGTAATAAAGGAGAAAAAAATAAAAATATATTAAAATTTAATTCTGTCAACAATTAAAAATGCAAAAACATCACAGCATAATAAAATTATTTCAACATCACAGTAATTCACTATACTCCAAATTTGACATTGATTTACAAACTATGCAACAGAGTATGGTTGCAGCAGTAGTACTTATGTGTCACACTGCAAACACACAAAAAAGAAAAAGAATGTTGCTGATGGAAAAACATAAACCGCAAATATGTGGAGAATGTTGAATGAAACAAATCACAAACTACTATTTGGTAAAATTTATAATCCTGTAAAATGCCACATACATTGCCAGGCGAATATCACATGCATCCTTCCATTCATTCATCTGCATCCTTCCTCTGACATTGTGGGAGTTATTTGCATATATGCATATCAAACCATAAAAAAGAAACAGAGTGGAGAAGAAGGAAGTATGGAAGAGCAAGTGTATCCTGTTTATTATTTTATTTGCTGGAAACAACATTGTGTGTAAAAGCATAAAAACGAGCTGACATTTAATATGTAACTGACGGACTGACTAACTGACTGGGCAGATGCACTTCCCTGTGTGAATTAACGAGCGAAGGGGTTAGTTCTGAATTTTTGGGAAAATATCTACAAAATTTCCATGAATATGTTGCCATACCTCATATATGAGGGAAAAGTACTTAAAAATTGACATCAACAGGCATCAAAGTGGACATTTCTATCATTGATGTTTTATGGATATCCTCTGTAAAAAAGGACGAAATAATGCATGCGGCAACAGAGATTTTATAGTTCCCTTTAACTCATATATGTACATAGACGTAGGTAATATTTCTCACATTGAAATGAAGATGTTTTGTTATTTATGCTTTAATTTATTTTCTATCCCCCCAAAACTAAATCCCTACAACGCCACTGCTCGGTATATAAAATGCACATCTCTGTGCATTTCATGATTGAGTTTGGTGAGCCCATGTTTTTTTGTGTGTTTGTGTAATATCGTCTGTCCTCCATAAAAGCGTGACAACAACCAGAACTGGGGACCACAGCATAAACACGCCGAAACCTATGTGTTTTTCGTGGTTTTGTCATGTCGCAATATACATATGTAGAGGTTTGCACACACAAATAAGAATAAACACTCACACACACATATAAATAAAGGATGCACTTTTTTGACAATATATTTTCCACAACCAAGAGGTGGAGGAGCAGGGAACAGAAGATGTATGCAGACCAACAGCAACAGAGATTGAAACTCAACACACACATATGTATGCACCAATGAACAATGAGGTATACGGCAAAGAGCTATCAAATTGCAACTAATTTAAACCACAGTTTTGTTGTCGGTATTTTTGTTGCTGTTTTTTGTCTCGGTGGGTGCAATTTATCCGAAAAAAAAACAAAAAACGCGGTATCATTTTAAAATACCGTGATTACAACATTTATCACTGAAGTGATAGATGGTACTTTAAAGCAGATATGTACATACAAATGCACCCACAATATTCAAATCCAACTTGCTGTTGGCCTATGAGACCATGGTGCAGAGTTGTTGTATGTGACATAGGGAAAGGTATTTTTTTTTAAATGGAGAACAAAACACAATTTATGGTATTATTTAATTTTGTTATTAGGGCCATTTCCCCAAAGAGAAGGGAAATTTCGATTGAATTACATTGTTGCAAATATCATGGAGGGAGATTACTCTTAATAAACTTATGTCGCATAGGGTTTAAATCACGACTTCTAGTCATAATGACTTGGTTGTCGGGATGACTTCGACATCATAATAACTTGAACGACATGATGACCTAAACGTCATAATCACATGGACGTCAGTGGACGTCATAATGACTTCAACGTCATAATGACATGGGAGTCGCAATGACTTGGACATCAGAATGACTTGGTATTGGAATTGATTTGAATGTCATAATGACTTCAATGTCATATTTCTTCGATGTACAAATTATTTAAACGTCATTATTACTTCACCGTCATAATGACTTCAAAGTCATAATGACTTCATCGTTATAATGACTTCAAAGTCATAACGACTTCAACGTTATGATGACTTTAAAGTCATAATGAATTCAATGTCATAATGATTTTAACGTTATAATAACAGCTTTACAGTTGTATTGACTTTAATGTCGTAATAATTTAAACGTCAACATGACTTAAGCGTCGTAATGACTTTAACGTCTTTATGACTTTTAAGTCATAACTTCAACATCGTAAGGACTTGGCAGTTATAATGACTTGTAAGTCATAATGATTTGGTAGTTATAATGACTTTTAAGTCACAATAACTTTTAAGTCACAATGACGTGGAAGTCGAAATGACTTGAAAGTCATAATGACTTGGAAGTGATAATGATTTGGAAGTCATAATGACTTGGAAGTCATAATGACTTGAAAGTCATAATGACTTAGAAGTCATATTTACTTGGAAGTCATAATGACTTGGAAGTCATAATGACTTGGAAGTCATAATGACATGGAAGTCATAATGACTTGGAAGGCATAATGACTTGGTACCCATAATGACTTCGAAATCATAATGACTTGGAAGTCGAAATGACTTGGCGGTCATAATGATCTGAAGTCATAATGACGTGAGATTCATAAGGACATGAGATTCATAATGCCTTCAGATTTATAATGATTTGAGATTCATAATGACTACAGATTCATAATGACTTGCGTATCATAATGACTTGCGACTCTTAATAACTTGAGTGTTACTATGTCTTAGACATCAAAATTACGTGGGAGACATAACGACTTTTGAGTCATAATCGATTGAGATTCGAATCGTTATGAGTTGGAAGACATAATGCAGGAAAGTTATAATGATTTGGGAGTCGTAAGGATTTTGGAAATCATAATGACTTGAACGTCATAATGACTTGGAAGTCGTAATGACTTGGAAGTCATAATGACTTTGAAGTTTTAATGACCTGGAAATTATAATGACTTGGAAGTCATAATGACATGGGATTCCTGATGACTTGAGATTCATAATGACTTGGGAATTATACTGTCTTCCGAGTCATAATGACTTAAGATTCATAATGACTTGGGAATTATAATGACTTCAGAGGGACAGTTCAGAAGTCCCGTTATATGGGTTTCACTTGGAAGGAAACCCTTAAAAGAGTTGTTATCTTTTAATGAATCTTAGAGGACCCTCTAATCACATGGAAATTTATATTGACTTTAGGTAAAATTGACTCCTAGCTTAATTGAATCTCTGTAAAATTGATACCTATTCAAGGTGACTCCTCGTCAAATGGACTCCTAGTTGACCTCTAGTCACATTGACATCTAGTCATCACACTGACTCCTAGTCTAACTGAATCTCAGTAAAATTGACAACTCTTTTAATTGACTCTTCGTTAAATTGACTCCAAGTCAAACTGACTCCAATTCAAATAGACTCCAAGCAAAATTGACTCCGAGTCAAATTGACTCCTAGTCAAATGAACTACCAGTCAAATTGACTCCTAGTCAAATTGACTCCTAGTCAAATTGACTCCTAGTCAAATTGACTCCTAGTCAAATTGACTCCTAGTCAAATTGATTCCTAGTCAAATTGACTCCTAGTCAAATTGACTCCTAGTCAAATGAACTACCAGTCAAATTGACTCCTAGTCAAAAGGACTCCTAGCCAAATTCACTACTAATCAAATAGACCTACTGCCAAATTGAATCTCAATAAAATTGACTCCTAGTCAAAATGACTTCTAGTCAAATTGACTTCTAGTCAAATTGACTCTTAGTCAAATTGACTCAAAGTAAAATTGACTCTTAGTCAAATTGACTCAAAGTAAAATTGACTCTTAATCAAATTGACTCTTAGTCAAATTGACGCAAAGTCAAATTGACTCAAAGTCAAATTGACTCCAAGTCAAATTGACTCCTAGTCAAATTGACTCCAAGTCAAATTGACTCCTAGTCAAATTGACTCCTAGTCAAATTGACTCCTAGCCAAATTGACTCCTAGTAAAATTGACTCCTAGTCAAAAGGACTTCTAATCAAATTGACTACTAATCAAATTGCCAAATTGAATCTCAGTAAAAATTTACAACTTTTCAAACTGACTCCTCGTCAAATGGACAACTAGTCAAACTAATTTAGTAACAATTTGACTAGACATACATGGAAGTTTATATTGAATTCTATTAAAAATTACTAGAAATAAGTGGAAATTAAAATTGACATTTTTTAAAATTGACTCATAGCAAAATGAATGAATGTATATTCATGATTATCATGATCTGGACAAAATTTAGAGTATTAAATCTATGTTAGAGTCTTTAATAATAAAACTTGTCATCAAAATTAGTATTCAGTATATTAAAATTCATAAGACTTGAGACGAGAAACCAAAATGAATTGCATTCAAGCTCCCCTCTAAAATTGATTAAAATTAATTCCATGGCACGTCTCTGTGATCCTTGATTGATGTAGTTCACTCAAAAGGCAATTACAATACAAGGAAACTGGAAGTGTGTGTGGGTGTGAATGACCCATCATTTTATATCTAGATATTAGTTACAGCAAGTGTCACACTTCTTCCCCCCGCTCGAAAGGCAACGATTTCATTTTCACATTACCAGCTAGCCCGCCAGACAGACACCCACTCACATCGATGTGCATGAACTGCAACCCTCCGTGTGACACATTTGTCATTCCTCTGTGTTTCCTCGTATATATTTTCATTCGTTTCGCATTTGATTTGATTTATTATTTGAGTGTTTTTTTGTTTTCAATTTTTATTAAATGCCTTCTAAACAGAATAATTGTTATTTGGCATTTGTGTCAGTTGAGTACATTTTAATTTTATGATAGCGCCTCGCGCCACTGTCGACTCGACTGTTAAACGAGATGTATAATTAAATCCTAAAAATTGATAAAAGTGGTTGTTGGTTGGTTGGTGTGCAAATATAATCAAAAGGACACTTTTTCACACATATGTTTGTACATATATGTACGTGCGGCCTCACATACTTGACTACACTTTATTAGTTTTTGTCCTAAATGTCATTTTGAAACGATTATTTATCACTCTTCTAATGCCACATATTTCAGATTTTTACTTTGTGTTTGAATTGTTGGTTGGTTGTTCGTTCGGTTTAATGTTTTGGTGGCTTATTGGTTTTTCGCGAGAGCATAAATCCGTTTTAATTTACACTCTATTAATTTTGTGGTTGCAGTTTTTTTTGATTATAGATGTTGTAAATTAAATTTTATTTGGTTGACAAAATTTAAAAGAGGATGGCATAAATGAAATTTTCAAGGATTAATGGAAATCTGAATTAGTTGTCGGGATTTAAAAACAGAAACAAATGATAATCTGCCCAAAATTAATATTCAGATTTGAAATCACTAAGATGCTATTATAAATTGGAGCCGTATTCCAATTGTTAATTCCAGACCACACCAAAACAAATTCTTGGAATATTAGTCAGCTTTTTGTGACGTAGTTTGAACACTTTAACAATATACATATGTACATATGTTAATTATTAAATGTTTTTTCTTTAGGTTTGTTAACAATAAACTATTTGTCTTATAAAATCTGGGTAGGGCCTAAATATGTTACTCTATTTCTGAATTTTTTCTATTTTAAATTATCTATTTTTTCTTGAAATATTCACATCACGTTTCCCATCAAATGAGCGGGTTATAAACTTGAAAATTATGAATACACCGAAAAACTCTACAACAATAAAAAATGAAATACAATTTGAGGCCTACCATACATTTCAAATAATGTGGTCACATCTAATATATGTTTTCTGAATTCATTAAGTAGAATGAGGAGGGAAGCGTTTTCCATATAATTTTTTTTAAAAGGTATTCAATATTTATAATATAATTTTATTTAATAAATTCGAAGAAAATTTTTAACATTTAATAACTAGACTTGAAAAAGTTTATATTTAGTATAATTTGACTTTCTTTAGTCATAGTTTTCGAAGGATTTTTATGTTTAAATTAACGATGGAAAGTCCAGGAGTTATCTTAATCTCTCCTTCATTTGAAGTAGACACTGACCCCCCCGTGGTGTCACCTGGGGCACCCCTAAGATGTGCCGAGCGTTCGCACAAAAGAACGAATCCACCCATATAAAAATATCCTACTGTAAAAAAAAAACAATGGGAAAGAAAACAAACGCCTCTGTAAAAAAACAATGGGAAAGAAAACAAACGCCTCTAAAGTTGACAACCCCCCTCAAATGTTTAAAGGACCATCTGCGAATGTGCACCTGGAAATTTCCACTCTTTATAGGGTAGGTGCATTTTACACCCTGGGAGATATACTTGCGAAGTAAGAGGCCGATATACCTGCCATACAGAGAATACGTTGGATGAACAAAGGCGTCACGAGACCACCTAAAGATAAAGCATTGTATTATAGCTACCATCACCAGAGCTTCGATTTGCTGGATTTTACTCGATAGTGGGAGTACTCGAAGGGTGTGAGAAGAAGTTTTATGTGGCAGCGCTTTCAAGTACTCCTTGTGGAAAAATAAGAATACGAGTTAAAATGTACAAAATATGGTAAGAGTTTACTGTAAGAATGAAATCGAATTGAAAAATAAATTAATTTTTTTTTCAGATTTGTGTGTCCCTGTGTGTAGTAGCTTTCTTGGTATAAATTGTACAACGTATTTGTTTTAATTGAGAAAATACCCACACTTAAAAATAAAACAACGCCATGACAAAAACGAAAAAAGTACTCGGCAAGAGTAGAATTTGCTCGATTTCGAGCGTATTTTACTCCCACTCTCTACTCGAATTCGAGTCAGCAGTGCGGAGCTCTGACAACGAGTTTGGTTGCGGATCCATCAGTGGTTTAAACATCTAGTCTTCAGTTTCACCACGGCCAATGAAAGACTTGCTACAATTCGTATGAAATCTAGATTCTCCAACATAAATCTCTTCCTAAGGCAAGGAAGAGCAGACCCAAAATATATTTTACGAGAGCTATGAAAAACATATCGCGCATTTACTCAAAGAGTTGCATAACCCAAAAATGCATTTTCTGAGTTAGAAATTTCTATTTTTTCTACGTCTTCTATTTTATCTTGTGCCAAATTTTCATCTTGATACCTCTTAAACTCAATGAGTTACAGCTTATTTACTACGAGTTTGGCATAATTCAACAAAAATGTTTTTTTTTTTTAATTAATTTCTCGTTGGAATCGAGCTTAATGACCAATGATGCAAGTGAAAAAGGAAAGCTGAAGATGCGAACCCACACAACCACCACTATGTGACATGCATTCGCCTTTGGCTGAGGCTCTTCAGACATATCGGCTGTGTAGTTACTTCTCTGTCGTCGAACTTTTCTTCTATCAAATGCAATTTTTGTTTTTTTATTTTTTTTGAGTTTATGAATCACTTAAACACTTCAAATCATGTTTGATCTTGCACATACATTAAGCGGTGAAATCTGGCTAACTGTTTACAAAATATGGTCAAAGTAGTTATTTTGGTTTTTGTGTAATAATCTTTTTAAATTGGGGAAATCAAATTAAAACGCATTTTTCTCGAAACTGGATTTCTTGAGATGTATGGCTCTTCAAGCAAATGAGCGATATATTCGACGTCCTTCTTTTCTAGGCGATTTTAATGCCATTGGAAAGAAGAATATCTTTGGTACAACAGAGGGGAAATTCACCATCTACAGTGTAAAGTCTACACTAAAAATCTGACAATGAAATGAGGCTGATAAACTTCGCAGTGGTATTTAGCAGCACCAGATTTAAGCATCTCGACATTTATAAGGGCAACAGGCTGTCACCAAATCAAAAAAAAAAAAAGACAAAACAAATTGATCACGTTGTGATATTCATCGAACGTACAAGATGTACGATCGTTTCTAGGACCAATCATTGACTTGGTCCACTACCCTGTTGAAGCATAGGTATGCAGCCGATTAAACGTAGAAAATAAAGTACGAACAGACACAACATGGCAGTTAAACATTGGAAAGCTGCATCACAGCAACGCGTACGGCTCGAGAGATATATCGAAAGAAAAAGTGCAAAATGGAAAAGCGGCAGTGTGAAAAATCAAGACGTACAGAATCTAGAATGACGTCCTAAAATTCTACTAAAGTGCGAAACATCAAATTGTTGGCTTTGATACTGGCACATCTTCGTGTAGAGACGAGCCACATAATCTGGTAACTGAACCCCGATAGCGTGTTTAGGTTATGTAAATAAAAAATTTCAAAACTGTTAGTATTCAATTCGAACGAAGATCACTATTATGATTCCAGAACATGCCAAAAACATGATTCCGAACTAGAGTGACAAAAAAAAAAAGAACAAATCTTCTTTTTAGAAGCCCTACCCCCTACCCAAAAAGGGTATGTTTTGGATCAAATGGAAAAGATCCAAAAACCTAAGCTTTTTGGATCAAATGCCAATCGGTTAACCTTAACCCGTATAAATCTAGCGATCTTCGTTTCCAAAGTAATTTGTATGGGGCCAAAGGTGCTTTTTCACGAAAATTCTCTAAAGTCCGTTACGGCCCAATCGATGAAAAAAACTTTACTTTTGTGGCTAAAAACTACAAAAATGTATGTCGATCGGTTAACAATAACCCGTGCCACCTGACCTATCTTTATTTCCATAGTACTTTGTATCGAGGCCAAAGGAGAATTTTCAGAAAATCGTTCGATGTGGCTAAAAAACGAATCCTTCAAAAATTGATGTCATTACACATGGTGGCTGTAGGGAATTTTTACAGCATTCGGGACATTTTCTCAGGAAGTATGGACATGCCCCAGAAAAAAAGCGATTCGAAATCGGGTCTTAAATTGCACTTTTTTGAAATTTTATTTAGATTTCGTGTGAGAGGTAACCGAAGTAGTGAATTGATATAGTCCATATGGAAAGTTGATCTATATTCAGATAACAAATCATGAGGGCCAAATTTTGGGCCGAATCGGTTGATCCGTTATCGTGCGCAACAGCCACACTGACAGGCGAACGGAATGGCTAAATCGACTCCAAAGTGTCTGAAACGGATTTCGGACTAGCATGCGTAAGGTCTAAGACCATTATATCTATCCTAAAGGCTGAGGTATAAATAGTTCGGCTTATAAGACAAATGTTTTCAAGAGAGGGTGCGTGTGTATGTGTAAGTAGGTACCTGCAAACCATAACTTTAGCTTCACATCATAACTGTTGCGGAATCTATAAAGTTTTTTCTATTCAATGAAAATTTAAAGTGTTTCCTAAAATCATTTCGTTATAGCATATGCACGCAAGTATTGATATAGGGTCGAAAGATCTGCGGATCAATCTCAGTTGGCGACGAATATCGGCGTTGAATGAACTTCGATAGAGAGAACAGGTGAAAGATGATGTCGAAGAACGAATTATACCCCAAAGGTTTGAAGATATTGCAAGAGATCGGGAAAGGTGGAAAGTTCGACTTATGGGACAAATGTTATGTGGCCAAGCAGAGACACCTAAGTAAGTAAGTAATTGGTGTAAGGCATCATAGGGTCCCAGACCAACTATAGTCTTTGCTTACCTGTTTAAAGAATTTATGTAAATACAAAGTAAATGGGTTTCAAAATCAAATGCGCAAATGTTCTGTGTATGGTCTTCTATGTCAGTTATTAAGTATCCTTCTATTTATAGTATTGAGATTAAATATTGCTGCATTGTTCAATACCGTGCCATGTTATAAACAGTTGATCCTAAGTATGTGGATTTATAGATCATAATCGATAATATAACCAATCAATAGCAGAAACAACAATATTCCCGACAAAAAAATCCTTTTACTTCATTAAGTTCACTACCCACCTCCCCAGTTTTCTTATTTCCCCAATTGACTTTATTATCAATCACATAAATCTCGTATCTTTCCACCTTCTACATTGTAATATATCAACAAACCCGTTTTTCATGGCACTAGTAGTAGCTTCCACAAAATTTATGTGCAAAGAATATAAATTTGGATTATTAAAAACAATTTTTGCATAAATAAAGAACGCAAGCAAAAAAAACAGCTGGCGCCAAAACCAAGCAAAACCAAAACAAGCAGCCTAGTTCTGGTCTTATGACCGACCATATACGACGTGTACATAAGTGGACAGACTTTGAACCTCTCTAAGCAACACACTTGAGTATTTGAAGGCATAGCAGCAGCATATAAATAAGTACGTCAAGAAATAAAGTCAAAAAATCTAATAGAAAACAAAAATTAAACGTGCCACAAAAAGAGAGTATTTTCTAAAACATTGTAAAGTGCGTAGCTGTGTGTGGGGTTCGAGGATGGATGGATGGCTGGAGTGACTGACTGGACTGGACTGATGACTAAATATTAAACATGTAATGCCAACAAAACAGAAACCAAAGCCTTTAAGGAGTAATAGCAGCAAATATCATAAAATCTACGTATAATTTATTCATAAGGCCAACTTAATGCTGTTTTGTTGGCAGTGCTACTGTTGTGGCTTCTTTAAAAAGAAAACTTTTTTCTCCTCACTTTATGACAAAAAATACTTCTTCTTTTTCTATGTGTACGATATGTGTGCCATGTTGCATATACAATGTGGGGGATTGTTTTTCTTGCCACATCGCCAACAACAACAAAGTCATTGTGTTTTGTGTGTGTGTGGACTTGAATATTATTGCGTTGTGCTAAGTACTTTATTGCTATTGTCGTTCTTGTTGTTGTTATTTCGGTTTTTTCTCCTTTTCAATAACTTTCAACAATGTTGCCCGTAGTGCTGTTGCTGCTGTTTCCCCCCAAAAAATACGAGACAACAAAATTAACACAACGCCATACATCATTGTCACACATTTGCTGACACCGGTTATGGTTGAACGAACGACCGAACGAACGAACATCATGTACCACCAACCTCATAACAAAACCAAGCCAGACATTATTTTACGATTTTTTGGCGGTTATTAGAAAATTAAATGGTAAATGAGAGAAACGTTTTCCACATACACTAGTTGTATCATGTGTAAACACTTGGGGATATTTTGCACATCTGTAGAAATCGGTGAATAAGGTGTAGAATAAGGACACCTTAGAAAGCTATTTTGGGACATCCTTTCCCTAATCATTTAAACCATGACGGCAAAAACCTTTGAAATTATTTTGGAATGCAATCAGATGTGAGCCCCGAGTTAAGACATTGATTTTTTTCAACTTATGCACCATTAGCAACTGTGCTTCTATAGAACCTTTCTGAAAAAACGTTGCTTCTATGGACCCTTTCTAAAAGAAAAGAAAGAAATGGTGCTTCTATAGACCCTTTTTTAAAGAAATGGTGCTTCTATAGACCCTTTCTGAAAGAAAGGGTGCTTCTATAGACCCTTTCTGAAAGAAAGGGTGCTTCTATAGACCCTTTCTGAAAGAAAGAGTGCTTCTATAGACCCTTTCTGAAAGAAAGAGTGCCTCAATACACGCAGAGAAAAAAATATGTTTGATCCAACAATATTCCAAGAGCAAAATATGTATTGTTAACATATTGTTGGATTCCTCATGTAGTATTGTAAATCCAAAAATAGTTTGTGTCAACTGAACAATATTTCTCTCTTTTCTTCGAAAATTTGTTTCTCTTCTCTCGCTATTCGATGCCGTGTTGAAAAAACAATTTTGGTGAGTTGTGGTGTGTTTGTATGACATGCTGCCTTTACCTTTGTTTTTGTGTGTATGTAGTACTTGTGAGACTCTTGTTTTTATTTGTTTCTGTTTTGTTTCATTCTTCTTTCCTTTTCATGTTTGTTATGGTGTTTAATTATTTCTTATGTTGTGGTGGGTTCTTGTGGCTTTTTGTTTGTCTTTGTTGTCAGCCAATGCAGCAAACCATGTATTGTGTTCATCAATGATTGCAATATTATAAGCGACATTTATATCCAAGTTATGCGAAAAGTGTATATGAGAAGTATATGCACTCAAATCAAAAATTTCTGAGCTGGCTTTCTGTATTGACAATACTTTTTGTAAACAAAATTAGATTATGATAGTTCCTACAATCGGTATTGTTAACGATTTTAACAATATTGCGGAAATTCGAAAGTTGTTTTTGTTTTCTATGTTTGGAACAAAAGATGGTATTTTTGGATTTGGATTACAATGTTTGAACAAAACAAATTCATTTTTGGAAGCAAAACATATATTTTTGTTCCAACAAAAGCGAAAAATATTTTTTCTGTGCGTGTAGACCCTTTCTCAAAGAAAGGGTGCTTCTATAGACCCTTTCTCAAAGAAAGGGTGCTTCTATAGACCCTTTCTCAAAGAAAGGGTGCTTCTATAGACCCTTTCTCAAAGAAAGGGTGCTTCTATAGACCCTTTCTCAAAGAAAGGGTGCTTCTATAGACCCTTTCTCAAAGAAAGGGTGCTTCTATAGACCCTTTCTCAAAGAAAGGGTGCTTCTATAGACCCTTTCTCAAAGAAAGGGTGCTTCTATAGACCCTTTCTCAAAGAAAGGGTGCTTCTATAGACCCTTTCTCAAAGAAAGGGTGCTTCTATAGACCCTTTCTCAAAGAAAGGGTGCTTCTATAGACCCTTTCTCAAAGAAAGGGTGCCTCTATAGACCCTTTCTCAAAGAAAAGGTGCTTCTATAGACCCTTTCTCAAAGAAAGGGTGCTTCTATAGACCCTTTCTCAAAGAAAGGGTGCTTCTATAGACCCTTTCTCAAAGAAAGGGTGCTTCTATAGACCCTTTCTCAAAGAAAGGGTGCTTCTATAAACCCTTTATCAAAGAAAGGGTGCTTCTATAGACCCTTTCTCAAAGAAAGGGTGCTTCTATAGACCTTTTCTCAAAGAAAGGGCGCTTCTATAGACCCTTTCTCAAAGAAAGGGTGCTTCTATAGACCCTTTCTCAAAGAAAGGGTGCTTCTATAGACCCTTTCTCAAAGAAAGGGTGCTTCTATAGACCCTTTCTCAAAGAAAGGGTGCTTCTATAGACCCTTTCTCAAAGAAATGGTGCTTCTATAGACCCTTTCTCAAAGAAAGTGTGCTTCTATAGACCCTTTCTCAAAGAAAGGGTGCTTCCATAGACCCTTTCTCAAAGAAAGGGTGCTTCTATAGACCCTTTCTGAAAGAATAGATGCTTCTATCGACCCTTTCTGAAATAAAGGGTACTTCTATAGACCCTTTTTCAAAGAAAGGGTGCTTCCATCGACCCTTTCTGAAAGAATAGATGCTTCTATCGACCCTTTCTGAAATAAAGGGTACTTCTATAGACCCTTTTTCAAAGAAAGGGTGCTTCCATCGACCCTTTCTGAAAGAATAGGTGCTTCTATCGACCCTTTCTTAAAGAAAGGGTGCTTCCTTTTTGAAAAAAGGGTGCTTCTATAGACCCTTTCTCAAAGAAAGGGTGCTTCTATAGACCCTTTCTCAAAGAAAGGGTGCCTCTATAGACCCTTTCTCAAAGAAAGGGTGCTTCTATAGACCCTTTCTCAAAGAAAGGGTGCTTCTATAGACCCTTTCTCAAAGAAAGGGTGCTTCTATAGACCTTTTCTCAAAGAAAGGGTGCTTCTATAGACCCTTTCTCAAAGAAAGGGTGCTTCTACAGACCCTTTCTCAAAGAAAGGGTGCTTCTATAGACCCTTTCTCAAAGAAAGTGTGCTTCTATAGACCCTTTCTCAAAGAAAGGGTGCTTCTATAGACCCTTTCTCAAAGAAAGGGTGCTTCTATAGACCCTTTCTCAAAGAAAGGGTGCTTCTATAGACCCTTTCTCAAAGAAATGGTGCTTCTATAGACCCTTTCTCAAAGAAAGGGTGCTTCTATAGACCCTTTCTCAAAGAAAGGGTGCTTCTATAGACCCTTTCTCAAAGAAAGGGTGCTTCTATAGACCCTTTCTCAAAGAAAGGGTGCTTCTATAGACCCTTTATCAAAGAAAGGGTGCTTCTATAGACCCTTTCTCAAAGAAAGGGTGCTTCTATAGACCCTTTCTCAAAGAAAGGGTGCTTCTATAGACCCTTTCTCAAAGAAAGGGTGCTTCTATAGACCCTTTCTCAAAGAAAGGGTGCTTCTATAGACCCTTTCTCAAAGAAAGGGTGCTTCTATAGGCCCTTTCTCAAAGAAAGGGTGCTTCTATAGACCCTTTCTCAAAGAAAGGGTGCTTCTATAGACCCTTTCTCAAAAAAAGGGTGCTTCTATAGACCCTTTCTCAAAGAAAGGGTGCTTCTATAGACCCTTTCTCAAAGAAAGGGTGCTTCTATAGACCCTTTCTCAAAGAAAGGGTGCTTCTATAGACCCTTTCTCAAAGAAAGGGTGCTTCTATAGACCCTTTCTCAAAGAAAGGGTGCTTCTATAGACCCTTTCTCAAAGAAAGGGTGCTTCTATAGACCCTTTCTCAAAGAAAGGGTGCTTCTATAGACCCTTTCTCAAAGAAAGGGTGCTTCTATAGATCCTTTCTCAAAGAAAGGGTACTTCTATAGAAAGGGTGCTCCTATAGACCCTTTCTCAAAGAAAGGGTGCTTCTATAGACCCTTTCTCAAAGAAAGGGTGCTTCTATAGACCCTTTCTCAAAGAAAGGGTGCTTCTATAGACCCTTTCTCAAAGAAAGGGTGCTTCTATAGACCCTTTCAAAGAAAGGCTGCTTGTATAGACCCTTTCACAAAGAAAGGGTGCTTCTATAGACCCTTTCTCAAAGAAAGGGTGCTTCTATAGACCCTTTCTCAAAGAAAGGGTGCTTCTATAGACCCTTTCTCAAAGAAAGGGTGCTTGTATAGACCCTTTCTCAAAGAAAGGGTGCTTCTATAGACCCTTTCTCAAAGAAAGGGTGCTTGTATAGACCCTTTCTCAAAGAAAGGGTGCTTCTATAGACCCTTTCTCAAAGAAAGGGTGCTTCTATAGACCCTTTCTCAAAGAAAGGGTGCTTCTATAGACCCTTTATCAAAGAAAGGGTGCTTCTTTAAACCCTTTCTCAAAGAAAGGGTGCTTCTTTAAACCCTTTCTCAAAGAAAGGGTGCTTCTTTAAACCCTTTCTCAAAGAAAGGGTGCTTCTTTAAACCCTTTCTCAAAGAAAATGTTGTTTTTTAGAAACTTTCTGAAAGAAAGGGTTCTTCTATAGACCCTTCTGAAAGAAAGGGTGCTTCTATAGACCCTTCTGAAAGAAAGGGTGCTTCTATAGACCCTTCTGAAAGAAAGGGTGCTTCTATAGACCCTTCTGAAAGAAAGGGTGCTTCTATAGACATTTTCTGAAAGAAAAGGTGCTTCTATAGACCCCTTCTGAAAGAAAGGGTGCTTCTATAGACATTTTCTGAAAGAAAAAGTGCTTCTATAGACATTTTCTGAAAGAAAAAGTGCTTCTATAGACATTTTCTGAAAGAAAGGGTGCTTATATAGACCCTTTCTCAAGGAAAGGGTGCTTCTATAGACCCTTTCTCAAGGAAAGTGTGCTTCTATAGACCCTTTCTCAAGGAAAGGGTGCTTCTATAGACCTTTTCTCAAGGAAAGGGCGCTTCTATAGACCCTTTCTCAAGGAAAGGGTGCTTCTATAGACCCTTTCTCAAGGAAGTGGTGCTTCTATAGACCCTTTCTCAAGGAAAGGGTGCTTCTATAGACCCTTTCTCAAGGAAAGGGTGCTTCTATAGACCCTTTCTCAAGGAAAGGGTGCTTCTATAGACCCTTTCTCAAGGAAAGGGTGCTTCTATAGACCCTTTCTCAAGGAAAGGGTGCTTCTATAGACCCTTTCTCAAGGAAAGAGTGCTTCTATAGACCCTTTCTCATGGAAAGGGTGCTTCTATAGACCCTTTCTCAAGGAAAGGTTGCTTCTATAGACCCTTTCTCAAGGAAAGTGTGCTACTATAGACCCTTTCTCAAGGAAAGGGTGCTTCTATAGACCCTTTATGAAAGAAAGGGTGCCTCTATAGACCATTTCTGGTAGAAAGGGTGCCTCTATAGACCATTTCTGATAGAAAGGGTTATTCTGTTGTCCGTTTCGGAAAGAAATGGCTCTTCTGTAGACCCTCTTTGAAAGAAAGGGCTCTTCTGTAGACCCTTTTTGAAAGAAAGGGCTCTTCTGTAGACCCTTTTTGAAAGAAAGGGCTCTTCTGTAAACCCTTTTTGAAAGAAAGGGCTCTTCTGTAGACCCTTTTTGTAAGAAAGGGTTCTTCTAGGTCCACCGCTCCTGTTATCGTTTTTTTTTTTTTGTGCAGCCGTATGCTGACTTTATGTCTTTGTGGTCAAATCTAGCTGATATTTTGTTAACCTATATACTGTTGTATTATTTTACACTCAGCTCTGCCTCTCTCCCAACCCACACCAATTTAAATAAGGTAATAATAACAAGTTTTATTTTACCTTAACAGTCTCAGACAATCCCTTGGAGCTGGCTTGTCTTAATGAATATGGCAAGTCAGAACTACGTAATTCTCAACTAGAAAAATCCAACAAAATAGCAAAGAAACAGTTAACAAAACTAAGATTGATTTTTTGGAACGTTTATGGAATTTAAAACACACAAAAACAGGTGAATGACAATGACAACAACAACAACAACAGCGGGAACGGCATTTACAACAAGAATACCTGATTGAATGAACAAACGTCCAGAGCGTTCGTTCATTGATTTAACTAACAAGACAGAAGATAGTCAAAACAACAAACAGCGCTTTTAAAAGGGAATACAACAACAAATGCGGCTATTGTTGTTGTGGTTTTTAAATAAAGTTGTATTAGCCAGACCCTACCTACTATAACATTGCTAGCTAACTGGTTGACTGCCAGTCTGACTGACTGATGCGTTACATTTGAGGAATTTCAAAAATTTCAAATGTTTTTCTCCACATCCCCCTCTCTTCCCCTTAAGTTTCTGTTTTCTGATGATGAGAAAATACCCAAAACAAAACAGCTATGGAATAATAATTAGAATAAATGAATAAATAATAACTAAAGAAAGCAAAGTGTTTAGGGGACAAAGGTAGCAGAAGCAACAGCCACAACAACAGCAACAACTATCTCAAATTATATAAATAAATACAACAAATAATAAAAGAAAAAAAAAAAAAAACAAATAAATTATCAATTTTAATGGCATTGAATTTGAGAAAAAAACTTTCAAACATCTAAAGAAAATTTCCCTGGGTGTTATTTACAAAAACAACAAACAATTTGTTTAAACGTTTTTCAATTTCCAGCTTCTATTCAAACGAGAGTTTTGTATTTCGAAACCAAATAAAAAGAAAATTGATATTAAAATCAACAACAATAACAATGATGCGTCGCGAAACGGGTTTATTAAAATTTCACCCTTTCACGGATTCAAATAACCGTTGATTTTTTTAATTTTGAAAACCCTTTGCTTCCTCATTTTAAACATTTAGGAAGGAGTGCCGCCGCCATCCATCTGATAAAGTTTATTTGCGTTTAAATTAATCATTTGAAATTGTTGGCAAATGATGGCGGGTGGAGTGAAAAAGAGATTTCAATCGCCAATGCCGCAGCCGTTCTTTAATGAAATCCTTATTTTTGCAATTTTCACAAACACACGCTTACACACTTAGTGTAAATTTAACCTCCTGACCTGTCTTGAGCTTTTAGTCTAAAAGGGACAAATTTGTATAAGGTTTCCTTTTGTTGTCTCACAGCCATTATGTGTCTCTGTGCGTGAGTGTGTATCTTTTCACAAGTGTGGAAATTCATCCCCTGGAGATATCTTTTGAGCCCTAATGATCATTAAGAATGTAATATTTGTTGTTGGTGCCACTGACTTTCCTTTTGTCTCAGTATGTGTGTGTGCGGATTTGTATTGTTGTATTTTTCTAATAAACATTTAATTATGTTTTGCCAAGCGTATCGGAACATGTGTCCTCACTTTTTTCCGTGTTTCCTATATCCCGTGTTTGTGAGGCTTTTTCAAGTTCAATGATAACAACATAAATTAATTGTAAGCGTTTGGACTTCTTCTCTCACTATTTGGATACTTGCAGGTAGAATATACAGTCAAACTTGCTGGGAATAAAGTAAGACTACGTTATATAGAAAATAACAACAAACAACAATGGTGTTTCTGTAAATTTGTTAGTTGCTATAATTCATGCTTCTACCTTTAAATACATGTGCCTTGACCTTACCTCCTTATTGTAACTAGAAATGCCATCTAGCGAAAGAAAATGACCAGCATTTAGCTAGGACTATCACCATCAGACAAAAGCAGTCGAGTCTCCAAAGAAGATTTTTTTAATTACCAAAAATGCAATCTATTGTAAAATATGACGCTATTATGGTATGGCAATAGTTTGGTTGGTTTCTAGCAGGTTAGCCTGGATTATTCTAAAACGTGTGGTTTTTCTGATCATGAAGCATGTGAGCTTCCAAGTTTTGAGCACGAGTCAAGTGGTTTTCCATGGATATTTGAGAGCAAATACAAAAATATATTGACAAGTTTCACTTATGCTTGAAATCTAGCTTACCTCTGAAATTGAATGGTTTGCTCTGGGTTATCGCAAAAGCTGCAAAGGTGTATCCAAGCGGATAACAGAACTTATAAGTGTATAAAACGCCAACTATTAGAGAAATTATGTTACTGAAGACACATCCTGAATGGCTCTGTAAACTTTGTCTTGTTTCTATGATTCAGCGTTTAAGTAGCTACGAAATAACTCAATGAACTTTGTCAATTAATTGGCCATCCCATGATTAGAAAAGTACCAGAGATTAGCGAAGACACTAACCGTTGCAACAATGCATGGAAAAACAAAATAGACAAATACCAGATTCCGAAAGCGCAATCTACCATTGTATTTGGCAATGTTCTACCCAGAGATATGCCTAGGGAAGCTTAAATTTCTCTCCAATCTTTAGTGTGTTTCGACATGGTAGCACTCCCACTTTTTGAACATTGAGTCATATAATTTATATAATAAAATCTCTGGAATGAAAAGATTTTCTCTTAAGGCTACATCCAAGCGAAAGCTTTAGGCAAATTAAAACATTATATTTTTGGCTTAAACTTTAAATTGTGGAATTTTATATTAGATAAAACGACATCTACAGTAGAAAAATGTACTATTAACGCTAGCAATGACCTTCACCACAGCATACCTAAATATGGCTCAGCTAATACACAAACTTTAGGTTGTTCAGATAATATTGCATGTCAAGAAGTTGCTTATTAGAAAGTTTTAAGTTAATTGTCGCTTACATTTCAGTTTACGAAAAATTTGTAGGCTTCATTTTCTTTGGACTAAAGGAAATTTGAATAATAAGCTGCTGAGTTGTGAATTAAATTAATGTAAGAAGAATTACGTGCTTAAATGGGATTTTTCTTGAGAAAGAGATGTCGAAGAACCAAAAAAAAAAAAAAAAAAATGTTGTGGACAAAGCTCTGATAGAATTGTAAACAATATTTCCTTTCTAGTAGGCTAACTATTAAATTGATCGAAAAAGTTCATGAGTGTACAGTACTCTTGCGGAATGCAAGGATTCCATAACAATTCCTATGACATTTATTTGTACTAGAACCTGTTGGACCAGTTTAACTAAAAACGGACTTTCACTGAAGAAAGGGACTTCAAACATCTAAAATTGATCGATTTCCTCTCTAAATTGTGGCACTAAGTTGGTTAATGACTCGTACCTCTAGTCCAAACAGTGAAATGCGGAGTTTTCTATTATTTAAAACGACATCATCTAGGTTAGTAGATTTGAACTATTGAAACTAGCAATGACCCACACCGCGTCGTGCCTAAATGAGCCTCAGCTAAAATAAAGTTTATGGAGGTATGGACCCTATTGAATTTTAAATTAAATTGATTGAATTAAAGCAAGAAGTTCGTTGAAATTTTATGAGCGATTAGGTTTCCTTAAAATAAAGAGAAGTCGAAGGACCAAATGTTGCGGACAATGTCGTGAGAGAACTGTTCAATAGTTAAATTGTTCAAAAAAGCTCCCGAGTGTACAGTACTCTTGCGAAATGCAAGAATGCCATAACAATTCCTATGTGGATTTTCTTCACAAGAAATTTTGGGCCAGAATAATTTTAAACAGACTTTCACAGAAGATTGGACTTCAAGCGTCTGGAATTGATCGATTTCCTCTCTAAAATGGGAAGTTTTTGATTATCCAAAACGACATATACCCTAGGAAAATGAGTTGTGTTGAAGTTTGTTCCGGTTCCAAAGACCTTCAATTTTGAAAAACTCATTCAATTATTAAAGGGGATTTTTTCGTTAAATAATCGATCGATGTCGAAGGACCTAATGCCGTGAAACACTGTATACGTTATTTTACGCCCTAGTAGTCTAACAGCACAGCAGTGTACAGTACTCTTATGAGATATTAGGACGCCATTGCTTTACACTAGACCCGTAAGAGTTTTAATTATAATTTTGACATGGAGCTATCCAAATAAACATACATATTTACCAGAGAAGTTTCCCCATTTCCCTTCTAGGATGTTCGTGGGAAATATTTATTATTAATTATCGAAAAGACAGAGAGATAATTCAATCACATTAATAATAGTTCGAAAACGAACTTTTTCCAAACTCATTGAATGTAAAAATGTCGATAGGAATTTTTATTTAAAGAAGAACGATTCTGAAAAGTCGCGCCAATAGAAAATCGATTCCAATGAACCTTACAATATCTGCACTATCACACATATATATGCTACAGATGATTTCTCAACGAGGCAGTCGAATTCAAGATGGTCTCTGAAACACTGTTGAAGTCCCTTTTAGCATTGGATATTCTGAAGTGTGGGAAAACTATTAGACAAACCCTAGGTACCTAATCCAATCCAAAAGAATGGAGAAGAATAAGAAGAAACAGTAAGCACCACTAAGTACCATGTTTTTTAAGCGCAATTAAGAACTTTCAAAAACTATTGATCTGTTCAAGTACTGCAAGAATCTACTAACTTTTACTATTTTTTTTCGATAACGTAAAGGAAACAATTTTATCGTAGTAAAAAACAGAAAACAGAGGCGAATATTGTGGTGTTTCAATACACTTATTCAAAAAATAACCTTTTTGTGTAGGCCTGCCCAGGCAACTAATGTTTATTGTTTTTGTTGATTTGTACTTAAGAGCGCAAAAAAGTCGGCAGTAAAAACTTGATTGATTTTATTCGACAAATTTCAGTCCTTATATATTATACATAACGGTATTTTCCTGATCTTTTTTTCTTAATCCCAGTTTTCTTATTTTCTATCATCATTAACCCCCAGTTTTTGTAAAAAATTTTTATTCTTCTCACACGAATTGTCAAATTTTGTAGATCGATTTACTCGCTTTAGCGCAAATGTAGAGCGCTGCTTTTTAAATGAGGAATCCTTAATGATATATGGAACGGATATACGAAAAATTAGATGTGTATGTCATCTGGGGGCTGAGCTATGAATGCCTAAATTATTACGAATATAGACGAACGAACAAAAATAAGTTACAAAAACTGGGGGTAAATATAAACAGTATTTGTTGTTATAAATAACATATGATCTAAACAGGTGATTAAAACAGCTGATGATTGGGATCTATAGGGATCTAGTGATTGATAATTAAATTGATCTACAGATGTGATTATTGGGATCTACAGGGTTCTGTAGATGTGTATATCGAACACAATCGATATCACTACAATATAATTCAAACCAACAATGGATAGAATCAACAAGCAATCGATTTGGAGGCAACAGATATGGCGTTGAACGTTTCACAATGATTTGAGTGTCACAAAAACGAGAAGTCATATTATAGCTTCATAAATATTATTAAACATGGTTGGGCGCCACAAGACCACTAATCCAAACTAAATATTTAATCGCAACACCGACACGGATCATCTTCCAATTTTTAAAAGTCTCAAATAAATGTTAAACCTTCGAAGATATTATTCAATCTACAAAAGCATGACAATCTACAAAAGCATGACTCATCAAATGGAAAATCGTTGGGCGCCGCAATGTCCTTGAAGGAAACAAATATTTGTCAACTTGGTACCGGTAATTTCGTGCAGGAGTATCCAAAATTTAAAAAAATTGTACTCTTCCAGTTTAAGGTTGGGCGCCAAGATAATTCATATTACATGCTTTCTTTTACTATTGGATGTATTTGCAAAATAAACCAGTTTAGAGTCATTACAAATATACTTTTCACAATTCCAAGAAGGCCCTTTGAGATTTAATGAGCACTTTTAACTTTAAGTTAACCGGAACGCTATGAATCTGTTCGGAAAACCCAAACTATAAACTCTTAGCACATATTCGGAAGATCTTACGCGCCAAGTCGAAGGACCACTTCTTGTATTCTCTTCATCAGACGACTGTAAATGTTTACATTTAAAACAACAACCGGAAATCTCTTAGAACGTCATAATATTCAAATAATCATAAAAGAAAGTTTCCAATTTTTTACGATTTGCTAAAATTACCCGCAAAATTATTGTTATGGGTTGAATGTTCGTGCTGTTGCAATTTTGTTGCCACCATGTGTAAATTTCCTGTTTATTGTTGCATGGTTGTGGTATTGGGAATGCGTATTTAATTGCGTGCGGGTTAAATTTCTATTTTTTATTCATATTTTCTAACATTAAAAATTCACTTGCCGCAGTAAATTTACATTTTATAGTGGATTAACTGTGAAAAAAAAAAACGAGAATCAACATTTGTGGAAATAAAAATAGCAATACAGTACATCATTCTTATTGTTTAAAAATGTTTGTATTTATAAATTAAAACTCGTCTCTCGAAAAAAATACGTTGGGCGCCACTAAATATTGAAAACTAAAGAGATTATTCATTAAGACAGATTTCATAAATTGGGAACCTTCAAGTTAAATGCTACTTAGAAATAGGTAATTTTTGGAATCTAAGGCGCAATGATTTCAACTTCCGCATTGTACCCTGACTCTTCGGGTTCAATTCCCAGTCCATACAACATCACATTTTCAATGGTGGCAAAAATACCCCTCAGCGTAATGTAGGCCACATTTTCTGTGTATTACAGCCATGTAAAACTTCTCTATAAATGGTGTCTTTAGACACGCAGTTCGGACTCGTCGATCAACAAGTAGGTACCATATCAATGAGCTAATATTAATCGGGGCACACTCATTGGTATGGGAGAAGTCAGGAATGTTTAAAATGTTCAAGGTTTGCAGACATTTCTTTCTTAATTTAACATGAAAGATAAATGACTTATTTTCTTCTCGATATTATCCAAACAATAAATTTCAATTTTGCTACTTCTATGGTCCCCAACTATATCTTCATTATAAATTATGCATTCACATAAGCCTTAATATACATTCAGAATTTGTTTTTTTTTTCATTGCGACTATTCCAGCAATTTTAATAGCCAACTACAACTGCTGCAGAATGAATATAATATGGGCAAAATTATATGTTACACTATTAACTTATAATCTAGTGTTTGTTGTTATCGACAAGTAGCACTGCGCCACCACTCTTTCGTGGTTAATTCAAAGTTAATGGTATTGTTGTTATTTTTTTTTGTTCTGCAGCTATTGTTTGTTGTATGTTGATGGCTTTGTTCAAGTTCAGTAATTAATAGTTCAGTAGTGACCTGAGCGAAAAAAAAGAAAAGACAAAACGCGGGTGGAGCGTAGCATAAAAAACAAGCAGAGTTTTTTTCCTGGTCAATCGAATCAAATTAAAAGTTAAAAGTGATTCATTCCCGAGAGGGAGCAAGAGGTCAATTAGTTGGATGTCTATTTTAATCAGCAAGTACTCTTAGGTTGTTTTTGTTGTTGTTGTGGTTTGATTTTTTTAACTGGACGAGTGTAAAATTGCCACATTTTTCCCACATGTATCGGGCGGGAGTGAAGTGACTAGGAAAGGCAGGCAAATTGTAGTTGTCGTTAATTTCTTGGCATATTTAATTTTATTGATGACTTTATTAATTTATGCACATAAAAAAAATGAAAATTAAAGGGGAATTTAACAAAACTCAAATACTATAATTATAAAGCAAAAGAGAAAATAGTTTTAGTTGGCAAAAATCTTTGCTTACATTTAAACTTACAAAACATTGCATATGATTTTTTGGGCTGAAGAAAGGGTGAGTGATAAGTTGCTGATAACGTTCATAGAAGTATTAACGCCATAAAAGCAATTTGGTTTCTTTATATAAGGGACATCGAAGGACCAAATGTTGTAGAAAATATCGCAAAGGAACTGTACACAATGGTTTGTCATTTCAGTGAAGTGGAGTAGTAAAATGTATCGTTCGTGAGTGTACAGTACTGGTAAGAAATTCTAGAAATTCTTATGATGATTCCGTGCAAAAACACCTTTTGGACCAGAGTAACTTTAAATGGACTTCTATTTTCTAAACGGTTCCAAAAACATGATTGATGTACGTTTTTATGTTTTTGTTTCACTTTACATTGGGCGCCACAATAGATACCTAATATTAAAATATTGACAGGAAACGATCGAAATATCCATACATATTTTTTATATAGGTTTATTGGTGATTGGACACCAAAACTGTGGAATGGATCAATTTCCTCTCTTTTAACACGACACTCTCATTTACATCCATGCGAAAGCGTTAGGCTTAATTTTGAGATATCGGTCTGCTTTATATTTTTGATCAAAACTGCAAAATGTGAAGTTTCCGAAAATTCAAACTAACATCGACCCTGGAAAAATTAAACTATTGAAGCTAGCAGGACTTTTACTGCTACATGAATTGAAGGTTATAGGGGGGTTCCAAAGTCCTTATCCTTCATTGAATTTTTAAAAGGCATTTTGTTTCTTTAAATAACAGTTGTCGATGGACCAAATGTCACGAGAGCACTGTACGGAATTCTTTTTTAATTTCCCAGCAAAAATTGTTGGAAGTTGTGTATGTGGAGTTATGATTTTACAACATCCTTCGATGCAGTCCACACGGAGTTATGAAAAATGCACTCCGTTGGATACAATTTATAAGCAGTAGCTTTAGAGATCCCTATTAAAACAAACAGTTGGTTGATCCCTACACGCCGCTGGCGAAATCGTTTATTCTAAAAATAAGAGGGAGTGTATACATTTCTAAGAATTTGTTAAAAAATAAAGAAATAACAACTTAAGTTGCGAACATTTTTCCGGTAATTCACGAGACCGAAATTTTTAATGGAGTGGAGTGCAGTTGGAGTCCATGTCGAAAGCTGAACTAGTGATGGGAAGGCAACATAAAAAACCTTTAGGATGATTAAGCAAAATCAGATGCGCTTGGATTAAATGGAGAACGGAGGAAGTTAGCTCAATTGCGATTGAATTTAATGGAAACTTTTTTAATTTGTGTTTATATAATAAAGTTCTTTGTATTCTTGTATTACACAAATAGTAAATCCATTTTATTTATTCTGGGATATTTCGCAATGGCTTGCATTTTTATTGCATCTTTAGACTGACTAAAAATGCAATCCGAAGAATGCATATAAATTCAATCCAAAGCACTGCAACAAATGCCGTGATTTGGATCGAAAATGGAGTGCATCCTAGCTGTGTGCTGTGGAAGCAAAATGGAGGGCATCCTAGCTGCGCGCTCTCTTGTAAAATTCATATGTGAATCTATAGGAAAAGATGTACTCCAACGGCAAATGTACTGTACACTTGTACTGATTAAACTGCATCCACGGATGCGAACTTTTGGCTCGGAGTTGTCGAAGGACCATAACCAACAACACATTTTGGAAGTTGTGCAATTTGAGTTATGATTTCACAACATCTTTCGATGTACTCCAACAGAGTTATGAAAAATGCAGTCCGTTCGATACATTTTATAAGCAGTTGATCCCTACAGAAAAAAACAGTTGGTTGATCCCTACACATTTCTTCAAAAGATAAACGAGAGAGTATACATGTCGAAGAATTTGTTATAAAATAAAGAAATAACAACTTAAGTTGCGAACATTTTTGCGGTAATTTACGAGACTGAAATTTTTAATGGAGTGGAGTTGGAGTCCATGTCGAAAACTGAACTAGGATTAAATAGAGAACGGAGGAAGTTAGCTCAATTGCGATTGAATTTAATGGAAACTTTTTTAATTTGTGTTTATATAATAAAGTTCTTTGTATTCTTGTATTACACAAATAGTAAATCCATTTTATTTATTCTGGGATATTTCGCAATGGCTTGCATTTGTATTGCATCTTTAGACTGACTAAAAATGCAATCCGAAGAATGTATATAAATTCAATCCAAAGCACTGCAACAAATGCCGTGATTTGGATCGAAAATGGAGTGCATCCTAGCTGTGTGCTGTGGAAGCAAAATGGAGTGCAACCTAGCTGCGCGCTCTCTTGTAAAATTCATAAGTGAATTCGTAGGAAAAGGTGTACTTCCACGGCAAATGTACCGTACATTTGTAGTGATTCAACTGCATCCGCGGATGCAAACTTTTTGCTGGGTATGTCATGAGAGCACTGTACAGAATACTTTTTTAACTAACTATCTGGTAGTCTTACTTGGCAACACCAATATTCGTCGACAAAGTTCATGACTGTACAGTACTTTCTTTCCAAAATAATTTCTATGATGATATTTTTATACCACAATAAGAGGAGACACGAAAATTAAATAACTAATAAAATTGTTCTTGCTAGCACCCACTGTACATTTAAAAAAATGTTTAAACTCATTTGAATATTAAAAAGTAACGGGTGATCCAACAAGAGGTACTTTTTTCAACAGCCTTTATTGACAGATCACGCGTCAGTCGTGTCACGTGTTCTTGTTATTTTTGTTTAATACTGTTTGAAATTTTATCATGGAAAAGCTTACGCCTCTACAACGTTTACAAATCGTTCAACTTTATTACGAAAATTCGCGATATGTTGGGGAGTGTGTGTTGCGAGCCTAATTTTGTTCAGTGATGAGGCACATTTCTGGTTTTATAGGTATGTATGTAAAGAATCCAAATTACCACATTTGGGAAGAAGAACAACTGAAGGAGATTCAAGAGCTGCCACTTGATCCAGAAAAAATAACGCTTTGTGGGTCGGTGGACCCTATTTCTTCAAAATGATGCCGTTTAGGACTTCATTGTCAATGGCGACCGTTATTGCGCCGTGATAACCGACTATTTGATGTCTAAAATTGAAGCTCGTAACCTCGGCGACATTTGGTTTCAACAAAACGGCGCCACAATATCATGCCAACGCCAAACAATGTCATGCCTGCAATTTCCCAACTTAAGCTTATATACATATCTCGAAAATGGTACAACCTAGGAAAAAATTACGAAAGCCGATCTTGTAGAGAAGTTTTACAGCTAAAAGATTCTCTATAGGCCTTTTTCGATAAGACTTACCGTCTTCAAGCATATCGTGAAAACCTAACAAAAAAGCTAAAAATGTGCCCTGAACATCTATATATTTCACAAATGGTAAAACCTAGGAACAAATCAAAACGGTCAATCCTCTAGAGAATTTTTACAGCTACAACATTTTCTTTAGCCTCATTTCTATAGGACTTGCGGTTTCCAAGCAAAATTGCGAAAACCTAAAATAAACCTAAAAGTGTGAATTTTGACTGCGATTTATTTAAAAATCCCTGCGGCGATTTTTTCTTGTTTTTGGATTTTTCTCATCTGTGAACATTGCTGTTTGAAAATGCGCAGAAACTTCCCAGGTGTAAGCGGGTTTCACTTAAAGTTAGTTAAGGCGCACCACGTATGACATTGTTTTATAACGTAGCGATACAGTCAATGCATTGTCCCAATTTGAACTTCTATATCTCAAAAACGGTAAAACCTACGAAATTATCATAAAGGTTAATATTGTACAACATTTTCTTTAGTTCCATTTCGGTACGACTTGCGGTTTCCAAGCAAAATCGTGAAAACCTAAAAAAAAACCCAAAAAATGTCACCTTGAGTCGCGATTTATTTAAAAAGTATTCCGGCGATTTTTTTTTTGTTTTTAGATTTTTCTCATCTATGAACATTGTAGTTTCAGAATCCGCAAAAACTTCCCAGGTGTAAGCACCTTCCATTTAAAGTTGCTTCAAGAGCACCGTGGAACCGCTTCTGAAAACAACGTTGTGCGCCACTAATCGATTGCAGTTGAAGCAGATGTATTAAAATGTTGATAAATTCAGATGAAGACATCATGGAACATTCTTAAGCCCCATGAAAAAAAAACATGATCGGATATTAGCGTGATCGCTAATATCTGAATACCAATTGGCAAATAAAGAAGAAGATGCCTTCCCACGAAGAAGTGTTTATGGCTTCTTGTCATTTCTATTTGTAGAATGGCCGCTTCAATCGGGTATCTTCTGAGTCCATGAACCGTTAATTTATACTCTTTTACAGAGTTTCGTACCTACATACTTAATCAAATCTGGAGGATTTATTATGATATCGCCTACTTCCGAAAGAATGAATCAAAAGATCCAACGGTGGCATGAAATTTAATTGAATCCAATGAAATGATGAAATGACCTCTTCCTGTTAAATATTTTCATTCTAATTGTCAACAGATAGTGAACTCAGTAAGAAATTATGTGAATTATGTACATCAAATGCTGCTCTGTTTTCAATATTCCAGCCTTTAATAAACAGATCCCCCCCCCCATTTACTAAATTTTACTGAGGAGTCCTAAAATGTTCTATATAAATCATGTCTCCTCTAAATATCTTAAATAACTCCGTGGACAATATAACGCCTTGATATCAATAAAACTGGAGAAGTGATCTTCTCTGGATAAATTTGAAAATGGTATTTGAATTCAGGTAATCCACACACCGTAAGAAATTATGTGAATCACTTTAAATCCTGAACTTAACTCCTTGCGAATAGTGAACTTTAATTAAAATTAAAAATTAAAAAAATAAATAAAAATAATCTGTGTGACCATACCATACTTACCGGCCAAGGCCTTAAACTCCTCCAGGTAATCCAAATTTTTGTGTAACGGCGCCACTTTGGAGCCGTGTTCTTCTCGTTTGAAGAAAATTTTGGAAAATTTTCACAGAACACAAATGACACAAAAAATATTTCTTCTTCTACAGCTTTTTTTTCGCTGTGGAAGTCACTTCAAAGCTTTGCTTACTTTTCTAAATCGGAACTTTTCGTATTTTTTAAATTATCAAACGGTTTGGTTACGATCGTTACAATTAATGACAAGAAAAACGAACTATAAACAGGGATGCCACCACTGCTGGGAATGGAAATGACGTTGAACGAACGACATATGCACAATTATTTTTACGAATGCAGAAGCACGAATATTACTACACAATAACGAAAAAACAGCGATTGATATGATCCTTAATGTGGTTGGACAGGCAGGACACACACAGAGTTATACGAACTCACACACACACATACACGATTTCTAAAACATTCGTTACGTTTTTACAACAAACTAAGAATGCAGCTGTCTTCAGTAATGTTTGATGAAGTAAAGGAAAGGTGAGTTAGGAAGGACGATGATGGTGTTGGTTGGTTGTCCTTTAGCACAGGGGTGGTTGTTGGTTGGTTGGTCGAAGACTAGATTGCTTACAAAAGGTTAGCTTGTTTTGTTTTTTTTTCTTGGTCTGAGTTTTGAAACAAAGGTTGAAGGTAGTACACTTGGTAGTTAGATTTTTGTGGTATATTGTGGGGAATAAGATATTTTTTGTAAAACTTTTAATTTTGTATTTTAATTTGTCATAAACTTTTTTCTTTTAAATTTCATTAAACAAATTTCCATCACTCTATATTTTCTTCACACAACGATTTAAACAAAAACATTTTATTAAGTTACACGACAACAATAACGAAAAAATCGAGTTAGCGGCGGCGTTGACATGCGTTTTTCTATATTTTTGTGTGTTTTTGGCATGAATACAATTCAGAAACTGTTGTTGGCTGGCTGTATAAGCCGGGCAGATTGTACACACTCAAACAAACCAACAAAATATTAGATGTTGGACGGACGGACCGAAAGACGGACGGACGGACGTGTGGAGAAAAAGACAGAGAAACAAAGTTCTATGAGTGTTGTACGTGAGTTGTAGGGGATGAATGTTTGTGGTGTCTACTACGCTTCTGTGGATGATACTAGGCAGGCACACACAAAGGCACTCACGTGTATACTAAACAAAAATTTACGTGGTTGGTTACATCAGAGTTGGGAATTTGGAATATATGAAAATCTAGTATTGAAAATTCTATTTATAAGAAAGAATGGAAGACCAAATTACCCTGGATGGGTGCAACTTTCACAGATTAAATCATCCTGTCAGTTTCTGGAAATCTCATTTAGTGGCACCTCTCTGATTGGGCTGACATTTCTATCATAGGTAGTTACAGCATTCAAGGGGAAAGAACGTGCTTCCTGAGACATGGTTCTTGACATTTCGGAAATGTCTTAATTTAACATCACTATCTTGTTTTTCGGCCCTTCTCGGATAGGGCTGACATTTTTACCGTATGTACATAGGTTTTCAGGGGGAAGTCCATATATCTTGACGTTTTAGAAATTTCTTATTTTACCAAATTTATTTTGTTTATGGGCACCACTCGAATCGAGTAGACATTTGTACCACAGTCCATGGGACAACGACATACACATAACTTTCCCGGTGAAGTCCATACATTCCGAGATATGGGTGTTGACTTTTTTTAATGTGTAATATGTAGTAAAATGTTCAGCCAGTTCCGAGAGGGGTTTATAAAATAAACCCCATATCCCTTTGATTCTCGTGGAATGTCTTTAATAGGATGTAACGAATAGGGTGTACTCTGGCTTTTAGGCCAGAGACGGGCTTCTTTGCCAAAATAGTATAGTGAGGGCGCCCACTGAGTTGTTTTTGCATTTGCTTCTCTCTTTCACTTACTGTGTACGTGAATAAAAACAAACGATAAACATCATGTGGTTGTTGTTTTCTTCACCGATACATAAACACATACTAAAACATTGATGGACTTTAATACGGCCAAAAGTGTGCTTCATCGAAATAACGGTTTTAGACACCAAGTATGTTTAGCCGAAATTCGTTTCAAACAATTTGGAGTCGATTTAGCCATGTCCGTCCGTCTGCTTTCTGACAGGCTGGTGCGCACGATAACTCTCGAACGCATCAACCGATTCGAACCAAATTTTGGGTATCGTAATATTTTGTCCAAACTTAGTGGATGGACATTATCAGTCCACTCCTTCGGGTACCTTCCCCACAAAAGTTCACAATTTGTCTGTAAAATGGTGTGAACGATAACTATCGAAGGACCAAACGATTTTGTCCAAACTTTGCACATCGTATTATTCCTTCCAAATATAGATTGGGTTCGAATATGGACTATATTGGTCCACTCCTTCGGGTACCTCCAACACAAAATTCGGATAAAGTGAAGTTTAACAGCACCTCTCGGATCGTTTTGAAATTTGTTTCGGTAAGTTGTCCATGCGGCTCCCTTTACGACGGTACAATTTTTTCTTCCTCTAGTCCATACTTCCTAAAATATTGGGCAAAATGTTCCAAGAAACCCTGACGGCAACACCCAAAATGGCAAATCCGCAAAATAATTCTCGCAGGGAGTTTCTGATTGGTGCAGACTTTGAACATCATATTATTTCATAGGTGATGTAAGATACCAATCAACGGACCTGACCGGCTTTAACATGGCAAAGCCCTGGTCTTATATTGGTCGCTCTTGGACATTGAGTGGTGAACTCCCCGTGATGTCCCCACCTGCCTTTAACACCCGTTAGAGGTAGTGAGCTACAATGTGCCGCTCATTCACACACAAGAATGATAAAAAAATTGGAATTTCTAAGTAATTCTATTACGAGTTGAGCTATTATGACCTAAGAGGTGCCAAATTTGGAGTGATAACAATTTTTCCTTTATGTTATCGAACAAAATAGTAAAAATCAGTAGATTCTTGCAGTACTGGAAAATACCATATGTTTGAAAGAAATTTTTGAACAAGTTTTAGGGTTATCTTGCACAACAGCCATTTTAGTATGTGCTGACAGGGTTTTGGAGCTTTTGGGCCATTATCTCAGGAAATATTGACTTACTCCGGAAAAAATTGTACCGTTGTAAATGAGGCCGCTAGAACAGCCTACTGGAAAAAGAATCAAAACGATGCGAGAGGAGCTCTTAAACTTCACCTTTTCCGAAATTTGTGTGGGAAGTACCCAAAGGAGTGGACGTACATATATAGTCCATATTCTAAGCTGATAAATGACTGAATGAAATAATACTATGTGCAAAGTCTGTACAAATCAGAAACTCCCTGCGAGAATTATCTTGCGGATTTGCCATTTTGGTTGGTGCCGTCAGGGTTTCATGGAGCTTTTATGTCAATATCTCAAGAACTATGGACTAGCGCAAAAAAAAAATGTTACTGTCGTAAATGGAGCTGCATGGACAACCTACTGAAAAAATTTTAACACGATCCGAGAGGTGCTTTTAAAATTCACTCTATCCGAATTTTGTGTGGGAGGTACCCGAAGGAGTGGACCGATATAATCTATATTTGAGTCCGGAAGATATCTGGAAGGAATAATACGATGTGCAAAGTTTTGATCAAATCAATTGCTCCCATCAAGAGTTATCGTTCACACCACTTTACAGAAAAATTTTGAAATTTTGTGGGGGAGGTACCAGAAGAAGTGGACCGATATGGTCCACACGGTGCGCCTTTACTAAATTTAAATGAAAGGTGCTTACATCTAAAAAATGATAAACCCTAGGAGCAAATCAGAATGGTCAATCCTCTGGAGAATTTTCACAGCTACAAAATTTTTCTTAGCCCCATTTTGATAGGACTTGCGGTTTCCAAAAAAACTTCCCAGGTGTAAGCACCTTTCATTTCAATTTAGTTAAGGCGCACCGTGTCCATCTTCGAACTTAAACTAAGTTTGAACAAAATATTACGATGCCCAAAATTCGGTTCGAATCGGCTGATCCGTTCTAGAGTTATCGTGCCCACCAGCCAGGCAGACAGACAGACGGACGGACATGGCTAAATCGACTCCAAATTGTCTGAAACGAATTTCGTCCAAACATACTTGGGGTCTAAAACCGTTATTTCGGTGAGGTATATTTTTGGTCGTATCAAAGTGTATATACCCTTTCTAAAGGCTGAGGGTATAAAAAATCGAAGTATAATCCGCTAAAGTCTGGCCGTAGACGGCGAAAATACTTCCTCTTTGATAGTATCGACGCGCAAAGCATCAACAGACCAACTGTGGAAGTTGGTACATACAATTTTAAGCTAAAGACTTAGTCCAACTCCTCACAGTCATAAAACACACATCACCTTCGACATAAGAAGAAGAACCGTATTTGCCAACAGACACTATTTTGACTGAGTAAGCAGTTTGAAGACAAATCCGCATCTCGTCAAACAAAAATAACACTTTACAAAACAGATAATATTACCCATGTTAATGTAGAGTTCCGATGCCTGGGTATTGCGCATGAAGATAAGGGTGCTTAGTGTGATTGAGAGAAAAATTCTTCGAAAGATCTACGTACAGGGTAATAATACTTAGAGGGTCCTAAGGTCTTCTTATAAACGATTCTTTCAAGATTTCCTCCTATAGAAGAAATTTTATAGTCCTTCACTAAACCACCATTCAAAAGAATTGTTCCCTAACATTTTCTGGGCGACATTTTTGTAGAACATTTCGAAGCTGAAAACCGTAATCTTGTGGTACTTTTATAGCGGCTCTTAAAATAAAGTACGAAAAGGACATTGAAGGAAGAGAGTTAGAAGGTCGAAGTGCTCCACGAAAATAATCCTCATTCGATTCGACTGAAGACATGTCATCTCAAAAATAAGTTAAAGCAACATTGAACAAAGATATAACGCTAATTCCTGATGGCTTACAGGCTCTCTAGCAAAAACTTCATCACGCCATAACGCGGAAGTTCGACTCACGGCGGATCTGTCCTTCGAGGTTCTTAATATACTCAACAAGGTCTTTCGTCCCCAAGAGGAATTTTCCGTGCCCCAGGCTTTCACCTCCATTCTGTTGCACAGTGTTATCAAACGGTATGCTTCTCTCTCTGTATTAAACGTAATCTTTATATTAAAATGTCCCTGGACAAAACTATAGAACATCGTTGAATGGTTTGTCTTCCCGCGGAATGACCTTTTAAATGCGTTTATATAAAATATCTACTTCATATTGATGGGTCTCTTACAATCTCCCTTCCAATAGAAGGTTTTTAAAAAATATTCATATGAAAAACTTTGAAAGCACGGCTTTCCCGCAGAAATCCCATTAAAGGCCTTACTCTCTTAAAAGACATTTCCAATAGAAGACCTATCGAAAAGGAAGGCCTTAAATACGCCTTTTATTGAAAAACATTAAAAACCCTTCTTTACACGTGGAACCATTCCCATAGAAGAAGAATCACAAGGGAGTTTTTCATTGGAGATTATTTCATATATTCTTGCCATTGAAGACTTTAATAGTTCTTCTTGCGGAAACTTATGACCGGCCACTCGTATGCAATGACGCAACGAAGCAGCCATTTCTCGTTAGTTAAAATCAGGTTCGTTGTCCCAGAGAGAATATGAAGAAATTTTAAACCTGTAAAAATTGTCGACCCACCGGAGTACACCATTACAGCATCTTGGTACGACAGAACCTTACTTTGCCCTGGGCCAATATAACCGTCAATATCACACATGTACACCATATGCAGCTCAATCAACACAAACAATGTATGGATAAAGTACGAGGCCCAAGGCCTTCAAATTGGCGACCAAGCTGGGTCACATCAAGAAATTCCTAAAACAATGACTTCTTGAAAAAAAAATAGAACATAAAGCCTTTCCATTTATAAAAATAATCGGTGATGGGAACAATTGTAGAGAGGGTATAGCGAAGGTTGTACTTCAAGTGGAACATATTGGCGCCCAACATAGGGTTTATTGCCAATGGTAAATATTGCGATCTATTCGCTCTCTTTTGACTCTAACAATTCTCTGAATCACTTCTTTCGCCACTTTTAACGAAGATTAACGTAAATAAAGTACAAAAGCAGACTCCGTTTCCCATCCCTGACTTACAAACAACATTGAGGCAACATGGACTTGTTGGGATGTTTGCCCCCTTTTTCCCTGTTTGTAAAAGGAAAATATACAACAAAAAATCGGTCGTTTTTGCCCTGCTTGCTGGTGGTTATGAGTAAATAGTGCTGAATGATTCTTCGTTTACGTTTTTTCTGTGGTTCTTTACTCTCTTTCTCCCTCTCTACTGGGCTGCTCGAAATTGTACATTAATGATAATTTTGTTTGATATGAGGGAGGTTTATGTTGGCATCCTCACCTCACAAGCCGCCACGAACTCACAATTTGAGTGATTATGCGAGAAAAGAAAACCTCGAAATAAAACAATGGCTCTGTTATGTCTGCTAGAAGACTATGCGTGAATATTTGAGTGCATATCATGAGAAAGAAGAATTAGAAGCAGCGTTGGTGTACTCTACTAATCAAAAAGTTTGAGTGATATTTTGTTGCAATGGGTAGGGGGAGGTATTACCACAAAATAAAACAATGAGCCAGAGTAAAAGTATTTTGAGAGAGCAATAGCAAACGAATATCTTATTGAGTAAATTCCAAACGCTTTCTCTCTCTCTGCGTTCTGATGCCAACTGTTGTTGCGTGTTTTTTGTTTTATGTACATTTTGTGTCTCTGATTAAAAGGAATTTTAGGAATTTCAAGAATTTTTATTGAGAGAAACGAAGGACCAGGACACAAAGAAATACATATAAAAACAGCAGTCACATATACAAATACATACACACGTAGTCGCGCATCTAGCACAATGAGGGCAAAAGTCTAGAGAAATTTATTAAATGACGGAATAAAACAGCTGATTGTCGTATGCTTTAATGGCTTTGTAATGGCCGATGTCGTCGTTGACGGTGGCGGCGGCGGTCTAATGATTGTAGTAAAAATAGACATTTGGTGACAGTTTTAATTTGACTTTTACTTAGTGATAAAATAGGAGGCCCTAAAGCAATAGAGGAATATTTTTCAAATTTTAGTGTAATTTGGGGTCATGTTTTTGTTGTTCAATGGAAAACATTTTATGGAATATGTGTTTGAATTTTAAGGAAGAGTGTGCTTTCTTGTCTAGAGCTCTTATTTTTAAAATTGGCCAGACCATTAAGTCAATGACACGTTCTCCCTCAAATGGGAAACATTATTGTGCACCCATTTAATTTAAAGTTTAAAATTATTATGAGCTGAAATATTTTATGTTAAAGGTGACACATTTCTAATGTAAACATGATAAAATTTAATAATAAATCATTTATTTACACCTTCATTGAAAATGTATTTTTAATGATTTAGGGAATATTATATACCTACAAGCAACATTTTTTTTGATTTAACGTGTCAAGGGTCGTTTAAGCACTTATCGAAGTGCATTTACTTATAATCGTTCAACAGTGGCATAATGTCAAATTGTTAATATGAGTAAAAGATTAATAAGAAGTCGATATTGTTTTATCAAAAATGTCTCAGTATCATACAATTTATGTAAAAAGAGTCACATAATAGATGTTGCTGTGACACAAATATTACATACAAGGCTATCCCAAGTCACACACCGTAATTTTCTAAATTTATCCTCACTCTTCAATTCAGCAGAAAAACTGCAGTTTTGGTCCTCGTAATGTACTAGGACCCCAAAGAGTTTAATTTTATACCCTCAGACTTTAAGCTATCGAAGTTCAAAATTTTCGCTAAAGTACAATTTCATTGTTGTTTAAGGATCGTTTTGAAATTTTTACCGAAGGTACTTCATTTGGTCATGTTTACAGCAATTTTTATCGTTGGGATGACCATTCTTACTGACATAATTGTCCAAAAGCTGTAAAAATTTCTACGGTGACCAACAAAAAAAGCAATAAGCGGTGAGTGATATTAGTCCAACCTTTCTTTGCATATCGTAATATTTATTCTCTAACTTAAATTCGAAGCTATCGGACAACTTCATCCTCCTTACTTCCCTCACAAAAGTTCAGAATTTTTGCTTAAGTGCAGTTCAAAGGGCAAGGAGAGGGAGGATTGTTTAAACTTTAATCGAAGGCAGTAAAAAAACTTTAATCGAAGGAGAATATTGCCTGATAGACTTTGTGACAGCAACACCATTATGTGTAGCAGATTCACAGCTTAATACCGCGACATGAAAGGACAAGGGTTGTCACCAAATAAAGTCATGGGACCGTCACCTCCACAATTTGTTGTTGCTTCCTTATATCTTTCTAAAGCTTGAATCTGGTGACCCATATCTGAAATTTATAAGGGCAGCAGTAAAGTGCGGGACTGCTCAATTTGTAAATACCGCAGATGAATAGTTGTGATCTGCGTTATATGCCTGATATTTCTTCGATTTTGGAAGGCAATAATCTTGTGGGGCTAGGGAACTACGATGTTCATTACGAGCATAGACTTTCCGTCCTAGGCAATTGTGAATAAGGTAATGCGTTGGTCGAGCAAATATATAACTCCGCTGCTTGGTTAACGAAGACACTCTTACGAGGATAGGAGGAGACTGTCACAGCTAGCCAGACATCAACATTGTGGTCTGATAAATGACGGGTCCTGGCAACCACCCGACTTCACAACCTCTGACTGTCGTACTTTTCTGAACCATAGGAAAGCTGATTGGCAAGGGTTCAGAGAATTTGCGAACCACCGCTTCAAAGAGATGCCTATTGCCTCGGGTAGGTGAGACACATTTTTTTGAACATCACAGCTGTTGGCGCTCGCCACATACCTGCTGGTCGAATACCCGAAATTACACCGAATTTCCCAGCAGAGGCTACTGGACGGCAAATGGGAGTGATGAGCTTCGTCGTATGAACCCTAAAGTCCTAAGAGTTTGGGAACTTACTCTTTTCGTCAAGAGGCTAGTAGTCTAGCATTAGCGGAAAAAGTGGCTAGATCCCCTGATTTAACGCGGTGCTCGCTATATTTCATTTAATTTCCGGCATTTAACCTGCAATTTATAGAGAACCCAAAAGCGTTAGGGGGAAGAGCCGTAAAAGGCGAGGAGGTACCACCACAATTTACGATGAGCAATGTTTCACATATCATCCAAAAATCGAAATCTTCCCAAGCGTTTGGTCCCCACACGGAATCTCAATGGTAGTGTTAAGGAAACTGGATAAACCACCCGGGGTATAGTATTCTAAAAATGTCCTTAATTTATCGTTAGCCACCCATATTGCACCAGAAGACTGGAAAGTTGGCAGGGTGGTCCCGCTACTGAAGTCAGGAAAGGATGCCAGTAGAGGTGAATCGTACAGGATGATTTCCCTTTTGTCGCCAGTAGGAAAGATTCTAGAGACACTGCTTCTCCCCATCATGAGAAGAAGTTACCCAGTTGCCCAACGGTAGCATGGAGGACATAGAGAAGACTTCCCTCTAGCCGCGTTTGAAACGTTTGATAACACTGTGAACCGAAATTTTGGGGGGTGGAATATTCCTTTTTGTGGTTAAAGCCCTTGACGAGTATATACAGAACCCCAAAGGTCAGATCCGCCGTGAGGCGATCTTATGAGTTATGACGTGAGGAATTTTTTGCTGGAGACCCTGTAATCCATCAGTAATTAGTATTATATCTTTGTTCGCTGTTGTTAGCTTCTCTTTGAGATGACATGTCTTCAGTCAAATCTAATGAGGATTTTTTTCCGTAGAACATTTCGACCTTCTAACTTGCTTTCATCCATGTCCTTTTCGTCCTTTATAAAAGTACCACAAGATGACATTTTCAGCTTCGAAATCTTCTACAAAAATGTCGCCCAGAAGATTTTAGGTTGGGTTCTCATTGACAGCTAATCGATATTGTCCCGTTTCCTGTGGTCCTTTTTGAAATCGGGACAGTATCGATTAGCTGTCATGAGAACCCAACCTAAAATCTTCCGGGCAACATTTTTGTAGAAGATTTCGAAGCTGAAAAATTTCATATTGTGGTACTTTTATAGCGGTTCTTGAAATAAAGGACGAAAAGGACATGGAAGAAAGCGAGTTAGAAGGTCGAATGGCTGCAGACGGCGTAGAATTCGTAATGTGCGAGAATGATTGTACGATCTTGGCTTCGGGTCCTGTCGTCGATGACATATGTACATACATATGTGATAGGTTGAATGTCTACATAGTTGACTTAGTGCAGATTTTCCATCTAAGGAATATGAAAATATCCGCCGCTAAGTCCACTGCCAAACTGTTCACCGTTTGGACCGTTGAAATGAGGTTTTCCTGAACATGTTGGCCGTTGGTGTCCTGACTCCGACCACTAACTATCCCAAGAAATTGGGCATAACGATCGACCGCATTCTTAAGTCGCCCGCGCAATTCAAAGCTATTTGCAAGTAGACCAGAAGTAGGAACAAAGTTCTCAAGTCGCTGGCCAGCAGCACTTGGGGTGCTGACAAAGAAACCTTGTTGACCTCTTATAAAATAATTGGCCGGTGTATGGTAACCTATGCAGCACCAGTGTGATATGCAAATGTTAGCGCATCACAGTGGAATAATATTCAAATCTGTCAGAATGCCGCTCTGAGGACTGCAACAGGGTACCCCTCATGACATCACGACACCAGTGGATCATCTTCATGAGGAGACGAAGATTTTGCGGGTACATCAACACAACAAGATGTTGCCGATGTAGCACCTGCTGGATGTTACCGGAGTTACCATCCCTGTCACAATCTAGTGAACAGGCTTCCCCATCCAGACACATCAGGAGTGATCTTCACGATCTAGAGCATTGATGGCCAGCAACATTCAACCCCCGATTTCAAGTATGTTGTTCTTCATAGCTACATTTACAGACTGAATTAGTTATAATTTGGTAGATTAGTGTTCCCAGTCATCACGAGACTTCTCCACCAAAAATTACGGACATAGGTCCACATTTTGGTATAGCCCTCATGTAACTGTATCCTCCGATTTCAGGTATTTTGACCTTTTTAGCTACATTTACAGATCGAATTAGCTATAATAGGGTTCCCAGTGAATACGAAACTTCTCCACCAAAAATTTCAGACATTGGTCCACGTTTTGATATGGCCCCCAAATAGCGGTACCAGCCGATTTCAGCTATTTTTAAAATATTTTCGTTCGAAATTTGCTACTATTTAGCATTTGGGGTCCCTATTGTTCAGAAAACTTCCCCACCACAAATTATTATTAGGGTATTTATTGGTAGAGGGTAATTTCGCCCGCGTCAATGTTAACTCTGTTTTACTTGTTTTTTTTTTTTTAACATGTAAAACAGAGTTTGGTTTGGGTAAAGTTTGTGAGCATACCTAGCCGAGAGGAGGGTTATTTGTCCGAAATATCGTTTATAATATGAAGTGGAACGTAGTCCAAACACAGCACAAGAATCTCTAAAATACATCCTATGGCAAGAATCAGGATCGTCGGACAGAAGAGTATATCACGCTAATTGATATTGTCGTACGCGATTTGAGGATAACAATGATGGGGAATCAAACGATAATTTTCTTAATAACTGCATTATCATGCAAAGGCTTTTATTTTGCATCCTGCAATTATAGAGTTCAATGAAGACCTAACATTTACCTGTTCCAATTTTTTTATAAAATCAAAAAATTTCAAACAAATGAAAATAACTGTGTATTAAGGTCACAACAACATTCCAAAGTCATATTTGCATTCACAAATACACACATGCATCCATTTACAGATGGAAAATTAGAACAATAAACCCTCTTGTTTCATAGCAAAGCAAGTGAGAAAATCTATGATTTCCAGCAGTTAGTTATGAATAGGAAAATCCCCTACCTGAACTGTGATGTTGAAACGTGAAACACAAAGAGTTTATTAACCTTTACATCTGCTGGGATTTTTGTGGAATGTGTAGTTAAAAAAACTACCCACTTTTTTCTCTCGCCAATTTTCCACTGTGCATAGATAGGGGTGTGAGCATTTTCAAAAAATTCAAAATTACACATTTTTTGTTCATTCACAAATATGGAATACTGATAACAGTCGCGCAAAGAAAAATCACTCAAAAGATTTGCCATGTACTAATAAAATGCAGAGAACGAATAAAACAATAGAGAAATTGAGTAAACTGTTACAGTTATTGGAAGAAGATGAAACTGACCTATACACACTTCCACCGATATGAATAGGCTTGATTTTTTTATCTTGTACATATATGTATATGTATAAGAGTAAAGTGGTGATTACTGACAGATCTACAATGCCCAGACGAAACAGCTGAATCTAGAATCTATAAATCTTGGGGCGAAGGTGGTCGATAAGGCTTGGATTTTGGAAATTCGTACTAGAAGGGTGTGGAAAATACTAAAATGTACTAAAAATGGTACCATTTGTATGGCCGACAGACTAATAATCAACACCCAGACCAAACGGCTGGAATCTTGAAATTTTGGATGAGAGTTAGTCTTGAGGCGAAATTGGCCGATAAGGCTGGGATTTTGAAAATTAGTACCAGAAGGCTGTGAAAAGTACTAAAAATTGTAGCATTTGTGTGGCTGACTGACTCTTGGTCCGAAGGTATAAAGGCCTGCGTACATAAGCTGCCTAGCCTGGTTGCCTTACTTTCCTGCTTCATTTCTGACATAATAAAAATAGAAAAACAAAGAAGGCCGAGCAAATTTCTAAATGGGTTACTCTTTTATTTTTTATTCTTTTATCAGAAACAAGCAAGATAAGCAGGCGAGGCAGCTGATGTACTCAGGCCTTTATATATGGGTTTTTGGAAATTCAAACTAGAACGCTACGAAAAGTACTAAAAGGTACCAAGTATGGTGCCATTTGTATATGGCGAACCGGTAGAGCTAGAAATCTGAAATTTGGAGTGAGAGTTACTGAAAAAACGTAGGATAGATGTACGAAAGAGTTTTAGAAATTCGAACGGTAAATGTACGAAAAGTATTAAAATGTACTAAATTTGGTACCATTTGGTATTATGTGAACGGATAAACGCTAATAACTTGAAATTTGGAATGAGAATCAAGGTTAAGAAGTAGAGTTGATAAAAAGAGGTGGTTTTGGAAATGTGTAGCCATGTACATATATGGAAAGTAATAAATGGTACTAAATTTGGTACAATTTGGATTTGGGTGAATGTATAGAGCTGGAATCCTTAAATTTTGGAATTATGGTTACTGTTAGAGTGTAGGGTACTTCATCCGGAGTGTAGGGTTGAAATATGGGGGGTAGTTTTGGAAATTCGTACATATGGGTACGAAAAGTACTAAATGGTAATAAATTTGTTCGTACTTACGGGTACGAAAAGTAAAAAATGGTACTAAGTTTTTGGTACCATTTGTATATGGGTGATCGGATAGAGCTGGAATCCTGAAATTTGGAATTATAGTTATAGTTGGAATATAGGATAGGGTACGAAAAGTACTAAATAGTACTAAATTTAGCACAATTTGAATTTTGGCGGTCGGATAGAGCTGGAATCTTGAAATTTGGAATTAAGGTTATTGTTGTAGTATAGGATTGAGGTAGTTTTCAAAATTCGTACTTATGAGTACGAAAAGTACTGAATGGTACTAAATTTAGTACAATTTGTATTTGAGTGATCGGATAGATCTGGAATCCCGAAATTGAGAATGAATTGAGATTACTGTTGGAGTTTAAGATTGAGATAGTTTTGGAAATTCGTACTTATGGATACGAAAAAATGTGGTACAAATTGGGTTTGGGTGGTGGATAAAGCTGGAATCCTAAAATTTGGAATTAAGATTATTTTTATACCCTACACCACCATGTGGTATTAAGTTTTTGTGCATTAGTTTGTAACATGCAAAAGGAAACGAGATAGATCCATAGTTCCTTTTAGGGATATACATAGAATCACTTTCTGAGCCGAGTCTGTCGGTCGCATTTATTGTCCGATTAGCATTAACATTTGGGAAGATAGTTTTTTTGGCCAAAGGACAAACGCTATTTATTTTGGTAAAAATCGGTTCAGATTTGGATATAGCCCCCATATATATCTTCGGCCGATTTAAGGCATTTAGTGCACGAAACACGCTGTATATGTATGTCCGATTTCAAATTTGGAGTGTGCGACGGAATTTAGTCTAGAAATAAGTGTGCCAAATTATATAGAAATCGGTTCAGATTTGGATATAGCCCCCATATATATTTTCGCCCGATTTAAGGCATTTGGTGCACGAAACACGCTATATATGTCTGATTGCAATTAAATTTGCAATGTGCGACGGTATTAGGGATACGTAAAACCGATTTCGGTTAATCGGTTATTAGCCGTAAAATCTCTAAAAATCGTAGTCGACTATTGACTGTGCGAAAACCGTATAATCGATTATTCTTAATCGACTTTCGAAAGTCGGAGTCAACTATTATTCGTAGTCGACTATTAATCGTGGACGACTATTAGTCGTAGTTGACTATTGGGTGTGCTAAAACCGCGTAATGGAAGGTACTTTTTTGTACATATGTACATTACAGATTGCATCAGCGAAAATGGTCGATTATATTCGATTATGATCGGTTTTCCGCGGTTAACGAATAATCGAAACTCGACTTTTAGTACACTCTCAAATAATCGACTAACCGAAAATCGAGTTTTAAGTTTATTACGAAAACCGTATAATCGAAAACCCGATTATTGAATTTCACTGCGTATCCCTAGACGGTATTTAGTCTAGAAATAAGTGTACCAAATTATATAGAAATCGGTTCAAATTTGGATAAAGCTCCCATATATATTCTCGGTCGATTTAGGTATTTGATGCACGAAACGAGCTATATATGTACGATTTCAATAAAATTTGGAATGTTTACCCGGATTTGGCCTAGAAATAAGTGTGTTAAATCATATAGAAATCGGTTCAGATTTGGATATAGCTCCCATATATATTATCGGCCGATTTTAGGTATTTGATGCACGAAACGCGCTATATATGTCCAATTTCAATAAAATTTGGAATGTTTGCCGGGATTTGGCCTTGAAATAAGTGTGCCAAATTATATCGAAATCGGTTCAGAATTGGATATAGCTCTCATATATATTTTAGGCAGATTTGAGGTATTTGATGAACGAAACACGCTATGTTTGTCCGATTTCAATGAAATTTGAAATGTGTGACGGAATTTGGTCTACGAATAAATGTGAAAAATAATATCGAAATCTGTTCCGATTTGGATTTAGCTCCCATATATGTATATTTTACATATTTACAGTGGTGTATGGTATCATATAGTCGGCCCCTGAATTGAGATAGTTTTGGAAATTCATTCTTGGGGTATGAAAAGTACTAAATGACATTTGTTTTGGCTAATCAGATAGTATGGTTATTTAATCCAAAGTAAACCGAAGAGGTCATATTCAGATGAGCATGGACGAACATTATTAAATCGGTTATTATTTTGAAGACAATAAGAAATTGTTTTATGAAATCTAATGGCCTGTTTCCGTACTTTATAAAGTGTTAAAAGTCGTAAAAGTTGTAAAAAGTCGTAAACGATTTTCATATAAATTTTGTGTACGGGAACGTAAAATGTGTAAAAGTGGTAAAAATTGAAAAAACTTTTTAGTTCTGGAACACAGCTTAAATGAATGCTTCATTGGTAAAATGAAAGATCACAAAAAATAATCGTATGAGGACTGTGTAAAATGTTTGTCCTTACATAGATAGGATCTTTTCCCTTTTAACTTATAAGACTTCACTTATCACGTTTTTTTAAATATTTCTTTTGAGGACACCTTTAAATTATGTTGTAATTGTGCACCTTGTAAATCGTGGTAAAAAGTCACATGCTGCTACCTTTGAACATGTTACAGCTGCTTAAAATCTCCTCAATCTCTCTCTCGGCTATAATGCCCAACACAAAGTGAGGTAAAATTGTAATTCCCCAACAAATCATTCAACCATGTGCAAGAACTAAAGAATGCAACGAAAAGAAAATATGAAATTCCGAAATAAAACTTCTAAAATTAAACACAAGAACACAGGAGCTACTACAGGCCAACAAATGTCCCTGCCAAGAAAGAAAAACACGAACACAAGACAAGGAAAACTCCCAACCCAATACTCAACACCCGGACTCATAAATTCCAATTGCCATAAATGCGTAGTTCCTTTTGTGGTATTTTGAGCAAACAAGGCAATGGATGAACGTTGTTAGTGTGTGTGTGAATTTGTTGCCCTTTCTAATATCCTCGCTTAGTATTTAATAATATCAAAGATGATGATGTTGCTGCTGATAATGATGTTATGGTCGCTAATGCTGCTGCCACAATGCCGATGATGATGGTGGTAGTTTGTTGTCTAGCCGCCTTTTGCCAGATGTTATTTTTAACCCACAAAAACAAAAATGTAATGAAACAAAAATTCTTCTTTATTTTCTAATTAGAAATCATCATCCTCAGCAGCAGCGCAGCGTTGGCAACATGACCCTTTAGCATTTCAAATGCATTTTGGAATATCTAAAATCCTTTAAATAATAGCTTAAGTGTTTGTGCTGCCACATAACAATCAATTTAATTTCGTTGTAATATTTAAACTCCCCCTCTATGTCCTCTTCTAATTATTGTTAGATTTTCTTCATGCCTTAAAATTGAAATAATTTATGAATTCTTAAAAATTAATAGTGTGTTTATGATTGAAATGGCTGATATTTTCACGTCTGGATAAATGTCTAATTTGATTGGATACATATACAGTGGAACTTCTCTATAACGAATAACTGTCCTTAACAAATTTTCTAATTGACCAAAAATATAAATTTTCACACAAACAAGTAAAAAAGTGTCAGTCGGATTTGCCGACGTACATAGATATACCCTCAGCCTACGTGAATTGAAACTTTCATCTATGAAGAATATCGAACTATGTAATCCAACTCCTCAAAAGTGTTGCCGAGGAGGTCCCTAAAGGAATGGATCAACATAGTCCATTTTGGAAGTGGATCTTATTCTGCGAGTCACATTTTTTCGATAGATATATCGTCCACCAGTTATTTCAGTTGGTCACTGTATAACATAGATATTTTCGGCCACTACGTCAGGAAGCTGAACTTGCCCACAAACAAAAAAACAAAAAAAAATAGTGTAAATACGGCCACAAGGAGTAGCCTCGGTTTAAAATTCCAAAGGCTCTTTGAACGGATCCTAAATTGCACTATCCCTAATGAGAAGACCAATATGGACCATTTACAAATGTTAACTAAATTTAGGCAAAATATTAAGAGATCCAAAGTTTGGACCAAATCGGCTGCTCCGCTCAAGATAATCGTGCGTTTCCGAAATTTTGTGTGGAAGGAGTGGACCGATAGAGTTCATATAGGAACATCACCTATGTCTGGTAGAAATTTGACGATGTGCAAAGTATGACTAAATCGGTAACTTCCTTCCAGAGTTATCATGGCACAATTTTTCCGAAGATTTTCGAACATTTGTGGGGGAGATATCTGAAGGAGTTGACCGATATGGCTAATCTTCGAAATTAAACTATATTTGGACAAAATATTAAGAAGGCCAAATTTTGGACGGAATATTCACACAGAGCTGATATTAACCAACGCAGATTGTTCCGTTGGATTTTCGAAGATTTTTTTCTCAATCATACGTAATTTTCAATAAAACGACAGGTCCACAACTCCGGGTATCTTCTGCACACAAATCTTCTACAATATTGTTTAATTCCAGTCTTCGGATCATTGCAAATATTTCTTGTGACCTTTATTACGACGATATATTTGTTTGGGCCAAGTCCATACTTTTCTAAAGTTGTAAAAAACTTACGGTCACCAAATAAAATTACTGGTGCGCACATCCCGCGACGGCCGGTTCTATGTACCGGATTGACCCGAGGAAACTCCATCACGACCAGGGGCCGTTATCCCAGCAACTAATTGATCGTTGTTGTTGTAACAGTGTTTATTATGTTTGTATGTTCGTTCTTCTGTTCAATCCGGCTCTGGGTCTATCTCCAGTTCCAGGAAAGTGGCTGCTTCGATGTGATGTAACCACAGATCCACTGGAGTTTGATGAGTAGGTTTGGCTGGGCGGTTGAAAAGGTGTTTTGTCACATACTGGGCAGATGTCTTGCACGGCGCGGTCGATTTCCGCCCAATAAGAATTTAGGCGACTGCAATATCCCGAGCGTAGTTGAGCCAAAACTACTCTAGTTTGTCGTGGCAGCTGACGCTCCTCAGCTGCAATAGATGGGGATGAATTTCGAGGACTTTATTCAGACTATATTTGCTTATGGCCTTAGCAACTGCATTCGTGTGAATACTCGTACTATTTAAACCTGCTTGATATGCCTGTTTATCTAGGGGTTCTCTCTTATAGAGCATGAATATCCTTCCTGATATGCCTGAATGTGTCAGGCCTAGCCAGCAGAAGTTGATTGGGATGATCGTGTTCATCTTTATTTTTATTTTGGGTGCTACATGTCCCGGAATGTCATCTCCGGATTCTTTTTGGGTTACAGAGTAAACGCGGACAATACTTTGCCCCGTTTGTCACCGTCTCATACACCATAGGTCGTCCCTTCCTGAGGGAGTATAGGTATAGGGACTGTTTTGCTTGATGCTGTGCCAAATTGATCTCCAGTGAGTCTTCGTCGTCGTCATCGGATTATGAAACTTCCCCGAAATCACTCCAACAGCTGTACCAGCAGCAGTCTTTAACACCGTGTATTGCTTTTCCAGTTCCTGACAATGAGACAATTCTGCAGTTTAACTGCGATGGTCTTGGATACAAGATCAATAGTGAAGAGTCGAAGAAGATGTAATGTTCGCGGTGATTCAGGAAACGAAGCTCGGAGTTGTGATGTATACAACGCTCTTCGCTTGAATCGTGCCAGAAGTGGGGGTGGTGGACATGCCATCCTATTGCACCAGTCTGTCCATTACAGACCTATTTCACTTGAGCTCGACTCTAGTGACCCATACTTAGAGTGTATGGGGGTAGCGGTAAAGTGTGGAACCTCCGAAACAGAACTGTTAAATGTATATATTCCGCCAATTAATAGTTGTGTCCCGCGTTATTCGCCTGACATCAGGCCACCGTTGGAATGTTATAACCGGTTGGTCCTAGAAGATTTTAATGCGCATCATAAGTTATGGCATTCAACTCTTGGAAGGGACCACAGAGGCATAGGGCTGGCTGAGCAAATATATAGCTCCACATTTTGCACCGTGAACGAAGATGCACCCACAAGGATTAGAGGAGACTGCCATCGACTCCCTTGGGCAGAACCATCCTCATCTCCCTTAATATACCACTCAACTTCATAACCTCTTAACGCCATACTTAAACATTGAAATGCCAATTGGCAAGGATTCAGCGAAATCCCTCTGATGTTTGGGTAGCAGAGGGGAATTCCCGAGACATCATCACTGCTACAGTCGTTCGTCGAATACCTGAAAGTCGGTGAACGCAAGCAGAGAAAGTGACTGGAGCATCTGAAGAGCTGCAACATTGGAACCATTGGTTGTAAACTGTGTACAACCGTTACGGCGTTATCGAACCCTGCTAAAAAGGATAATTGGACATTTGTCATGTTGAACGGCGTTGCTATGACAGATCCGAAGAGTTGCGCAGGCTACTTTTGCCGACAAGTTATCGAGCACTACAATTGAGATCTGGCGAAGAGAAGTGTTTTTTAGTCTTTTGTGATCTCTTCCAGCAGAGGAGGAACCACCACAATTTACGATTCGTGATGTTGCAGGTGTTATCCAAGGTGGAAAATCATTTAAGGCGCTTGGACCTGACCGAATTTCAATTGTGATGCTAAAACAGCTGGATGACCCAGGAGTCAAGTATTGAGAAAGGACCGCAACCTATCGTTAGCCACCCTAATAGTTCCCGAAGCGTGCAAAATGGACAGGGTGGTCCCAGGATTCCAGCAAATGCGAATCGTACGTATGAATATGAATTCGAATTAAAGCTAAAAAGTGTTACTTAGGAGGTACCTGAAGGAATCTAACGACGTAGTCCATTTTGGAAGAGGATCATATTTCTTTCGATAGAAACCGCCATTTAAGTTGGTTACCGTATAATTTAAAGCTTTTCACCATTATGTCAGGAAGGATGTACATGATCACGAAAAACATAACATCGCTGTAAACAGGACCACAAACAGTACTTTCGGTAAACATTTCCAAAGAATACTCGAACGTACATTGTGACTGTTATGTGAGGTAGGTAACCTAAGAAAAACAGGTATTCATTTCAACGGACCTTTAGAAAACAGAAACGGTTTTGAAAATGTTAGCACATTCATTCACATACCAACTCATATTAGAACTGAACAATGCAAGTAGCAATGGAAGGTTGGCATTGCCACCCTATATTGACATTCATTTCCACCCTTTGTTGATTTAGCACATTCTAATCGAAACAGACAATAGTTTTTTTTTTGTAAAATTCACTCACACACACCAAATACATTCGCAAGGATATTCGCAGTTCAAGGATACAATAAACTACAGGTAGGAATTGCCAGAACAGATGATGGTGGTAGTGCAGATTCCATTGTAACTGCCACAGTTCGTAAGAAGTTCAATATCACATTCATTCACAGTCAGTCAGTATTCATTTCTGTTGTTCATTCATTGCATTTTTGTGTACATGTTTTTGCTTCGCGTTGCTTTACCTCTCTCGCCTAATTTTATTTTCAAAAGTTCCGTTGTCTCATAGAGCAGTACATCATTGTAATTCAACGTCATGTTGTTGCGAATGATGCCACTGGAGTTAGAAATTACTTCAGGTTGTCTAATGCAGTTGATACTGTAAAGGTGTGTGTGCATATAAATTACAATGCGAAACATTAAAATATGAACAATAATGAGCTAAATTAAGATGTTGAAGAACAATTGAAGATAGGTCGCAGAGAATTCATATGGGGATTTGAGGTCCTAAGCATTTTTTTATTTTCTTATAGAAAGGAAAAATATAAACGGATTTTTTTTTTGGATAACTGGGGTGCCGCCTTGGTGCAATGGTAAGCACAGAACAGACAACACATTTCCTACGATGGGAAAATACCCCTCAGGGTAATGTAGGCGACATTTCCTAAGAAAGGGCCTATATAAGCCCCCTTTCTCTCAGAAAGGGCCTATATAAGCCCCCTTTCTCTCAGAAAGGGCTTATAGAATCACCCTTTATTTCAGAAAGGGCTTGTAGAATCACCCTTTATTTCAGAAAGGGCTTATAGAAGCACCCTTTCATTCAGAAAGGTCTTATAGAAGCACCCTTTCATTCAGAAAACAATTGAAGACAGGACGCGGATAAATCATATGCGGATTTAAGGTCCTCAGCATTTTTTTATTTTCTTATAGAAAGGAAAAATATAAACGGATTTTTTTTTTGGATAACTGGGGTGCCGCCTTGGTGCAATGGTAAGCACAGAACAGACAACACATTTCCTACGATGGGAAAATACCCCTCAGGGTAATGTAGGCGACATTTCCTAAGAAAGGGCCTATATAAGCCCCCTTTCTCTCAGAAAGGGCCTATATAAGCCCCCTTTCTCTCAGAAAGGGCTTATAGAATCACCCTTTCTTTCAGAAAGTGCTTATAGAAGCACTCTTTCTTTCAGAAAGTGCTTATAAAAGCACCCTTTCTTTCAGAAAGCCCTTATAGAAGCACCCTTTCCTCCAGAAAGGGCCTATAGAACCACAGTTTCTTTCAGAAAGGGCCTATAGAAGCACAGTTTCTTTCTATAGAAGCACCCTTTCATGCAGAAAGGCCTAATAGGAGCACCTTTCTTCCTTTCTTAAAGAAATTGCCAATAGAAGCACCATTTCTTTCAGAAAGGCCTTATAGAAGCACCCATTCTTCCAGAAAGGCCTTATAGAAACACCTTTTCTTTTAGAAAGGGTCTATCGAAGCACCGGTTCTTTAAGAAGGGGCCTAAAGAAGCACCCCTTCTTTCAGAAAGGGCCTACAGAAGCACCCTTCTTTCAGAAAGAGTCTATAGAAGCACCCTTTCTTTCAGAAACGGTCTTTAGAAGCACTCTTTCTTTCAGAAAGGGTCTATCGAAGCAACCTTTCATTCAGAAAGACCTTATAGGAGCACCCTTTCTTCCAGAAAGTGTCTATAGAAGCATCCTTTCTTTCAGAAAGTGTGTATAGCAGCGCCCTTTCATTCAGATAGGGTCTATAGAATCACCTTTTCATTCACAAAGGGTCTATACCCAGCAAAATGTTCGATGCCAAAGATGCCATTCAATCATGGGTGAAAGTGATCCGGCATGTCATCTTTTTAGCATCTTCATCGATGAATTTTATATGAGCGTGGACCCTAAAAGATGCTATTAATTTTTGGATCCAAAGCATGTCATTTACACCATTGCTTTGACATGTCATTTTCACCTATGCTTTGGCATGTAATTTTCACCAACCCTTTGCAATGACATTATCATTACGACAAGAGTTTTAACAACTTTGGTTGTGATTTCGAGTCTCCGACAACATCAAGACTATTGTAAATAATTAATCTTATATATTTAGAAAAAAATTTTATAAATAAAAATACAAAATTCATGTCTATTCGATCGATGGACTGGGTTAAAATGCTGATGAAAAGATCGGATCTTTCACAACTTCCTTTGCATGGGTTCAAATGCTGATGAAAAGATCGGATCTTTCACGACTTCCTTTGCATTGGTTCAAATGATAATGACAAGATCGGATCTTTCACGACTTCGTTTTAACCAACGCAAAAGATGCCATGAAATCACGTCATCGCATGGAACCCCTTCCTTCAAATTTTGCTGGGTATAAGCACCCTTTCATTCAGATAGGGCCTATAGAAGCACCTTTTCATTCACAAAGGGTCTATATAAGCACCCTTTCTTTTAGGAAGGGTCTATGGAAGCATAAGAAGAAGTATCCCTTCTTTCAGAAAGGGCCTATAGAAGCACCCGTTCTTTCGGTAAGGGTCTATCGAAGCACCCTCTCTTTCAGAAAGGGTCTATCGAAGCACCCTCTCTTTCAGAAAGGGTCTATCGAAGCACCCTTTCGTTCAGAAAGGGTCTATAGAAGCACCCTTTCGTTCAGAAAGGGTCTATCGAAGCACCCTTTCGTTCAGAAAGGGTCTATCGAAGCACCCTTTCGTTCAGAAAGTGTCTATCGAAGCACCCTTTCGATCAGAAAGGGTCTATCGAAGCACCCTTTCGTTCAGAAAGGGCCTGTAGAAGCACCCTTTCGTTCAGAAAGGGCCTGTAGAAGCACCCGTTCTTTCGGTAAGGGTCTATCGAAGCACCCTCTCTTTCAGAAAGGGTACATCGAAGCACCCTTTCGTTCAGAAAGGTTCTATCGAAGCACCCTTTCGTTCAGAAAGGGTCTATGGAAGCACCCTTTCTTTTAGAAAGGGTCTATAGAAGCATCCTTTCTTTCAGAAACGGTCTTTAGAAGCACCCCTTCTTTCAGAAAGGGTCTATAGTAGCACCCTATAGAAGCACCCTTTCTTTCAGAAGGTGTGTATAGCAGCGCCCTTTCTTTCAGATAGGGTCTACAGAAGAACTTTTTCATTCACAAAGGGTCTATAGAAGCATCCTTTCTTTCAGAAACGGTCTTTAGAAGCACCCCTTTTTTCAGAAAGGGTCTATGGTAGCACCCTATAGAAGCACCCTTTCTTTCAGAAGGTGTGTATAGAAGCACCCTTTCTTTCAGAAGGTGTGTATAGAAGCACCCTTTCTTTTAGAAGGGGTCTATAGAAGCATCCTTTCTTTCAGAAACGGTCTTTAGAAGCACCCCTTCTTTCAGAAAGGGTCTATAGTAGCACCCTATAGAAGCACACATTCTTTCAGTAGGTGTGTATAGTTGCGCCCTTTCTTTCAGAAGGTGTGTATAGTTGCGTCCTTTCTTTCAGATAGGGTCTATAGAAGCACCCTTTCTTTTAGAAAGGGTCTATTGAAAGCAATCTTTCTTTCTTTTTTCTGTGGAAGCACCCTTGCTTTCAAAAAAGGTCTATAGAAGCACCCTTTCTTTCAATAGACATCATTTCTTTCAGGAGGGGTCTATTGAAGCACCCTTTCGTTCACAAAGGATCTATAGAAGCGCCATTTCTTTCAGAAAAGGTCAACAGAAGCAGGATCTATAGAAGCGCTCTTTCTTTAAAAAAGGGTTTATAGAATCACTCTTTCTTTCAGAAAGGGTGTATCGAAGCAGCCTTTGTTTTAGGAAGGGACTATAGAAGCACCCTTTCTTTCAGAAAGGTCCTATAGAAGAAACTTTTATTTCAGAAAGGTCCATCGAAGTACCCTATATTTCAGAAAGGTCATATAGAAGCAGCCTTACTTTCAGAAAAAGTATATCGAGGTACACTTTCTTTCAGAAAGGGTGTATATGAACACCCTTTCTTTCAGGAAGGGTGTATATGAACACCCTTTTTTTGAAGAAGGGTGTATATGAACACCCTTTCTTTGAAGAAGGGTCTATTGAAGCACTGTGTCATTTAGAAAAGATCTAGAGAAGCACCCTTTCGTTCAGAAAGGATCTATAGAAGCACCCTTTCGTTCAGAAAGGATCTATAGAAGCACCCTTTCTATTAGAAATGGTCTATAGAAGCACTCTTTCATTCAAAAGGGGTCTATAGAAACACCTTTTCTTTCAGAAATGAAGAAAAATATTTCCCTGATCGAATCGACCACACTGTATCTGTACTTGGAATTCTTATATATATATTTCATTTCGTTTTATTCACTCCCTTTCATTTCATATTATTATTATTTTTATGGAATTCCACTTTTTGGCTTCTGTGTATTTTCCGTTTTCCTTGCCATGGTGGGGGGGTGGCATATTTTACTAACCATGGATGAAACTCTGAACAGGAGTTAAAATGGCAGACAACAATTCGCAGTATAGTTTGTTGCCTTACGTCGTACATACGAATATTTTTTTATCAAAATAATAAATTCCTTAAATTCCAAAAGGGTAAATTTCAATTAAGCAAATTATGAATGTGTTGTCGGCGCTCCCGCGCTATATTGCTGCTGTGCCGTTTCACCAAAAATTACCATCCCTGTTTTTGGGATTTCTTCTTTCACAGCCACATCGCGTAACATTCATTCATTGTTCATAAATAATATTAATATAGTCTCGAAATTGATCAAATGAATGAATGGATAGATGGTTGGATTGATGGATGGATGTGATGTATACAATTTTTTCCAAGCGATAGAGTTAAACAAAAAATTTTCTCTCACAAAAATATTTTCCCAAGCAATTTATAATGAACAATACAATTGTGGGCGGCAGAAGGGAAAGCAACGAAGGAAGAGTTTGGCAGGGGAGTTATGACAAAATATTTTCATTTAATTTATTTCATTTCAATTAATCAGTAAAAATTGTTCACAAAATTTTAGATAGTGAACTATTGAAGTCAGGAGTAGCACAAGGACGTTTTGTTGTTCCTTTTAACAAATATTTGGCGCTTTGATATGAAATCATCAACCCTTTCTCTCGTGAATTCAATTAGTCAAATTTCAAAGGGGAATTGCCAAGAATTTCGAAATTACCATAAATGAAAATTATTTTATAGTGAAATCGACATAATTAAAATTTGATTTTTTTTAGAAAAATATACATATGTATTTTGAAGATGAAATAGAAGTGAACAGCTGTAACTGCAGCCACACATTTACATACCAAAACGTTGAATTATCTCACCGGCTGAATATGCAACACTTACCTAAAAAAAAAAAAAACAAAAAGAAATACATTTACTAAAATTAAGAAATAAAAGATGAAAATATAAAAGAACTATTGAACTAAAATATCATATATTAGAACCGTTTAGCGAAATATTATCCTAAGGGTAATATAAGCTTAGCTTGACAAAACCTAATACCGAGTGAACTCCTAGTCTGAACTATAGAACAAACACAGTGCAATAAAGTATCCGATGTGCCTTATATGTAGATCTACAGAGAAAAAAATAATGTAAAGGAGGCAGACTAAGGTAACAATTTTTGCAAACAAATCCCTGCATCATATTTTGATGAGTTCTTATTTAAGAAAGTTGATTTGATAAAAAAGACCTCACGCACAAAAGGATTTTAAAATGCTTTTTTCATATTTTTGGGCAGTTTTATGAAGTAAAGCAGATATATAATTGAACTAGGACGAATCATCAAACAAACAAGAAAGCAAAATATTCACGTTGTCAATTGGAGAGGATGAACCTCAGTTGCGGCAGGAGTTGAATAAGTCTTGCATAACTTTGATCGCACGCTCAAAGCATTGCTTGCAACGGGCAATGTTGATTGGAGATTAATCCTTTTTTCAGTGGGTCTTCAAGCATTTGAGTGCTTTTTATACCCTCAGCGTTTAGGCTAAAGAGGGTATATACACTAGAGTGACCCAAGATAAAAAAGAAACAAAATTATTTTTCATGTGTATATTTAGACTTAGTGTAATCGGGCTATAAGGTCATTTGAGCTATTAATGAAAATATAGAGTATTTATTTAATTTTTTCATCCGACATTTCGTTGGGATTTTCCATCATCTTCAGGGATAAAGTTTTATTCAATAAACTTTCGGCGTAAATAAAAAACGACACAACAATTAAACAAGTGTATAAATGCAAAAATAATTAAAACAAGTAAGTTAAGACAAGTAAATATTAAGAATATAGAATCGAATACCGGCTACGCAACCAAAATCCTTTTCGCCGATAATTATGTATTAAGAGTTTTCAGATTTTGTGCCCGTTTTGGGCGTATTTTGAACGAAAAATATATTATTTCTGTAAACAGGACCACATGGAGAAGCGTCGGTGTAAATTTCGAAAGGATCTTCGAACAGACTCTGAACAGAACTTAAAAAACATGGGTGGTACCGTCTTCTTCTCCTTAGACCGATATGGGCCATTTTCGAAGGTAAACTACATTTGAAGATAATTTCAAGATAGGCGTGCGTACCACTTTAGTGAATTTCGTTAGAATATTGAGGCCCTTCTTCGAACCTAAACTAAATTAGACAAAATGTTAGGGAGGCCAAATTTTGGATCGAATCAGCTGATTCGTCCGGAGGTATGGCCAGGGCAACTACACATGAAGCTGTACGGCTCTGGGAAATGTTCTCAGGAAATATGAACTTGCCCCCTGAAAAAACTTGTACCGTCGTAATGGGGACAGCGAATACAAGTTGATAAAACAAAAATCAAAGCGGTTCGAGAGCAGGTCTTCAACTCAACTTATCCGAAATTTTGTGTCGGAGGTACCCGAAGAAGTGGATCGATAGAGTCCATATTAAAACCTCATTTATGGCAGAAATTTCACGATGTACAAAGTATGGACAAAATCGGTTACACCTTTCAAGAGTTATAGTGGAAACAATTTTTCCGGACATTTTTGAAGTTTTGTGGGGGAGGTCCCGAGGAAGTGGACCGATATGGCCCATCTTGGAATCTTGAACAAAATATTACGAAAGCCAAATTTAGGTCCAAATCGGTTAATCCGTTCGAGAGTTATAGTGCGTTCCAACCACTACGCCATTGGGTTTTTAATACCTTTTGGGCTACTTTCTCAGGAAGTATGGATTAGCCACAGAAAAAAATTGTACAATCGTAATGGGGGCAACGAATACAAGTTGCTACAACAAAAATCAAATCGCTTCGATAGGAGGTCTTAAACTGAACTTATCCGAAATTTTGTGTGGGAGGTACCCGAAGGAGTGAACCGATAAAGTCCATATTGGAACCTCGTCTATGTCTGGTAGAAATTTCACGATGTGCAAAGTATGGACAGAATCGGTTACACCTCTCAAGAGTTATAGTGTGCAAAATTTTTCCGAACATTATTGAACTTTTCTGGGGGAGGTACCCGAGGGAGTGGACCGATGTGGCCCATCTTCGAACTTTAACTAAGATTGAAGATAATATTACGAAAGCCAAATTTCGGAACAACTCTGTTAATCCGTTCGAGATTTATCGTGCGCTCCAGCCAGAAAAACACTCAGACGGACGGACGGACGGACGGAAAAAGTTTAAAACAAAAGATTACCAATTTCTTTTTAGTTTTATACCCTCAGCATTTACGCTAACGAGGGTATATACACTTTCATACGGGCAAAATGTGCCTCATCGAAATAACGGTTTTAGACCCGAAGTATGTTTGGACGAAATCCGTTTCAGACAATTTGGAGTCGATTTCGCCATGTCGGTCCGTCTGTCTGTCTGGCTGGAGCTCACGATACTCTTGAATGGATCAACCGATTCGGTCCAAAAGTTTGGCTTTCGTAATATTTTGTCCAAACATAGTTTAAGTAGAAAAGTTCGAAAATGTTCGCAAAATGTATGCGCACCATAACTCTTTAAGAGATGAACCGATTTGATCCAAATTGCGCACATCGGGAAATTTCTACCAGATTTAGATGAGGTTCCAATATGGACTCAATCGGTCCACTCCTTCGGGTACCTCCCACACAAAATTTCGGAAAAGTTCAGTTTAAGGCTTGCTCTCGAATAGCTTTGATTTTTGTTGCAACAACTTGTATTCACTGCCCCCCATTCATCGGGGGCAAGTCCGTACTTCCTGAGAAAATAGCCTGAAAGGTGCAAAAAACCCTTATGATACTGTGTGTAGTAGTTGTAGCCTAAGATAAATCTCGAACGGATCTGCCGATTTAGTCCAAAATTTGGCCTTAGTAATATGTTGCCCAAACATATTTTAATTTCGAAGATAAGCCATATCGGTCCACTCCTTCAGGTACCTCCCCCACATATGTTCAAAAATGTTCGGAAAAATTGTGCGCCCAATAACTCTTGAAGGGAGTAACCGATTTGGTCTATACTTTACACATCCAAATATATCTACTAGATATATATATGGTTCGAATATGGACTTTATTTGTCCACTCCTTCGGGTACATATCACATAAAATTTCGGATAAGTTCAATTTAAGACCCGCTTCCGAATCGCTTTGATTTTTGTTGAAGCAACTTGCATTCGCTGCCTCAATTACGGCGGTAAAAGTTTTTTAGGTGCAAGTCCATACTTCTGGAGAAAACAGCCCGAAAGGTGTAAAAAACCCCTATGGCACCATATCGTCGGTGTCATGCTTAAGTGTTCCATACGCGTTTTGCCCGTTTTGAGATGATCACCTTTTAATGTTTTGCGTCACAACTGTGTGGAGCTGACTAAAGCAAATATTTATATTTTTTACTTGAAATATTAATAATAGTATATAGAAGATATTTGCAAAAATTTAGAGGAATATGTATTGGAATATAAAAGTTATAGAGATTTTTTTAAAAAAAGAATTTTTGTCGATTTGTTACATATCCGCACTTATGACATAAATGTGAAATATTGTAAATCACATGGGACAAAGTGACAAACAAATTTTCCATAGGTGCCTCAATAAATTAAATACTTCTAAATCGAAAATTAAAATTCTGATTTTTGAAATGTTTAAGTTTTTAAAATATTAATTTCATAACTGAAAAAAGTTTATGCTTTTCCGTCGAGGCGTTGATATCTCGGAAACTAGAGCAGATAGGAGAACCCGACTAGAAATTCAGAAAAAGCATATCGGAAACCCCTAGAAACAACCTGTATCTCAAAAAGTCAAAAATGGCGTATGGAACACTTAAGCATGACACCGACGATATGTAGTGGTTGGAGAGCACGATAGCTCTCGAATTGATCAACCTATTGATCCAAAATTTGGCCTACGTCATATTTGGTCCACACTTCAGTTTCAGTTCGAAGATGGACAATACCGGTCCACAACTGCCGGTGAGGAAAGGGTCAACCAATCTGGTCCAAACATTGGATCTCCTAAAATTTTGACCAAATTTAGTTTAACTTAAAAATTAAAATTCTGATTTTTGAAATGTTTAAGTTTTTAAAATATTAATTTCATAACTGAAAAAAGTTTATGCTTTTCCGTCGAGGCGTTGATATCTCGGAAACTAGAGCAGATAGGAGAACCCGACTAGAAATTCAGAAAAAGCATATCGGAAACCCCTAGAAACAACCTGTATCTCAAAAAGTCAAAAATGGCGTATGGAACACTTAAGCATGACACCGACGATATGTAGTGGTTGGAGAGCACGATAGCTCTCGAATTGATCAACCTATTGATCCAAAATTTGGCCTACGTCATATTTGGTCCACACTTCAGTTTCAGTTCGAAGATGGACAATACCGGTCCACAACTGCCGGTGAGGAAAGGGTCAACCAATCTGGTCCAAACATTGGATCTCCTAAAATTTTGACCAAATTTAGTTTAACTTCCAAAAAGGCCCATATCGGTCCTCTCCTTAGCATACCTCCTCAACAAAAGTTCAACATTTGTGTCCAAGTGCAGTTTAGGGTCTGTTCGAAAATCCTTTGGAAATGCATACCGATGCTGTTCGATATGGCTCTGTTTACAGCGAAATTATGTTTTCTGTGGATAAGTCCAATCTTCCTGGCATACTGGTCCAAAAGTTATACGATGATATACTGAAATGACTAGTGGGCGCGATATCTATCGAAAAGATATGACTCCCAAAATAAGATCCAGTTCGATAATGGACTACGTCGGCCCATTCCTTTAAGTACCTCCTCCGCAACACTTTTGAACTGTAATACTGAACCACATTTTTGTCGGCAAGTTCAAATGTCCAAAAAGTGTTTTAATTCACATGGGCTAAGGGCTTGTTATATTTTAATTGAGGACCGGGAGGGTATTGGTTAATGCATCTTATTAAGACGTCAGACATGGCTTTAGAATACATTAGAAGGTATAGGGCTGTTGAAACAGTTTTAAAATCGACAAAAAAGATAGGTGTTGATATGCATTTCTTGGATCTTTTCCAGGATTTGCCTCATTGTAAATATCTCTTCAATGGTGGATTTGCCAGGTCTAAAACCGCACTGATATGGCACAATTATTTCATTGAACATAGGCTTCAGTCGTCCACACAATATCCTAGATACCACCTTATATGCAATAAGGAGCAGACTTATACCCTTCCTTTCTTGTATTCTGGAATTTTTTCAAATTCAATTCTTTCTTTTCAAGTTCTTTCCTACTTGTTTTGCATGTGAATTCGGCATTAGAAACGACAACTTGTGCAGAAAACCTGTTCGAATTCGGAAAAAAATTGTTTAGTTGGCTGATTCATTGCAAAATTTAAATTAAAGAAAACAAACGTTAACACCATATCCTTCATCGAAAGCATGGAAGCCAGATTTGGATAGTACTGGAACCAGAAATGCATCCTGACACCATTTCGGCCTCCCTCTGGCTACGACGGTGACGGGAACTACCAAGTTCCTCCCAAAAAAGAGACTTTTTTATGTATTAGCTCCGAATATCAGATATTAAAACGTGTGAAACACAAATCAATGGTGAATTATGAGACTCATTAATTTGCATCGACCTGGGAAGAATTTAGAAGTACAGAAAAACGAACATTGTATCGGTGTCGGAATTATTTGAAACGATTTGGAGATAGATTTGCCCAACTCAAATGGAAGCTGCAGCTTGGTTATTGTTGAAAAAAAAGAACAAACCCGTTATTGGTGTGAAGTTCAAGACAAAACAAGTAAAAAAGTATGGGGTACGAAAAAGTAAATTGAATGTGATCGTAGGGTCTTCCGACATTGCGTTCTTATTAAAACCAAAATAAGGTAAAAGGAAGACGTGTAAAATCGCCAAAAAGGACTTCAGCTTCCTTGACTAAAACGTATGGTGTACAAGCTAAATTCGTATGGTGAAGCCTCCTCAATTCTTATTGATAAAATAATAATTGACAAACCAGACTCTAGGCCCTCATACTGACATGGACCTTACGATAGTTAATTTGGAGTTACGAAGTCAAGTTAAAGCGTCTGCACGGTGCTCTTGAAACAATTTTAAATGGAAGGTGCTTACACCTCGGAAGTTTTTGCGGATTCTGAAACTACAATGTTCATAGATGAGAACAATCAAAAAACAAAAAAAATCGCCGGAGCGCTTTTTAAATAAATCGCGATTTAAGTTGACATTTTTAGGGGTTGTTTAGGTTTTCGCGATTTTGCTTAGAAACCGCATTTCCTATCAAAATGGGACTAAAACAAATATTGTAGCTATGAAAATTCTCTACAAGATCGACCTTTATGGTATTTTCGTAGTTTTTACCATTTTTAAGATATAGAAGTTCAAATTGGGACAATTCAAATTCAATTCAATTCTGTATCGCCCCCTTATAAAACAATGTCATGACAGCAAATTCCCAACTTAAACTTATATATCTAAAAAAGTGTTGCAACTAAGGATAAGTTACTTAAGCCAGTCTTGTAGAGAATTTTCACAGCTTTAAGATTTTCTCAGGTCACATGTCGATACGACTTACCGTATTCAAGCAAATTCGCGAAACCCTAACAAAAAAAACTAAAAATGTAAACTGAGCTTCCTCATCTCAAAAATGGTACAAGCTGGGAACAAATGATAAAGTCAATCCTCTAGAGAATTTTGACAGCTACAACATTTTCTTTAGATCCATTTCGATTGGACTTGCAGTTTTCAAGCAAAATCGTAAAAACCTAAAAAACACCTAAAAATGTGAATTTTGACCGCGATTTATTTAAAAATCCCTACAGCGATTTTTTCTTGTTTTTGGATATTTCTCATCTACGAACACTGCTGATTCAGAATTTACAAAAACTTTCCCTGTGTAAGCGGTTTTCATCAAAAGTTAGTTAAGGCGCACCCTACATGACATTGTTTTATAAGGGGGCGATACAGTCAGTGCATTGTCCCAAGTTGAACTTCTATATCTTAAAAATGGTAAAAACTACGAAAATACCATAAAGGTCGATCTTGTAGAGAATTTTCATAGCTACAATATTTGTTTTAGTCCCATTTTGATAGGAAATGCGGTTTCTAAGCAAAATCGCGAAAACCTAAACAACCCCTAAAAATGTCAACTTAAATCGCGATTTATTTAAAAAAGCGCTCCGGCGATTTTTTTGTTTTTTGATTGTTCTCATCTATAAACATTGTAGTTTCAGAATTCGCAAAAATTTCCGAGGTGTAAGCACCTTCCATTTAAAATTATTTCAAGAGCACCGTGTCTGTTCAATAGTACGATGTTTTTTTTTACTTTTTCCCTCTATAAATGTTATTGGTATGACTGTGGAATTGATGCCCCTGCTGTTGTTGTGAGAAATAGTATAATTTTGCCTATGTTGTCATTCTATTATAGTTTCAAAATTGGTTGCATTTCGTGGATATTCGTTATAGAAAGGTTCAGTAAACGATAGTGCCCCTCTAGAATGACATATATTAACATATGTATGTCAAAATTATGCACAATTCATGATGTATGCCCAATCAGTTTAATAATTCAAAATTTGTGTTCCATAATTAATTACATTTTTGCAGCTGACAATCTCACAAAGATGATATTTGATTTGCGCCAAAATGGAAAACACATAAGCGGATTAACAAATTTGTATTATGTATAGCTCTCATAAATGCGAAATCCCTTAGCTTCGGATCATCATTCGCATAAAATAAGCTAAGGGTGGGTGCATACAATCAATAACAGCAGCCTTATGACCATTTTGCCCACTTGAAATACGTATTTATATGTATGGCCGTATGTTTATGCTTTGCACCCCATTAGCAGATTTTCGTTCCACTTGTACGGACATTAAGTATGTGTGTTATATTCACAGAATGGGGTGGTGGAGATGGTGTTAGGTGTGTGTGTGCGTGCGTGGTATGTCCTCTTTATTTCTATACTTATAAAATATTTAAAATAATTTATGCACACATGTTTTATATATTGACCAAAGGAATAACTAACCATTTGAACCAATGGCTAACCAACTACCACCACCACCACCGCCACACACCACATCAACATGCAAATTTGCATCAGAGTAGTTATCGTCGTAATAAACTCTATTATAAATATTTCAAAATAAAGAATTTTTTTCGTTACAATAGCATTGGGCGGACGGAAGGGCGGACGCGGTGTACACACACGAAACATTCTTTTCCAAAACCACCAAAAATAAATTCACTTGTTTTTGTTGCTGCCTGGCTACAGTTTGCTTGTTTTGGGTTGATTTGCATTTAAAATAAGTTAATAAACATTTATTTCCCGTTTTTATTATTAGTGTTGTTGTTGTTGCTGCTATTGTTGTGTATTTGTGGTCAATTTATTGAATAATTAAAAACAGTGGGAGCAGTGAGTGTCCTGAATTAGCATGAGTGGTAAACCAAATACAACAGTGGCCAAGGATTTGAGACAATCCATGAACGTTTTGCAATTTTAAGTAAATTTTTTAAGAATTATTTTTATGTACTATCAGAAGGGCAACGTAATCGTGAATTTTGTAGGGAAAGTGTTTACCTTAAATCGTTTGAGAACTTTTGTGGTGTACATATTTACCACAAATGTACCCAAAGGGACAAGAGAGACTTCTCTGTATACATCTAAATACCGTCAACATATGAATAACCCACAAAATCCCGACGGCCGGTTCAATTTATTGAATTGAGGAATCTTTAACCAGGGACTGCCACTTCAACAATTATGTGTTTGTGTTCAAAATTTATCCCCATATCCTGGAATATTTGCTTGGAGCTCTTTTGATACGAGATGGGGGAGATTCAGTTACGTTAGCCAGATCTGCATCCATCACATGTCAATGTCTTTGAGATGTAATGGATGTATGGAATGGGGGCGTTTCTGAGACCGCTCTGGACTTAGACAAAGGAGTTATGCCGCTTCTTGTTGCGCCAGAACTTCTCTTAGTGTGTCTCAATCTTTGTCGAGACACCTCCACAACAACAAACACAGCATCGAAATCCATATGCTCTTATTCAGCTTGCCACAGAATGTGCCGTTTCTGCAATTCAACTGCAACGGTATTCGCAACATATAGACCACTACTATGCATAGAAGAAAACTTTAGGGGGTCTTCTAAGTATAGATGACCACCTTAAAAGGTCTTCTATTTAACATGTGCCGCGATATTCGCAACATATAGACCACTTCTATGCATAGAAGAAAGCTTTAGGGGGTCTTCTAAGTATAGATGACCACCTTAAAAGGTCTTCTATTTAACATGTGCCGCGCGTTCACCCATAAGAACATTAAAAACTTGGGTTTGGGCGTCGCGTTAGTAACCCTACCCTAGAAAAAACAGCCTACTATGAAAAAACGAAAGAAAAGAAAAACATAGACCTCTAAAGTTGACGAACCCCGCAAACGTTTTAAGGACCATGATCTACGAATCTGCACCTGGAATGTTCGCACTCTTTATAGAGAAGGTGCAGTTTACGCATTGGCAGATGTACTTGAAAAGTACAAGGCGACATTACTGCCATACAGGAAATACGATAGAACGGGAAAGGCGTCACAATAACACCTAAAGGCGACGCACTGTATTATAGCTGCCATGATACAAAGCATGAGTTTGGTTGCGGATTTGTAGTTGGTCGGAGGCTAAGACATCTGGTATCAAGCTTCACCCCAGCGAATGAAAGACTTGCTGTCATTCGATTAAAAGCTAAATTCTTCAACATCAGCTTTATTTGCGCTCATGCTCCCACTGAAGAAAAGGACGAACAGACCAAAGATATATTTTACGAGCGCTTAGAAGAAACATATGACCATTGCCCTGTCCAGACATTAAAATTATACTAGGAGATTTTAATGCCAAAATTGAAAAAGAGAATATCTTTGGAAATTCAGTCTCCAAAGTGAAACATCTGACAATGGTATGAGGCTGATAGACTTTGCAGCTGCAAGAAACATGGTAGTTAGCAGTACCAGATTTAAGCATCTCGACATTCATAAGGACACCTGGCTGTCGTCAGATCAATGAACAAGAAATCAAATTGATCACGTTGTGATAGATGGAAGATATACATCAAGGGTGTTGGATGTACGATCGTTCCGAGGTGCAAACATAGACTTACGCGGACCACTACCTTGTTGCAGCAAAGGTACGTACCAGATTAAACGTAGCAAACAAAGTGCGAACAGTCACAACACGAAAGTTAGACATCGGTAAGCTGCAATCACAACAGATAGCCACAGCATAACCAAAGCACTCCTCGTCCCGATAACATATCAGGACAATGGCAAAACATTGCCCACTCCATTCAAACTGCCGCAAAATCAGTACTTGGATACCACCAAGGAATCCATGGTATGACAAGGAGTGTCGTGCTGCTACCGAAGAAAAAAATGCGGCATATAGGGCTACTTTACAATCGGCAGCAACGACTAACGCACGAGAGAGGTATCGGGAGAAAAGAAGAGAGGAGAAACGTCTTTTCTGCAGAAAAACGAGAGAGATGGAAAAGCGGGAGTGTGAACAAATCGAGATGTACAGGAGATAGAATGAAGTCCGAAAATTCTACCAAGGAGTGAAACATCAAACTGATGGCTTTGGAACTGTCACATCCTCCTGTAGAACCCAGCAAGGTAATCTGGTAACTAACACAAATAGTGTGCTAAGGATATGGAAAGAGCATTTTTCCAAATTGTTGGTATCCAACAGTAGCGAAGTCGACGAAAATACCACAGATCCAATCCCAGAATATGGTATTGAATGTATACCAACCGGCCAAGATGATGTAAAGACAGCAATAAAACAGCGGAAGAATAATAAGGCAGCAGGAGCTGATGGCCTACCAGCTGAGCTGTTTAAAACCGGAGGCGACACGCTGATAAGGTGTATACATCAGCTAGGTAGCTCCATCTGGCAGGAAGAACGCGTACCCGACTATTGGAACCTGGGTATCCTGTGTCCCGTCCAAAAAAAAGGAGATAAGACTTTATGCTCCAACTATAGGGGCATAAGTCTTCTCCCTATCGTCTACAAGATAGTATCAGGGATATTGTGTGAACGACTAAAGCCCATGGTCAACGAAATAATTGGACCATACCAATGCGGCTTTAGACCTGGCAAGTCCACCATTGACCAGATATTTACCCGGCGGCAAATCCTGGAGAAGACCTAAGAGATGCATATCGACACCTACCACCTTTTTGTCGATTATAAAGCAGTCTTCGACAGCCCGCTTCGTTCAAAAGTATTCCAAGCAATGTCTGCATTTGGTATCCCCGCAAAGCTCATTCGGTTTTGTAAAATGACTCTAACTGACACAAGATCTTCAGCTAAAATAGGAAAGAACCTCTCCGAAGAGTTTTGTACCAAAAGAGGTTTCAGGCAAGGAGACAGCCTTTCGTGTGATATTTTCAACATCCTGCTAGAAAAGGTTATACGAGAGGCAAACGTCAAAAGAAGTGACACAATCTACACCAATACACTTGCTTATGCTGATGGTATAGACATCATGGGACGATCAGTAAAAGGAGTAACCGATACATCTATGAAGGTCGAAGGAGAATCTGCTAAAGTGCGTCTGGCGGTAAACGGCGAGAAGACCAAGCTGATGGTGTGGACGCGCAATGCGTCCATTGAGATCGGACCACCTGTTGAAGTTGGTTCCTATAATTTTGAGGTAGTAAAAGACTTTGTCTACCTCGGCACCGCCGTAAACACAACAAACGACATCAGTTGTGAAATAAAAAGAAGAATTGTATTTGCCAACAGATGCTACTTTGGCTTAAGTAAGCACTTTAAAAACAAATCCACAACTTGTCAAACAAAAATAACGCTTCACAAAACACTGATACTACCCGTGCTGATGTATGGTTCCGAAGCCTGGGTACTTGCGCAAGCAGATAAGGCAGTGCTTGGCGTTTTTTTTTGGGAGAAAATTTCTTCGAAAGATCTACGGACCGATCTGCGTTGACGGTGAATATCGACGTCATATGAACCACGAGCTGTATCTGCTATACAACGACATCAATATAGTAAACGTATCGAGATGCAGCGATTGCGTTGGCTAGGCCATATAATAAGAATGAGCGATGATGAACCCGCTAAAAAGGCGTATAAATTCGAGCCTCATGGCGGTGCACGCAGAATTGGCAGGCCAAAGAATAGATGGCGCAGACAAGTGGACGAAGAGATGACAAGGCGCGGTATTCCAAAAAGCGAAGCACTAAACAGAGAGAATTGGAGATCTTTTCTTAGTTCGGTCTATGAAACAAATGTTCTGTAATGGGCCAGCTAAGTAAGTAGGTATGTAAAGAAGACCACTTTAGGAGATCTTCTATGTATAGAAGAAAACTTTAGGAGGTCTTATATGTATGTAATGCCACTTCAGGAGGTCTTCTGTGTATAGAATACCACTTTAGGAGGTCTTCTATGCGTAGACGAAAACTTTAGGAGGTCTTCTATGTATAGATGACCACTTTAAAAGGTCTTCTATGTAAAGAAGACCACTTTAGGAGGTCTTCTATGCGTAGAAGAAAACTTTAGGAGGTCTTCTATGTATAGAATGCCACTTTAGGAGGTCTTTTGTGTATAAAAGACCACTTTAGAAGGTCTTCTATGTATATGAGAAAACCTTAGGAAGTCTCCTATGTATAGATTACCACTTTAGGAGGAAGACCACTTTAGGAGGCCTTCTATGCAGAGAAGACAACTTTAGGAGGTCTTCTATGCAGAGAAGACAACTTTAGGAGGTCTTATATGTATGTAATGCCACTTCAGAAGGTCTTCTGTGTATAGAAAACCTCTTTAGGAGGTCTTCTATTTATGAAATACTACTTTAGGAGGACTTCTATGTATTGCAGATCATTTTTGGTGGACCTCTATGTATAGAAGACTACTTTAGAAGGTCTTCTATGAATAGGATGTCTTCTATGTATAGAAGACCACGTTAGTAGGTCTCCTATGTATTGAAGTTCACTTTTGGCGGTACTGATGTATAGAAAACCACTTTAGGAGGCCTTCTATACATAGACGACTACATTATAAGGTCCTTTATCTTCTATATGAGGTCTTTATATATAAAGGATCCCTTCAGAAGGTATTTTATCTATAGAGTATCCTTGCAAGTGCTATTTTATCTATAAAAGAAGTGGTCTTCTAAAGTTGAGAGAATTTTTAGGGACATCTTCACAACAGAAGCCGCTCGCTATTTACCTGCTGAACGAAACCCCTAAATTGGGTCAAAATACCGAGCAGAGACGACAGGACTAGCAAATGAGCATGATGAGCATCGCCCAAAGGTTTCCCATAGACAAAATACGTTCTATAGGCCTTTTATGGACAGAAGACCTTCAAACGGAAAGACGGAAGACCACTTAAGTGTCGTTTAGTAATAGAAAACCTTCCAAAGATCTTCTATAGACAAAAGACCTTTTACGGACATCTAGAGAAGGAAGACCATCTAAATGTCTTCTAGAGACAGAAGACCTTCCAATAGCCCTCTGGAGAAAGGATCTTCTTGAGACAGAAGACCTTATAAAGGTCATTTAGAGGTCTTCTAAAAATGGAAGATTATCTAAGGGTCTTCTAGAGACACAGTCACATTTTTAAAGGTCTTCTATACACAGACGACCTTCGATAGGTCTTCTACAGACTGAAGACCTTCTAACGGACTTCTAGAGACGGAACTTCATCTCAGGGACTTTTACAGACAGAAGACCTTCTATAGGTCTTCTTTAGACATACTTCAAGAGAGGGAAGACCTTCTAAGGGTGCTTTATGTAAAAAAGAAGACCTTCTTAAGGTCTTCAAAAATCGGAGAACCATCTACGGGTCTTCTAGAGACAGAGGACCTTAACATAGTCTTTATAAACAAAAGTATTTCTAACGAACTTCTAGAGACAACACCTTCTAAGAGTCTTTTAGAGCCAGAAAATATTCCAAAGGTCTTCTTGAGACTGGAAACCCCTAAAGTTTTTCTGAAAGTGTTTTATGGACAGAAAACCTTCCAACGAACTTCTAGAAACAGAAAATCTTCTATGTAGAGAAAGAAGACCTTCTAAAGGTCTTCAAACGAGAAGACAACCCAAAGATCTTTAGATATAGAAGACCTTCTTAACCCTCTAAATCTTGTTAACGATGTAAAAAAATATTTCAATAATCAAAAACAAATGTTCGCAATTTACATAATTTTATCCCAATTCCTTGCGAAATGTTCCATATCTGCACCATTATAGATTTATTTACAAAATATTGTTACATAATAAATGAATTTGAATTGACCAATGCCAAATTATTCAAAAGCAAAACATAAAGCCAAAACAATTCGAATAACTAATACATGAATGGGGGAAGTAAGGATAGGATAAAATAAACTTACCGAAACCACCTGGTTTTTGTAAAAACAATTCACACAAACACACACTTGAGTATGAAAATAATTTGCGTAGTTAGCTAAAGAATATAACCTTCCTTCTTGAAGGGGGGTTGACAAATCAAATTTATAAAATTTTCATACAAAAGTGGGGAGATGGAAGGGGAAAGGGAATGTAGAAAATTTTGGAATTTTTTGTTGTTGTTATTAGAAAACAAGTTGGTTTTTACCTACCTCAAATGAGAATTTGTTACGTACTTTTGTCATGAAATATTCCACAGGCACACACACAGCCACACTCATAAACATCCGCACCCACAAAATGGGGTAGGATCAGTACTATAACTTACCACATAACATATTCGCATAGTTTGTTTTTTTTTATTTCTTGGCGCGGTGGTAAGTTGTGAACGACTAGCTTAGTAAATGCCACACAATGTGTGGTAGGCAGTACCTCCCATCCTGCCAACCAGCAGCTTCATGCTGCTGACATTTACTTTATGTCAAAGTAAACTATTTCAAATGGGTGGAAGAAAACTTTGTGGAAAATTTTTTAAAATGGAATTTTGAAAATGTGTCTATGAGCACTTTTTTGTTTTTGTTAAAAGTTGCGGTAGGGTTGGTAGTTTTAGGGTTGGTTGTTTCGCATTTGTCCTCTAAAACGTGGAATTTTCAAAGGAGGAAATATTTTCTTTGAAAGAATTTTCAAAGAAACAACAAAATAGGAACGTAAAGTGCATTTCATGGAAACCCTGTTTTAGTTAAAAGGGTTCTTTGTGCAATTTATGCATTGCCCTCCTGGCGGAAAATGGGTAGCTACAGATCAATGCAGCTGTATATTTATTACAACAATTTCCCTTCAATATTATGACTTACAGAAACTTGGTAGCTATTGAAAAAAGTTTATCATTCTTGGCAACTTACTTTGGACCCTTCCAAAAATAAACTACTTTCATCTTTTGCATTTTAACCCCCCCCCCTGGCATTTTCCCTCCTTGCAAAACTTTCTTACTGTTTATTTGCTTCATTGAATTTCTAAATTGTTTAGGTGGGTCGGCACAAGTAAAGGGTATGAGTCATACCCTAGTTGAGGAGTCTGCTTCAAGGAAACTGTTGTATAGACTGCAAATGCTGCATGTAGCAGAATAAAAAGTTGCACAACATCTTTCTAAACAGGAGAGAAGAACTTTTTCACAACAAATACAATTTAGCAAGATGCACAAGAAGAAGGAGGAGAAGACATTGCCATAAACTTCATTTCAATAACCGGTGTTTTATAAGTCTTTGACAAAAGTTTATGGAACTGAGGGTGTCCGGAGGAAGATTGCCATCAGGCCATACATACAATCTAAGAAGTAAAGGTATCAAAACTCCAATCTACCAGGGGAGAATGGTGGTAATAAAACCGGTTTCCACTTCACCCAACAATAAAGCAAAGTTTTTCTGAATGAGTTCTCGTCAGCACACACTGAAGCCATTTATGAGTGAGTGGGCAGAAGGACCACAAAGATTCTGGTATTGCTGCTCAGAAGATGATGTTAGTAGAGAGGCTAAGTAAAATTATTACAAGAACAGTAGGACAATAACCGGAAAATTTGGTGGATTCTTCATAGACATCAATTAAGTAGAAAATATATGACTTCCTAATCATTGTTATATCTAACAGGAACAGAGACAGCAACAGCTACTTTGACTAGCAGATGTTAAGTGAAATAGCACACACTGAAAGAAATACAAACGTTTAGTCTGGAGCTGTGCCGATCACGAAGAGAACAGACCACAATGTAATTGTATTTAAAATATTAGTAACATATGACAGTATGTCAGTGCTATAAAACAAAAAGAAATCAAAACATTTGATCTCTCTTCGTAACCTCTACAATACTACAATACTGGAGTTAATCTCGGTGGTTTTAGTACTTCTTTCTGAAATAAATACCCACAAAAGGAAGGTTCTTCTTACCAAATCCTAAAAGGTCTTATAGAAACCCACAAGGTCTTCTTATAGAAGATAACAAGTGCGTCTTACAAAAGGCCAATAGGTATTCTTACAGAGGACCACAAGGTCTTCTGATAGAAGGTCTTATTATAAAAGACCACAAGATCGTCTTATAGAAGACTACAAAGTCTTCTTATAGAAGACTACAAAGTCTTCTTATAGAAGACTACAAAGTCTTCTTATAGAAGACTACAAAGTCTTCTTATAGAAGACTACAAAGTCTTCTAATAGAAGACCACAAGGTATTCTTATAGAAGACCACAATGTCTTCTTACAGAAGACTACAAGGTCTTCTTACAGAAGACTACAAGGTCTTCTTATAGAAGACCACAAGGTCTTCTTATAGATGCTTAAAAGCTCTTCCTATAGAAGACCACAAGGTCCTATAGAAGACCACAAGGTCTTCTTATAGAGGACTACAAGGTCCTCTTATAGAAGACAACAAGATCTTCTTATAGAAGACCACAAGGTCTTCTTATAGAAGACCACAAGGTCTTCTAAAAGAAGACCACAAGGTCTACTTATAGAAGACCACAAGGTCTACTTATAGAAGACCACAAGGTCTTCTAATAGAAGACCACAAGGTCTTGTTATTGAAGACCACAAGGTTTTCTAAGAGAAGACCACAAGGTCTTCTTATAGATGACCACAAGGTCTTCTTATAGAAGACCACAAGGTCTTCTTATAGAAGACCACAAGGTCTTCTTATAGAAGACCACAAGGTCTTCTTATAGAAAGTGACAAGGTCTTCTTATAGATGACCATAAGATCTTGTTATTGAAGACCACAAGATCGTCTTATAAAAGACCACAGGATCTTCTTATAGATGCTCAAAATGTCTTCCTATTGAAGACCACATAGTCTTCTTATAGAAGACCGTAAGGACTTCTTATAGAAGACCACAAAATCTTGTTATAGAAGACAACAAGGTCTTCTTATAGATACCACAAGGTCTGTTTATAGAAGACCACAAGGTTTTCCTATAGAAGACCACAAGGTCTTGTTATAGAAGACCACAAGGTTCGATTATAGAAGACCACAAGGTATTCTTATAGAAGGCCACAAGGTCTTCTTCTTGTAGAAGACCACAAGGTCTTCTTATAGAAGACCACAAGGTCTTCTAAAAAAAGACCACAAGGTCTACTTATAGAAGACAACAAGGTCTACTTATAAAAGACCACAAGGTCTACTTATAGAAGACCACAAGGCCTTCTTATAGAAGACCACAAGGTCTTCTAATAGAAGACCACAAGGTCTTGTTATTGAAGACCACAAGGTCTTCTAAGAGAAGACCACAAGGTATTCTTATAGAAGACCACAAGTTCTTGTTATAGAAGACAACAATGTCTTCTTATAGAAGACCACAATGTCTTCTTATAGAAGACCACAAGGTCTTCTTATAGATACCACAAGGTCTGTTTATAGAAGACCACAAGGTTTTCCTATAGAAGACCACAAGGTCTTGTTATAGAAGACCACAAGGTTCTCTTATAGAAGACCACAAGGTATTCTTATAGAAGACTGCAAGGTCTTCTTACGGAAGACCACAAGGTCTTGTTATTGAAGACCACAAAGTGTTCTTATAGAAGACCACAAGGTCTTCTTATAGAAGACCACAAGGTCTTCTTATAGAAGACCACAAGGTCTTCTTATAGAAGACCACAAGGTCTTCTTATAGAAGACCACAAGGTCTTCTTATAGAAGACCACAAGGTCTTCTTATAAAAGACCACAAGGTCTTCTTATAGAAGACCACAAGGTCTTCTTATAGAAGACCACAAGGTGTACTTATAGAAGACCACAAGGTCTTCTTATAGAAGACCACAAGGTATTCTTATAGAAGACCACAAGGTATTCTTATAGAAGACCACAAGGTCTTCTTATAGAAGACCACAAGGTCTTCTTATAGAAGACCACAAGGTCTTCTTATAGAAGACCACAAGGTCTTCTTATAGAAGACCACAAGGTCTTCTTATAGAAGACCACAAGGTCTTCTTATAGAAGACCACAAGGTCTTCTTATAGAAGACCACAAGGTGTACTTATAGAAGACCACAAGGTCTTCTTATAGAAGGCCACAAGGTCTTCTTATAGAAGGCCACAAGGTCTTCTTATAGAAGACCACAAAGTCTTCTTATAGAAGACCACAAAGTCTTCTTATAGAAGACCACAAGGTCTTCTTATAGAAGACCACACGGTCTTCTTATAGAAGACCAAAAGTCTTCTTATAGAAGACCACAAGGTCTTCTTATAGGAGAACTCAAGGTCTTCTTATAGAAGACAACAAGGTCTTCTTATAAAAGACCACAAGGGGTTCTTATAGAAGGCCACAAGGTCTTTTTATAGAAGACCACAAGGTCTTTTTATAGAAGACCACAAGGTCTTCTCATAGAAGACCACAAGGTCTTCTCATAGAAGACCACAAGGTCTTCTTATAGAAGACCACAAAGTCTTCTTATAGAAGACCACAAGGTCCTCTTATAGAAGACCACAAGGTCTTCTTATAGAAGACCACAAGGTCTTCTTATAGAAGACAACAAGGTCTTCTTATAAAAGACCACAAGGGGTTCTTATAGAAGGCCACAAGGTCTTTTTATAGAAGACCACAAGGTCTTTTTATAGAAGACCACAAGGTCTTCTCATAGAAGACCACAAGGTCTTCTCATAGAAGACCACAAGGTCTTCTTATAGAAGACCACAAAGTCTTCTTATAGAAGACCACAAGGTCCTCTTATAGAAGACCACAAGGTCTTCTTATAGAAAACCACAAGGTCTTCTTATAGAAAACCAAAAAATCTTCTTATAGAAGACCACAAGGTCTTCTATAAGAAGACCTTATAGAAGACCACAAGGTCTTCTTATAGAAGACCACAAGGTCTTCTTATAGAAGACCACAAGGTCTTCTTATAGAAGACCACAAGGTCTTCTTATAGAAGACCACAAGGTCTTCTTATAGAAGACCACAAGGTCTTCTTATAGAAGACCACAAGGTCTTCTTATAGAAGACCACAAGGTGTACTTATAGAAGACCACAAGGTCTTCTTATAGAAGACCACAAGGTATTCTTATAGAAGACCACAAGGTCTTCTTATAGAAGACCACAAGGTCTTCTTATAGAAGACCACAAGGTCTTCTTATAGAAGACCACAAGGTGTACTTATAGAAGACCACAAGGTCTTCTTATAGAAGGCCACAAGGTCTTCTTATAGAAGACCTCAAGGTCTTCTTATAGAAGACCACAAAGTCTTCTTATAGAAGACCACAAAGTCTTCTTATAGAAGACACAAGGTCTTCTTATAGAAGACCACACGGTCTTCTTATAGAAGACCAAAAGTCTTCTTATAGAAGACCACAAGGTCTTCTTATAGGAGAACTCAAGGTCTTCTTATAGAAGACCTTAAGGTCTTCTTATAGAAGACCACAAAGTCTTCTTATAGAAGACCACAAAGTCATCTTATAGAAGACCACAAAGCCGACAACTTCTAGCCCTACTGAGAGAGACTCAGGCCCCGAGCTCCAGCCATTGTAGTGCTTCTGCTGGGGCCGGGGACAGCTTATTGGATGACGAAATGGACGACAATCTTGCCTCGACCTAAACGTAAAACACACAACTCCTTGAAGCCAGGACCATCGGAGGTACGAATATACCGACCATCGGCCGCAGCCGATAAAATTAGCCTCCCGAGGCAGGGATGAGGGGAATCTACTTAATAATGATTAATCGCAGAATGGTGAATAAATTTGAAAGGAAACATCATCACCTATGTAAGCAAGAGAAATCCCGAATGTAACAAGCTTTCCCTCATTCTGATGTCTGTAGAGGCGAAGCTAGGCATAACGCCAACATCGACTCCTATAACCCTTAAAGGCCAAATTGGGAGCGATTTTGGTATAACTCATCACCTTGCCTTGATATTTACCTCAATGGTACATAGGAATTTCACAAATGGGGGCCTCAAACCTAACGTGGATAAATGGACAGCCATTGTCTTCAAAGGCAAATCCAAGTTTGCCTACCCGAATTTTAGTTCGGAAATGAGTTTATCATGGTCACAGATACAATCAGGTACAAAGTGGCCTAATCGCAGCATAAATTAGAAGATTTAAATAAGTGGTGAATCTCCCACCACATATAAAAAAGACCTTACACATCTTTGATTTACATATAACCCTTGTCTAAAAGGAGCATATTAAAGGGATTCCATTGGAATTGAAAGAAACTTATTAATTGCCTAATGGTTGATTTTACACAATGAAAATATAAATCAAAATTACCGTTAAATTGTATAGACAATAATAATTTAGGCTTGCGTAAGAACAACAAATCAAAAATGAATTCACATCTACCAATTTGTGTGTTGAATTTCTCAATCGATTTTCAAATAAGAAAACGTGTAAAATAATTTGTGGCATGTATGGTTATGTTAGTTCGTCAGAGGAAGGGAGAACAAACAAGGCTTTAGCAAATCGACAGCCTACACACATTGAAGGTGTTTAACATCTCAACATAACATGCAACAGCAACACACCATTCATTCAGTCAGGTTGGCTGGCTGACTGACATGCATTCTGTCAGTCACCTAACAAAATATATGAAGTACAAAAATCGCTGCTTTGCAATCATAATTTGTTACTAATGCCCACACTTAATGCACACACAGCGTTAGTATAATCGTATGTGAGATAACAATGCAGTTTTCCGCTTTTAAAATTGGAATATTAGGTAAAAAACTTTAAATAATGAATTGTTGCAAAAAATTAAGCAAACTATGGGGTAAAATAAAATAGCACAAGGGCTGGTTGGTATCGAAACATGGCCTAAAGTATAGTACACATTGTCAGTTTTGCATGACGATATTTTGCAATTATCGATAACTGTCCAACCGTCCAGCAACCACAAAATATTTTGTGGTTGCATGATGAATGTCAAAAATGAGCGGCCACACTAGCAAGCAACAACAAAGCTGTCATTCAAAACTGACAATGTGTACCCAGCTTTATATTAATAAATTTTTCTATCGTTTTAATTGTCGGGGTTTTTGCGTTAAAAATGAATTTCTTCCCCAAAATTGTAACAACAAATCAATCTACAGTAGTGTCAAATAAAATGGCATAATTTTAAAAAAATTGCACTAAAATAAAAAAACCTTTACCATAATTGTAGATAAGGGAAATTACTTGCAAATGTTTTCGTACTGCTATTTAATTGCTCACCCTTGCATCTATGTATAATACAAATTAGTGTTACAGCTCTGCTATAAAAAATGCACTAATACAAATAAGTGTTACAGCTCTGCATTTTATGAAATACAAAAACGATGATCATATAAACATTCATTTATTTTCCACATCACCAAAAATATATAAAAAAATACACACACATCCCAGTCAATAATATAAACTGAAGTAAGCATAAAAACAACAACAAATATTAAAATTATTACATATACAACATTATAACCATGCAAAACAAAATAGTAACACAAAAAATAAAGTTACGCCAACATAAAGTTTAAATAAATGTTCGGTGAATAACAACAATAGTGCCCGCTCTCAAGCCATTCAAGCTCTCCTCCACCTTGCTGCCTGCAGCAGTGGCATAATAATGTTGCACATCGTATGAACAATTATCTTTCATTGTTGTTGTTGGGTTAGCTCACTTGTATGAATGATGTGGTTGTTGCAATTTTAGTCTACCCTGTCTACAAATGTTGTTGTTGTTGCTGTTGCATTGATGCAATCAAAATTCGTTCATCATCGTTGTCGTCATCATCAGTATTGCTCACCACCGCTGATCACTGTCGTCATTAAATTGAGTTGTTGTTGTTGGTGTTGCTGGTGTTTCGCTGCACTCAACTCATGTTCGAGTGTCTGAATATTGAGGGTTTTTATTAATAATTTTTGAGATTTTTCCTTTCGTCGTCGAATGTTTCGAATGTCGAGAGCTTGAGTATTTGTTTACCAATAATAAGTGGTTTATAACGGCAGCAATGATAACAACACACAACAACAACGAAAACAATAAAAACAGACGCCAAATTGTAGAGGGGAAAATGATGTCATTATGTTTTTCCTGTTAAACATTTAATTATAAGTGATGGCATTAGGGGGATTTAAAGTTATAATAACCGATCAAGCCATAAATGGTAATAAATAACTTTGATGTATGTCACTGTTTCGGAGCAGTTGAGGCATAAAAACCACCTTTAGACCTCAAAAGTCTAAAGACATGTAAGGTTTTAGAATAGCATAGAAGACCTATCGAAATAATGCACCTGGAGGGCCTTCTACAGGAATTAAATTCATTTAAGGTCTTCCATAGGTATAATATACGTACCTCCAAGCAAGGTCTTCTTAAGGTTTCAACAGGAATGTAACACCTGTTAGGTCCCAGATATCCTTGAGAAGGTGAAGTAAACATGAGGCTTTTGTAAGCGCATTATATTTCTTAGGTGACGTAGGTGTGGAAGATGATAGGCAATTGACTTTAGCGGCTTTAACAAGGCCAAGTCTAGGACTTATCTTGGCTCCTCGTCAATCACAAGTGGACATCGACACCGTGGTGTCACCTGCAGAAGAAATAGTTGTAACAGCCGCTAAGGCTCTAAGTCGGTCCGATCGAACTTTTTATACCCTCTACAATAAGTTATATCGAAACAAGATTTCAGCCAGTTCGGTTGAATAAAAAATTCCGAAATTCCGGTAGGTACATTTCTGGGGGTTATATGAAAACGAGGGCCTATGTCAACAATTATCCGCAAAACTTTGATAGGATAATAGGCCAAATATTACGAAAATGTGGGGGAACATTTTGTAGCCGTTCTAGACGTGGACCTATATCCTCAAATTTCTGTTGGACAATTCTCTTCAGAAATATGTTATACCCCCACTAAAACCGGCACCGTTCCATGGGGGCTATATCAAAAAGTGGACCGATATAACCCATTTTCAACACACCCTCGGGCCCTAATCCTTGGAATAATAAAGTGTACCTTTCTTCTGGGCCAAATTTTTAACCTCTATCTTAAATATTGTGAGCTGTGTATTTTAGTCAGCAGACAGACAGTGTCTATGACGAAAGAGTCTACGACACGATTATTTCGATATGTTACAACGGAATTGCAAAGTTAATTATAAAAAACTGTAGAAATTCTACTGTGGCCGCTACTATGTACCGGATTGACTCGGAGGAATCTTAAGCCAGGGTAATATATCCCGAAATGTATGTTCTTTTTGTCCGTTCCGCGAGGGTGTACAAGTCAATTGCAGCGGTCTCCGCAACAAAGTCACAGTGAGACTGCAGATCTAAGAAGCAAAGCTCACCGTCATCTGTAACAACGTTTTACGAAATTATCGTAAAAGAAGCGAAAAAGGAGGAGGACTTTTCTTTCTTATACACCAGTCTATCCAGTACAGATCAATCTCACATGAGTTAGAATCTAATGACCCATGCATGGAATGTATGGGGTAGAAGCAATGTGTGTTACTGCCGTGGTAGAGGTGTTTAATGCGTACATACCGCCCATGAATAGCTATGCCTTACGTTATATGCCTGGTATTAGAATGCTTTTGATAAGCAATAATAGTGTGGTGACTGGGGACATGAGCTTTAGCATTCCGTCCTAGGCAATGGCCAAAAGGGTATAGTGTTGACTGTACTACATAAAGGAAAGCTCCACATTTTGCGTGGTGAACGCAGATGCTCCAACGAGGATAAGAGAAGATTGCCACAGCTCGCCAGACATTACCATTGTGGTACCCGGCCTGATAAATGACATTTCTCTCGGCTCAGAACACTCGATTTAATAACCTCTGACCGCCATTCTTTTCTGAATCATGGGAAAACTCTGATTGGCAAGAGTAAAGCTTAATTAACAATAATTTTTAGAGAGTCCCTTATTCCTTTTAGACAATCCCTTAACTCTGACAGTTTACAGCTGCTGCCGCTTGCTACATAAATACTGATCGAATACCCGAAATAAGACCAAAAGTCCCAGCAGTTGCAACAGGACTAGCAATGCTTTCGTTTTGTTGTATTTCAATGGCGTCGCTGATCTAGAGAGAAAGTTCCAAAGGTACAAACGAGCGTCCAATGCTTCCGGCCAGCGACTTCCGAACATTTTTCCTACTTCTAATTTTGATGCCAATAGCTTTGACTTGCGCTTACGACTTATACATGCTATTGAACATTGCAACCAATATTTTGGGGGTAGTTTGTGGTTAAATCAGGACACCATCGAACAAAGTGTTCAAGAGGAACCTCATTTCAGCCGTCCAGGTGGTTAACAGTAGGACAGTGGCTTTAGCGGTATATATGTATATTAATATTACTCAAATAAAGTCAGCTAAGTCATCCGCATACATTATGATCTCTATGACGTCTGGTAAATGAGTTCCGGAGATATCACTCGCGGTTTCGGTCTACGGGTCTTCGATTTTTTTTTTAAATTCCACAAACGACTGAAACCCGTGCGTATAGTTGATTATTCATGTACACACCAACACCTCTACCTTTCCTGTATTCCGCCACCTCCAGACGGCATTGAGATCGTAACGTATGCTGATGAGCCTGATGACATCTGTGAGAGACTGAACTCCTATTTAACCGATCTTACCACCCTTTTCCACGCGAGGAATCGCAGATATCCACCACTAAATCGACGGACACTCTGTTCACTACATGGACGGCGCAGTATAGAAGAGTCGATGGTAGCAGAATTCCGACCACAAACTGCCCCAAAATTCTAGGGGTCACATTCGACACCACTTCACGTCGTAATCGCATGCCACAGCTATCTGCGATAAACTGAAATGTAGGAACAAAGTCCTCAAGTCCCTCGCCGGTGGCACTTGGGGTGCAGATAAGGAAACCTTGTTGACCACGTATAAAGCGATAGGTCGGTCTGTGGTAACCTATGCGGCGCCAGTTTGGTCCCCGAATTTATGTTACACGCAGTGGGATAAGATTCAAATTTGTCAGAACGCCGCCCTGAGAACAGCAGCAGGGTGCCTCCTCAAATCTTCAGTGGACCATCTACATCAGGAGGCAAAGATTCTTCCAGTACGACAACATAATGAGATGCTATCGTTGCAGTACTTACTCGGGTGTTACCGTGAGAGCCATTCCAATCACCATCTGCTGGCCACCGTACACCCCGGCATATCATGAAAGATATTCATGCTCTAGAGACGGAGGTCCAACAATATAGGAGAGAACCTCTAGATCAACAGGCATATCAGGCAGGTTTGAACAACATTCACACGGACACAGTTGCTAAGACCACAAGCAATTATTGTGTGAATGCAGTCATCGGAGTACATCCCCCATCTATCGCAGCTGAAGAGCGTCAGCTGCCTCGACAAACCAGAGTAATTTTGGCTCATTTACGCTCGGGATATTGCGTCGCCTAAATTCCTATTGGGCGGGAACCGATCGCACCGTGCAAGACATCTGTCCAGTATTCGGCATGGGCCCGCACGATACTAAGCACCTATTCAACTGCCCCGCCAAACCTACTCATCTAACTCCAGTTGATCTGTGGTTACATCCCATCGAAGTAGCCACTTTCCTGGAACCGGAGATAGACCCAGAGCCATATTGAACAGGAGAACGAACATACAAACATAATAATAATAAAACACTGTTACAACAACAAGAGGCACCATCACAATTTGCGATGATCGGTGTTGCAGATGACATCCGAAACTCGAAATCATCCAAAGCTTTGAGACCACATGGAAACTCAATGGCAATGCTTAAGCAACTGTGTATTTGACAAGTGTCCTCAATATATCATTATCCACCCATAGTATACCAAAAGCCTTGAAGGTTGATAGTGTGTTCCAGCAACTGGCAAGAAAATTCCGAAATATCCAAAATTCCACACCCTCGGGTCCTAATTGTCGATGACATTTGTGATAGCTTAAATATTTACGCTAAGGTTATGACTTTTTTACAACCTCATATCCCTGTATCATGGCGTGATGAGTTTCTACATATGATTACCAAACAAGTAAAAAGTCGTTAAGCTCGGCCGGGCCGAACTTTTTATACCCTCCACCATAAAATAGTCTTAATTAAAATGGAATAATTAGGGTCCTTTTACAATTTTAGGTGGAACAACTTTTCGACAATGGATAGACTCCTACTGTCTCCCACTATTGCTTAAATTACACTGTGAACACAAATGTTGGGGCAGAGATAATTCCTTTTGGAGATGAAAGCCCTTGGTGTGTGTATATTAAAACCCCGAAGGACAGATGCGCCGTGAGTCGAACTTCCGCGTTATGGCGTGATGAAGTTTTTTCAAGAGACCCTGTAAGCCATCATAAATTAGCATTATATCTTTGTTTGTTGTTTTTGTAGAGCACTTAAGCAACAGTGAACAAAGATATAACGCTAATTCCTGATGGCCCACAGGGTCTCTAACAAAAATTTGTCCTTCGGGGTTCATAATATACTCACCAAGGCCTTTCTTCCCCAAGAGTAATTTTCCGTGCCCCAGACTTTCACCTCCATTTTGTTGCACAGTGTTATCTAATCTAATCTAAAAAAATGTTTTCAGCTAGGTGAAAGGTACCACCTACGGGGCTATATCAAAGAGTCAACCTATCTTTAAATTTTTTGGCGGAAAAGTTTTATAGCTGCAGGGAACTTCAAGAGTCAAATTGAGGGTAGTTTCATCAAAACAATGTAGACCCTCAAAAATGGACCCTTGTTGACGAATTTTAGTGAAGAAATTTGTGACCACTGAAAATTTCCGAAAATTGGGAGGTACAGTTATATAGGGGGATATACCAAAACATGGACCTATATTGACGATTATTTTTGAATAGACAAAATTGTAGCTAAAATTATCAAAATCTCGGGAGATACCGTTATATGGGGGCTATACCAAAACATGGACCTATGTTGACGATGTTTCGTTGGAGATGTTTTATGACCACTGAGAACTTCAAATGCCAAATTACGGCTATTTCGGTTAAAAACTGTAGCTAAAATTCTCAAAATACCGAAAATTGGGAGGTACCGTTATATGGGGGCTATACCAAAACATGGACCTATGTTGACGATGTTTGGTGGGGATGTTTCATGACCACTGAGAACCTCGAATGGCAAATTACAGCTAGTTCGGTTAAAAATTGTAGCTAAAATTCTCAAAATACTGAAAATCGGGAGGTACCGTTATATGGGGGCTATACCAAAACATGGACCTATGTTGACGGTGTTTCGTGGAGATGTTTCGTGACCACTGAGAACCTCAAATGTCAAATTGCAGATAGTTCGGTTAAAAATTGTGGCTAAAATTCTCAAAATACCGAAAATCGGGAGGTACCGTTATATGGGGGCTATACCAAAACATGGACCTATGTTTACGATGTTTCGTGGAGATGTTTCATGACCACTGAGAACCTCAAATGTCAAATTGCAGATAGTTCGGTTAAAAATTGTGGCTAAAATTCTCAAAATACCGAAAATCGGGAGGTACCGTTATATGGGGACTATACCAAAACATGGACCTATGCCCATATCCTTTGGGATATAAGTTTGTTGATCACTAGGAATTGCTAATTGCCAAATTATAGCTAATTCGGTCTGCAAATGTGGCGAAGAACGTCAAAATACCTCAAATCCGGAGGTATCGTTATATGGGGGCTATACCAAAAAGTGGACCGATATAGCCCATCTTCGAACTTGACCTTCCTATGGAAAAAATACCCTCGGGTGCAAAATTTCAGCACTCTATCTCAATTATTGCGGACGCTAGAGTGATTACAACAGACGGACAGACAGACGGACAGACGGACATGGCTAGATCGTCTTAGAATTTTATCCTGATCAAGAATATATATACTTTATAGGGTCGCAAATGATTAGTTCGATGTGTTACAAACAGAATGACAAACTTAATATACCCTCCATACTATGGTGGAGGGTATAAAAAATTAGTTATAAGGTGATTCGGCGTGAAAACCTCACGCACAAAATGATTTTAAAATTTGAATTTATCAGAATCGATGTGTATGTGTACTTTTTATATTTCAAGGGAATAAACGTTATTTTAGTGATTAATAGGCAAAAGTTCATTCATCCGTCCTACAGGAAATCATTTTTGAGAAGAAACCTCGAAAAGTCATAACCCTAATGTACGCAGCTGTACACAAATATTCGTATGAGACGTGCATTTATACCAATTTAAAACCATATGTGTGTATAAGTTATATGAACTGCGGGACTACATACAAGGACAGAATACTACTCAGGTATTGCACTGATAGGAAACTACACATTTTTTGTTTTAAATTAACGTACTCACAGGCAAAACTACCTTTCTGCATGAACCATGTACTTTCTGCGTAAGCACAAGAAGTGAGGTAATGCCAGAAAGGGACAAATTGTATACAGGCGCTAATGTACTTAAAGGTAACTAGGCATAAGCTCAGGCATAAACCTTTGACAGCTATGGTATTTACCACATCCAAGACAAAAACCAAATATTGTTAAGATATTCAGCATAATGAAACTATAATACCATTCGGTATGTTTTTGCGAGTCCCGGTATTACTTCCCTACTAGCATAGCTTTACATTTTAATAACTTTAAAGTACTTTATCAATCTTTGTATTTTGTTAAATTTGTATTTGCGTGGTAATTCCTCTTTAATACTTCATGCTTGTGACACATGTAACTGAATTAGTCAAAACTACGACTTTGTTAGATTCAAAACTAATCACTGGTCTCTTCAAAGTGTAGCTTCGATTTCGAGACTACAAACAAATTTTATAGCAAAATTTGAGCTATTTGATGGTATAAGCCCAAAGGACTACTAATTTCTATACCAATAAAATACACCTAAGGTATTCTATATGTAAAGAAGACCTCCAAGACATTCTAGCTGAAAGCTTCTGAGGTCGAATATATGAACAGAACTTCTCTAAATTCGTATAATTTAGTATATTTGGTTATAATATCTTAAATACTCACTAATGCTTCTGCATAGATAAATTTTTTCAAAGTTAATAACGAACTTACCTAAAAATAGAAGAAAGAAATATAATTAATAACAGGAAACTGACATCAAGTGATAGATTCAAAGTTAATGACAATTAAGTTAATTAAAATAAATGATGCATCTTTCATCATGCACCTACCATTTATCGGCCAAGAATGTCCCTTACTTTTCCTTCTAGCTTTCATTCTTGAAATTCTGGTTGCACAATTTTTACATTTATGAATACCCCCATTGGTAAAATAAATCAGGTGTTATTGTCATAATATAATTTAATGCCATTACTTGCGTCGACGCTTACCAGAGACGAAGAAGAAGAGTTTTCCATATAATCTACTCATACATAATAAAACATACATATGTATATAGTTGAGTATGTGTCTCCAAACAACTCTTGAAGTGGTTCCTTATCAGTTGGCCATCATAAATTATAGCCATCAGCATTGTGCTCCCACCACCACCACCAATGGGAGCGCACAATACCAGCACATAACGTCATTTCTGATAAAACTTTGCGACAAAAGCAGTGTTGACCACTGCAAAATGAATGAATGACTCGACTAAGATAGGTGGAAAGGCGGTCGAGAAGAGAGAGAGGCGGGACATTTTTAAGGAAAGTCTATTCAAATTCACTATGAATTCAAATAAGTACACATAACTTAATACTTTGCCTTTTGCAAGGCAAAGTTTGGCATCTTTCGTTGGTGTGACAATAATTTATGTGACACGAAGTGGAGAACGGAACGTTGGCCCATTCATTTATTCGCTCTAACAATAGATTAAGTTAAATGAAAAATAATTGGAATATATGTGAATGGTGTTCGTTGCATATAAAATGTTATGGAATGGGTCAGGTGAGGAGGTCAATCTACTGGAGAGAATGTGTTCACAGGTGTAAGAAAGCATATGAGAGGTTGACTAATACGTTGGCCGGTGGTGTTGGCCAGAACTTAACTTTTGCGGTGCATTAATGAAATAAAATTTATTAGCATGTAATAAATTCTATAGAGGATAATATGTGATGGTCTACAAGTAGTGGGTAATATATATGTGACAATGGGAAGGGCCTTCAATGGAGCACAGTGATGAGGATTAAACACAAACGATTATGAGACTAACGAATTTAGTATTGATTTTATTTAGAAAAATAGTCTTAAAAGCCTTCAATGTGAAAGGAAGACCTTTAATAACTTCTACATAAACAGGAATTCCCACTAATTAAATAGTTGTTTTAAAATATTAAAACAACAACAATGGGTTAAGCCAGACTATGCGTCTATAATGACTTCTAACATAAAATAAAAGACTTCTGAAATATAAAGACTGCTTACTAGTCGTATTAAAGGAACCTTCACCAGTCTTCTAAAAATTCTACTTTCCAGCCGTCTATAAAGATTCCTTACCAGTCGTCTATGAAGACTCTTTACCAGTCGTCTTTAAAAGATGCTTACCAGTCTTCTAAAAAGACCGCTTACCAGTCGTCTTTAAAGACTCCTTACCAGTCGTCTATAAAGACTCCTTACCAGTCGTCTATAAAGACTCCTTACCAGTCGTCTATAAAGACTCCTTACCAGTCGTCTGTAAAGACTCTTTACCAGTCGTCTATAAAGACTCCTTACCAGTCGTCTATAAAGGCTCCTTACCAGTCGTCCATAAAAAAGACTCCTTACCAGTCGTCCATAAAGACTCCTTGCCAGTCGTCCATAAGGACTCCTTGCCAGTCGTCCATAAAGACTCCTTACCAGTTGTCTATAAAGACTCCCTACCAGTTGTCTATAAAGACTCCTTACCAGTTGTCTATAAAGACTCCTTACCAGTTGTCTATAAAGACTCCTTACCAGTTGTCTATAAAGACTCCTTACCAGTTGTCTATAAAGACTCCTTACCAGTTGTCTATAAAGACTCCTTACCAGTTGTCTATAAAGACTCCTTACCAGTCGTCTAAAAAGACTCCTTACCTGTCGTCTAAAAAGAATCCTTACCAGTCGTGTATAAAGACTCCTTAACAGTCGTCTATAAAAACTCCTTACCAGTCGTCTAAAAAGACTCCTTACCAGTCGTCTATAAAGACTCCTTACCAGTCGTCTATAAAGACTCCTTACCAGTCGTATATAAAGACTCCTTACCAGTCGTCTATAAAGACTCCTTACCAGTCGTCTATAAAGGCTCCTTACCAGTCGTCCATAAAAAAGACTCCTTACCAGTCGTCCATAAAGACTCCTTGCCAGTCGTCCATAAGGACTCCTTGCCAGTCGTCCATAAAGACTCCTTACCAGTTGTCTATAAAGACTCCCTACCAGTTGTCTATAAAGACTCCTTACCAGTTGTCTATAAAGACTCCTTACCAGTTGTCTATAAAGACTCCTTACCAGTCGTCTATAAAGACTCCTTACCAGTCGTCTATAAAGACTCCTTACCAGTCGTCTATAAAGACTCCTTACCAGTCGTCTAAAAAGACTCCTTACCAGTCGTCTAAAAAGACTCCTTACCAGTCGTCTAAAAAGACTCCTTACCAGTCGTCTAAAAAGACTCCTTACCAGTCGTCTAAAAAGACTCCTTACCAGTCGTCTAAAAAGACTCCTTACTAGTCATCTATAAAGATCACTTGTCAGTCGTCTAAAAAGACTCCTTACCAGTTGTCTATAAAGACTTCTTACCAGTTGCCTATAAAGACTCCTTACCAGTTGTCTATAAAGACTCATTACCAGTCATCTATAAACATCACTCACCAGTCGTCTAAAAAGACTCCTTACCAGTTGTCTATAAAGACTCCTTACCAGTTGTCTATAAAGACTCCTTACCAGTCGTCTAAAAAGACTACTTACCAGTCGTCTAAAAAGACTCCTTACCAGTCGTCTAAAAAGACTCCTTACCAGTCGTCTAAAAAGACTCCTTACCAGTCGTCTAAAAAGACTCCTTACCAGTCGTCTAAAAAGACTCCTTACTAGTCATCTATAAAGATTACTTGTCAGTCGTCTAAAAAGACTCCTTACCAGTTGTCTATAAAGACCTCTTACCAGTTGCCTATAAAGACTTCTTACCAGTTGTCTATAAAGACTCATTACCAGTCATCTATAAACATCACTCACCAGTCGTCTAAAAAGACTCCTTACCAGTTGTCTATAAAGACTCCTTACCAGTTGTCTATAAAGACTCCTTACCAGTCGTCTAAAAAGACTACTTACCAGTCGTCTAAAAAGACTCCTTACCAGCCGTCTAAAAAGAATCCTTACCAGTCGTCTATAAAGACTCCTTACCAGTCTTCTATAAAGACTCCTTACCAGTCGTCTACAAAGACTCCTTACCAGTCGTCTATAAAGACTCCTTACCAGTCGTCTATAAAGACTCCTTACCAGTCGTCTATAAAGACTGGTTACTTTAGTTGTATATAAAGGCTCCTTACCAAAGAATGAATGTAATCACTGCTTCAGTAATTACTGCGATTTGTTAAGGGAAGTTTACAGTATAGACGTCTGTTAAGCAATTTCAAGATATACTTAATGTACCTGTCGCCCCTAAAGAATCCTTGCAACTCGTCTTAGAGACTGTCTACGAGTTCTCACATGCCTTTGAACCAACTCATTCTTGAAGTATAAAGTAGGGTCAATATAGGTCCACCATTTATTGTATTTAACACTCCATGCGATCTGTTAATAAAGATTTCCTATCAACAATGTACAAAAGCGTATTGTATTAGCTTTAATAGCTTATAAGAATCAAACAATACACGCCTAGGAACCCCTTCCCGATCAAAAAAACATATATAATAATAATTTCTCTCAGTGTATATTTTCATAGGCAGCAACTCTCCAAATGAAACACGTTATTTTTTTGGTTTGGAGACTTTTCTCTCTCACTCTCTCTCTTTCTCTTTATCCCTCGCCATATTTACATTGTACTTTTAAAAGCAGTAACAAACAGGTTTTATGATTTTATTTTCTTCAAACACACTTCACAGATTGGACTACATCCAAAAGCGGTTACCATTAAAACGTTCTACTCCTGGTCGACTGGCTGCCTGCACAACACAATGCACAACTTTTAGTTGAAGACAGTAGTAAACGTGTTTTGTTCCCTCTACAACCTGTAATCCTCCTACTCCGCGCTATAACATCCATGATTCTTGTTACCATTTAAAGTTAGCAATACAAAGCAGTAGCTACAGCAGCATCAGGAACCAATTTCAAGAATAAAGTTGCACTCTTTTAACAATTGTTATTAAAACCATACTCGAGGCTATGAAAGTCTTTTTTTGTTTGTAACTTTCAATCCTTTCATAATTGCAGATACTGCTGGAGTTGCGGCGCTGGCACCACTGGCTATACTGCTGTGTCGCTGTTGTTGTTGTTATACGTGATTGTATAACAGGCGATTGCGCATGCGTGGACGGTAGTTGTGCAGTTCTTTGCCTAACGAACTAACTGACTCTGAATGACTGGTTGTTTAGCTAAGTTGGCGACTGATGTCTGTTGTTATTGTTTGCTGCAAGCAACTAAAACCAAAAACAACACGTCAAGGCACAGCACAATGAAGTGATTTCTTGTCTTTCATTTGACTTAATGAACAGCTGTTCGCTATTTGATTGATTCCATTGGACAATTTATAAACGACATGGAGGGAGATATACAGGAGATTTTTGTTGAGATATGCACACAACTATGTTGTGGTCCTTGGGAGAGTGCCTACATGGGATAAGTGTATACTTTTTTGTAATATGAAGATGAACTAATGAGCTTTCTAAATGATTTGGAGGGATGAAAGAGGAGATAAGGAGTCTTTATGGACAATTGAAGAATTCATTATAGACGACTTTTAAGCAGTCTTTGTAGATGATTGTTAAGTAGTCTTTATAGACGACTGTTAAGGAGTCCTTATAGTCTGTATAGACCAGCGTCAGGCACCATACTTTTCTATTGCATACTTTACGGGGTGTCATTTGGCTTGTTCCCGTACTTTATAAAGTGGTAAAAGTTGTAAACGATTTTCATATAAATTTTGTGTACGGGAACGCAAAATGTGTAAAAGTGGTAAAAATTGTAAAAACTTTTTAGTTCTGGAACAGAGCTATTGTGTGAGTGCATGCTTTTTCAATTGGTTGAATTGTGTGTGTGGAGAGAGCAACGTTCTCGCATGACGCTGGTATAGACGAATAGTAAGTGGTCTTCATAGACGGCTGGTAAGGAGTATTTATAGACGACTGGTAAGGAGGCCTTATAAACGAGACTTAAGTGATCTATTAGTTCTACCGGTAAGGGCCCTTATAAACGATACGTAAGTAGCCTTTAGACGTCTGGTAAGGAATCTTTGTACAACTCTGATAAGTAGTCTTTATAGACGACTGGTAAGGAGCCTTAATAGATATAGAGTAGATGACCCTTAGGGTCGACTACTGTAGAGTAGATGGCCTTTAAAGTCGTTTACTGTAGAGTAGATGGCCTTTAAGGTCGTCTACTGTAGAGTAGATGGCCCTTAGAGTCGTCCACTATAGAATAGATGGCCCCTAGTGTCGTCTACTGTAGAGTAGATGGCCTTTAAGGTCGTTTACTGTAGAGTAGATGGCCTTTACGGTCGTCTACTGTAGAGTAGATGACCCTTAGGGTCGTCAACTATAGAATAGATTGCCCTTGGTGTCGTCTACTGTAGAGTTGATGACCCTTGGTGTCGTCTACTGTAGAGTTGATGACCCTTAGGGTCGTCAACTATAGAATAGATGGCCCTTGGGGTCGTCCACTGTAGAGTAGATGACCCTTAGGGTCATCTTCTGTAGAGTAGATGGCCCTTAGGGTCGTCTACTGTAGAGTAGATGGCCCTTAGGGTCGTCTACTCTAGAGTTGATGGCCTTAGAGTCGTCTACTGTAAAGTAGATGGCCTTAGGGTCGTCTACTGTAGAGTAGATGGCCCTTATGGTCGTCTACTGTAGAGTAGATGGCCCTTATGGTCGTCTACTGTAGAGTAGAGGGACCTTAGGGTCGTCTACTGTAGAGTAGATGGACTTTAGGGTCGTCTACTGTAGAGTAGATGGACTTTAGGGTCGTCTGCTGTAGAGTAGATGGACCTTAGGGTCGTCTACTGTAGACTAGATGGCCCTTAGGATCGTGTACTGTAGAGTAGATGGACCTTAGGGTCGTCTACTGTAGAGTAGATGGACTTTAGGGTCGTCTACTGTAGAGAAGATAGCCCTTAGGATCGCCTACTGTAGAGAAGATAGCCCTTAGGATCGCCTACTGTAGAGTAGATGGCCCTTAGGGCCGTCTACTGTAGAGTAGATGGCCCTTTGGGTTATCTATTGTAGAGAAGATAGCCCTTAGGGTTATCTATTGTAGAGAAGATAGCCCTTAGGGTCGTCTACGGTAGAGTAGTTGGCCCTTAGGGTCGTCTACTGTAGTGTAGATGGCCCTTAGGGTCGTAGGGAATGTTAAGTAATTTTTATTTTTATTTATGATTCCTTTAATTTGTTCTAAATATGTGTTTTACGTTTGACCTATTTTTTAATTTTTTTCAGAGTACAGGTGTTTGCGATAAATAATTATTCTATATCACGAAATTTTCAACTAAATCATCTAATCTCCTTTTAATTAAATGAGTGACTCAACGACCTGTTGCTTCTACAATAGCTTGTTAAGCCATTCACATTCAACATTAAAGTTTTTAATTGGGTAATTTTTCATTTTATTCACATTATTGTTGTTGTTAATATTGTTCCATGGCACAATTACCCAGGTAGTGGCATCGTAAAATTTTGAATATGTTATGTCAAAACTTTCTTTATGTTGTTGGGGAAATTACAACAAAAATAATTTTTTTATAAAGGGATTCGACTTTTCATATTCGATCAGCTGGTGTGATACCACTACCTGGTAGTTCTGCCATGTATTGTTCTATACTCTATATAAAGAAATTTGATTTGATTGATATTTGACATTTCATATAACATAAATCATTTTTTATTAATATGAAATCCCTTAGCTTTTTTTGTTTGAGAAAACAATATGTGAAAAAGAAACACAAAACAAAAACCACGACAATACGAAAATACACTAACCACCACCAACCAGCATTCAATCATAAAGACATTAATTGTACATTAATTGACTTTAAATTGAGTTTGAAGCTTAGAAATAATGGCAGAAGAAAGATTGGGAAGATGGTCAATGCATGAAGAAATACAAAATAAAAGTAACAACAATAGACTTTCTGGGAGAGAAAGAAATCATTGTGTGTCATCGTACCAATCAAGCTGTGTGTCATGTCGGCAACAAAGTTTATTTTATTTTGTCATTATTGTTTTTATTTTCTTTATTTGTAATCAATTTTTTGCTTGTAATTGTCCTAGGTTGGAAGGTAAGCTTTAATTTTCTAAATGAAGAACATTTCTCGAATTAATGTTAGGAAAAAGCGATGATTTATCTACGACATCATATTAAAAGCTTGAATAACTATTCCCATATTTAGGTCACTTAGGATGAAATGTTCAGATATTTATGTGAGAAAAACAAAAAAATGGAAACTTTATATTTTATCGAATTTAGATACGGAGAATCAAGAATCGGAAAGTTCTACGAAACCAGCTCTAGGATTTGTCGTCTATCCAAAGTCAAGAATTCAAACCCAGTAAGCTTGCAACTTGGATTGTGGGCAATGGCATTTTCATCAATTCCCATTCATGTGATCAATGGAACTTATTACAGTTCACATTGGCTTTCATGGAGAGTTTACAGGCATAAAAGGAAATCCAGCATTTCATGTAGAAATGCTTTTAAAATGCTTTTACAATCAAGAATTTTGAAGAATCGAGGATTATTTAAATGTCATGTAATATTGGAGGCCTAAAACCCTAGTTAAATAATAAAGAATTTAAAAGAATTTTGTTTGTTCTGGAGTATCTTCGGGTCTATAATCGTGGATTTGTACAGAATACTTTTTGAAGGATTTGATCTCTATCGTGGATTTTTAATTAACATTTTTGGAGAATTTTTGGAAATCGTGGATTTAAAAAAATATGTTTAGGGATATTTCGGTCAATATCATAGACTTTTAAAGAATATATTTAAGGATTTTCAGACGGTAGATTTTAAAGAATATTTTTCGGAAGGATCCCCAGATTTACATCGTAGACTTTTAAAGAATATATTTTGAGGATCTTCAGGTCCATGGTCCATATCGTACATTTTAAAGAAATTTTTAGAAGATCTGCATGTCTTGCGATTGATTTTGGAAAGATCTTTATGACCATATTGTGGACTTTAAAAGAACATTTTTTGAGGGATCTCAGGTCTATATCGTAAACATTTGAACAATCATTTTTGAATGATATTCTGGCCTATAGTCGTGGATTTTAAAAAGTATTTTTGGAAAATCGAAGATTTTTTAAATTCGCCATTTTTTTAATATTTTTTAGGAATTTTTCAGAAAGATCATAAATCCTTTAATGTTCGATGTTTTAATAACATTTTGCCAAAGATCATCAGACCTTTAATCGTGGGGTTTTAAAGGATATTTCGCTGATGACCAGCAGACCTTTTAAGAATATTTTACGGAAGACCGGTATGTCTTAAAAAAACTCGGAGCTACTTCGGTATGGGGCAGAACCCATCGCGCAAGCTATTACCCCAATTATTAGAGACGTGTGGGAGACAAATGTCTTTCCCAAAGAGTGGAAGGATGGTACTATAGTAACTATCCCAAAAAAAGGTGATCTCACCGAGTGCAAAAATTGGCGAGGAATTACATTATTAAATGCAATCAGCAAAGTAATGGCTCAACTTCTGCTTGAGCGTATATCTCATGTGCTCGATTCGATTTTACGGCAGGAACAGGCGGGTTTTCGCCCTGGTCGATCGTGTGCAGATCATATCAACTCCCTACGTATAATTATCGAACAGTCTGCTAAATTAAATTCATCGTTGTATCTCTTGTTCGTGGATTTTAACGAGCCTTTGATACCGTCTACCGAGATGCTATGTGGAGCGCCCTTATAAACAAAGGCATCACTCTTAAAATTGTAAACCTGATCAAAGAACTTTATAGAGACGCCGAAATATCTGTCTGTTTCAACGACAAAGAAAGCCTACCCTTCTCAACCTGCAAGGGCGTAAAACAGGGCTGCCTCTTATCTCTCACGCTTTTTCTCATAATCTTAGATTCTGTTTTTGAAGCAACAAACGCCGAGGTTCCCTATGGAATTCGCTGGAATGTAAACGGTTTTCTTGGCGACATAGACTACGCAGATGACATCTGCTTTTTCGCTCACAACTTCGATCACATCAGTGCTAAATTGGAATCGCTAACGCGAAACGCCTCCAAAGTCGGTCTAAAAATAAACACTAAAAAGGCCAAGCTTATGAGAATAGGCTGAACATGTCAAACCCCACTCACAATAAACGGGCATACCATTGAAGACGTATAGCACTTTTGTTACTTGGGAAGCAAAATTACTAAAGACGGCGGATCAGAAGCAGACATCAGCGACCGGATAAACAAGGCAAGAAATGCTTTCCGTTCGCTCAACAAAGTCTGGACATGTAACGCCATATCAACCTCAACAAAAACCAGGATATTTAACAGCAGCGTGAAATCTATTCTACTGTACGGCTTTACGACTTGGAGTTTCACGCAAGCGACGATTCGGAAACTTCAAGTGTTTATCAACCGCTGCCTACGGCAAATTCTGAGAATCTTCTGGCAGAAAAAATATAAAATTCAGAATTACTGCTCCGAACTAATTGTAGCCCTGTTGAAAAAGAAATCCGCAGGAGAAAATGGGTCTGGTTAGGTCACATCTTACGCAGGCCACACAGGGACATTGCCAGAACCGTGCTAGACTGGAATCCGCAAGGAAAACGAAAAAGAGGACGTCCAAGAAACACCTGGATTCGCTGTACCAAAAAAGAACTTGAGTCAGTCCATATAAGCTGGGGTCAAGCAAAATACCTGGCCAACGATAGAACAAGATGGAGAGAGCTTGTCGATGCCCTATGTTCAACCTGAACTTATTACATATGTTTTGTATTTATGTAATTAATAAACTTATATTATGTAAGACATACAGATATAAATAAAGGACACACATACATATTTATATAAATGTGTCAGTCGGCTTTGCCGACAGAGATACACCCTCAGCCAATGTGAAGTGAAACTTTCATCTACGTACAGATCGAATGTATTTGAGGTCTCTTCAGAATGCTGTGGCCCTTTTTGAACATTTGAACTTGCCGACAAAAAATCGGATTAGGAATTAACTGCACTAAGACACAAATGTTGAACTTTTGGGAGGGAGGTACCCTTAGGGACGACCGATATGGGTCATTTTAGAATTTAAACTAAATTTTGACAAAATATTAGGAGAACCAAAGTTTGGACCAAATTGGTTGCCCCATTCAAGTGATATCGTCCTAGCATTTTAGTGATATTGTTAAATATTGGGGAAAAGTACCGGAAGTTGTGGACCGGTATTGCCCCATGAAACTAAGTTTGAATATAATATGACGAAGACCAAATGATGGACCAAATCGGTTGAACAGTTCGAGAGTTATCGTGACGAAGGGTTTTTTACACCTTTCGGGCTGTTTTCCCAAGGAATATGGAGGTAGCGAATACAAATCGCTTCAACAAAAATCAAAGTGATTCGAGAGCAGGTCTTACATTGGAGTAGGAGTAGACAAATATAGCCCATATTCAAACCTGATCTATATCTGGTAGATATATTAGGGTGTGCAGAGTATGTATTACATCGGTCACTCCCTTTAAGACTTATCGTGCGCACAATTTTTCCGAACATTTTTGAACTTTTGTGAGGGAGGTGCCTGAAGGAGTGGACCGATATGGTTTATCTTCGAACTTAAACTTTGTTTGGACAAAATTTTGGACCGAATTGGCAGATCCGTTCGAAATTTATCCGCTCCAACCACTACACACGGTGTCATACGGTTCTTTTGCACCTTTCAGGCTATTTTCTCAGGAAGTATGGACTTGCCCTGATGAAACTTGGACCGTCGTATGGGGGACAGTGAATACACGTTGTTACAACAAAAATCATAGCTATTTGAGAGCAGGTCCTAAACTGAACTTTTCCGAAATTTTGTGTGGGAGGTACCCGAAGAAGTGAACCGATTGAGTCCATATTGAAACCTCATCTAAGTCTAGTAGAAATTTCACGACGTACAAAGGATGGGCCAAATCGGTTACTCCCTTCAACAGTTAGCGTGCACACAAATTTTCCGAACATTTTCGAACTTTTGTGTGGGAGGTAGCGGAAGGAGTGGACCGATATAACTCATCTTCGAACTTAAATTAAGTTTTGGCAAAATGTTACGAAAGACAAATTTTGGGCCGAATCGGTTGATCCATTCGAGAGTTATCGTGCGCACCAGCCAGACAGACGCACAGACAGACAGACGGACATTGCTAAATCAACTCCAAATTGTCTGAAACACATTTCGTCCAAACATACTTAGGGTCTAAAACCATTATTTCGATGAGGCACATTTTGCCCGTATGAAAGTGTATAAACCCTCGTTAGCATAAATGCTGAGGGTATTTAGAATTGATGATTTTATATATACGTCCGATTTCTACGAAATTTAGAATGTGTGACGGAATTTGGTCTAGAAATAAATGTGCTAAATAATATAGTAATTGGTCCAGATTTAGATATAGCTCCCATATATATTTTCGACCGATTTTACGTTTTTGTTGCACCAAACACGCTATATATGTCCAATTTCGATGAAATTTGGAATGTGTGACGGAATTTGGTCTAGAAATAAGTGTGCCATATTATATCGAAATCAGATTTCAGATCTAGCTCCCATATATATTTTACATGACTTTGAAACTTTCCTTACTGGTTCTGTGCTTCGCATATTGTTATTCGTCTGATGGTGTCAGAATCGATGAACAGTAGATACAGGATTGCTCTATTATAACGAGTAGGGTATTGAGCATGTATACACATCTTCTATTTGCATTTGCGTAACATTATACCGACGTCTTTTCTGCACGTTTTTTTCCACCCAATCTGCCATTATAATTGTTCAACCACATTTCGACTGGGCGGAATACATTAAGTGTCATCTTGTGGGGTAGGATCTGTGATAATCGTCGCTGGCACTGGTTACCAACATCTTGAAAAGGTGATATTTTCATAATCTGAGAAGATCATCTGTTACTGCTTGACTCCTTGCAAGAATTTTCGGATTTTGACTCCCCCTCATATCTATTCTTTTGCACTATCGCTGTCCATTTCTTTACTTGTTCTGTGGAAAAGTCATTTTTCCTTCCCCTTTCTCCTGATACCTCTTTCTTGGGCTTAGTATCAGCGCACTGATTACAGAATAGGTTATATACCACAATCTTCTCTTCGAGAGCAGGTACGGCGTTCCCAATCATACAATGGGTTGGGTCCATCATCCTCATGACGTTGTTCCATATCTCATTGTGAAGCATGACGTTTCTAACAAAACATTATCAATAAAAATCGCCTAGAACATACATAGGTGCATATAAAACTGCTGTTCAATAACTCACATCTCAGTCAAACTCACATCTAGATTCATTGGATTAATAACACTATGCAACACTGAAAATGCAAACAACTTCTAGTATGCATTTTTTGAAAGTACATATTTAGACTACAAAAACCCTAGTAGGGTTTTGTCCTGCCAGATCCAGTTCGGATTTTATGGCCTCATCTAAACCGGGCTAAATCCACACTTTTTTGTATTTATCAGGCCTTTATCTCAAAAACGAATAAGAATCTGGCCTTGCTGTCTTCAACAATATTGTAGCCCTAAACTAGTAGAACTTATCTTTTGAAAATATCACATAAGAAAAACTCCATTTAGGGCATCAAAATCTATAAAATCTACAAAATTTTACATAATTGCTTAAATTCTGGTCAGTATCGGCTAAACTATTGGGAGTTGAACCAAGTAACCTTTTGCAAAAATCTTCCAAATAAAGTTCTCAACAATTGTTTAGAACATTCTGAAACTCTAAAATGCTTACTTCATGTTGTTTCAGCGGTATCTTGCATCATATCTTTTTCCTAATATATTTCACACACAGTTCACACCAACAGTTTATTCTCGAATTTCGGATTTCACTACATTATTGACATTTTTATTAAATCGTCCTTGAAAAAAGTACTGAAAACAACGGGATAGAGGCATTTTACAACAATGACATGTTCTGAAGAGTTGTGTATTACATTCCAGGGAATATTTTTCCAAAAGAAAATATTAAGAAAAAATTAAGGGGTTTGGAGATACGGTGCGAAATGTATAAAAATTGTGGAATTTTTGCATATATTTTGAAATTTGAGGCAATAAATGTAGTTTTTCGAGTTCATTAATTTTCCAAATATTTTATTCTTGTCCTTATCTACAAATTTGCTTTAGCGGTCAGAAGAAGATTCGCATTGGTTTCAGAGATATAGCCCCGAAATTCTTTAAAAACTCAATATTTAGCCATGTTTAGATGGAGCAATAAAATCCGTGCTGGATCTGACACAACAAAACCCAACTAGGGTTTCTTGTCGTTTGGGTCTGTACTTTCAAAAAATCCTCAGTTCGAATTGTTTGCACAAGATCACCTTAAAAATGTTGCACAGTGTAATACAATCCGATATCTATTAGATTTGTTGAATGACTACGCAAGTTGAAATTTTGTTTTTTTATTAATATTTTATTTATAATAATTTATTCGTATAAAAATTATGTTAACGACTTATAGAACTGAAATAATACAAATGCAGATTATGAGAATTTTCATCACATACGTCGATTTTGTTCGATTTCTCGAAATGTATATGACATTTCGACTTTCTTATTAATTTGAAAATAAAAAAGAAATCATTAAAAAAAAGATATTTTCTTTGGATATTTGCCAATTTGTGTTAATCAAATAAATTCATTAGCAATGGGACAAGAGTTTCTGACAGTCTAAATTATCAAACAAATTTGTGTATGAATTGAAAATGTTTTATTTTTTACGTGTGAAAGGTACGTATGAAATGTTGATGATATCCATAATAGCCGAGGCCACCAATGTACAGAGAAATTCATTTCGGGAGGCCCACTAGACCAAATATGACTTTTTGGAAGAAATATGTTCAAAATTGTTAGCGACATATCAGAAGAGGGGAGTAGAAACCTATCTACCAAATTGTGTTGTTTGTTTGAATTTTTTATATTAAAGAATGGAAGAAAATGTGGTACAATAACACAAAAACACCGCTAGGAAGGCTTAACAATCGCGGAAAATGTGTTAAGGGTTTCTTGCCAAAGACTGAACACATAACCTTATGTTTTATTGGAGTTGTTGGTTCACTAAGTTATAGTGAATTGTATGTTATTCTTAAAATGTGGAAAATGTTTTAAAAATGGCGCCCAACGTAGGGCATGAGAAACTTTGATGAATTTTTTTCCAGAATTTCGGACTGACAATGCCTAAATCTGTTAAAAATAAATTTAGTTAATACATTTATTGATCAAAAGGTACAACCCAATAACGCAAATGCTTCTCAGGGAAATCATATAAAAATAAAAACCGTATGTTTCTTCATTCTTCGTAGAGGATTATTTTTAAATCTCGTTGATTATTTCTGCCAACATTTTATAACAGATGTGATTGCTATTTTTTTCGTATTAGTTATTGTTGTTGTGGCATTGCATTATAACATTCAGTCACTTGACTTCAATTGTTGCCATTAATGTTGTCGGTGGTGTTTAGTTGTTGTTGCTGTTGTTTGTTTCGCTCGCGCGATATTGATCGATTGATCAAGTGATGTATAAATGTGTGGCCACGCCAAAAATAAAGACAAGTAGCAGCATCAGTAGTAGCAACCGTAATAATCTACTCGATCAACATCTGTGATTTGAAACAGATGTTCTTCTCAGCAGTTCTCCTTTCTTCTACTACTATTTTGGCTTATATTCTCGTCGGGTGGGGTTCGAACGAGTGTCTTGTCAATTTGTTTTAAATGTGCCAATTGTCATTCACCTTTGACATTGTTTATTGTTGAAGATTTTCTTCACGTTACGTTACGATTTCTGGTCATTATGCCAGAGTTAAATAAAAAAAAAAACAAAATACAAAAATAAGATGAGGGTATGTTTCGTGACAATGCTGATGCTCTGTCAGATTACTGCCATATGTAGCATTGATTGAAACAATGAACAAAAATTGGCAACAGTTCATGTTTATTCGAAATAATTTGGGGGCTCGTTGCATGTTAATGCTGGGAAAATTGTTGATACCAATTTCGCAAGGGGGGTTAATTAATTTTGATTATAATTTTGTATTTTATAAATATCTTATTAAGGGTTATTGGAGCTTTAATCTTGAGTTATATCTTATATTATTCACAAAGAACGTTAAAACTTCGGTTTGGGCGTCGGGTTAGTAACCCTCCCCTAGAAAAAACAGCCTACTATGAAAAAACGAAAGAAAAGAAAAACAAACCCCTCTAAAGTTGACGAACCCCGCAAACATTTTAAGGACAATGATCTGCGAATCTGCACCTGGAATGTTCGCACTCTTTATAGAGAAGGTGCAGTCTTCGCATTGGCAGACGTACTTGAAAAGTACAAGGCCGATATTACTGCCATACAGGAAATACGATGGATTAGGAAAGGCGTCACAACAACACCTAAAGGTGACGCACTGTATTATAGCTGCCATGACGTAAAGCATGAGTTTGGTTGCGGATTCGTAGTTAGTCGGAGACTAAAACATCTGGTATCCAGCTTCACCCCAGTGAATGAAAGACTTGCTGCAATTCGAATAAAAGCTAAACATCAGCTTTATTTGCGCTCATGCTCCCAGTAAAGAAAAGGACGAACAGACCAAAGATATATTTTACGAGCGCTTAGAAGAAACATATGACCGTTGCCCTGCCCATGACATTGAAATCATTCTAGGCGATTTTAATGCCAAAATTGGAAAGGACAATATCTTTGGCCCAACAGTCGGGAAATTCAGTCTCCACAGTGAAACATCTGACAATGGTATGAGGCTGATAGACTTTGTAGCTGCAAAAAACATGGTAGTTAGCAGTACTAGATTTAATCATCTCTATATTCATAAGGGCACCTGGCTGTCTCCACATCAAAGAACAAGTAATCAAATTGTCAAGTTGTGATAGATGGAAGACATTCATCGAGCGTGTTGGATGTACGATCGTTCCGAGGCGCAAACATTGATTCGGACCACTACCTTGTTGCAGCAAAGGTACGTACCCGTCTAAACGTTGCAAATAAAGCACGAACAGACACAACGCGGAAGTTGGACATCGATAGGCTGCAAACACAGCATATAGCCACAGCATATTCCACTCAACTAGCCCAATTGCTTAACGCGACTAGCTCAATTTCTTGTCCCCATAACATAACAACACAATGGCAAAACATTGTCCACTCCATGCAAACAGCCGCAAAATCCATGCTTGGATTCCAGAGACCTCCACAAAGGAATTCATGGTATGACCTTGAGTGTCGTGCTGCTACCGAAGAGAAAAATGCGGCACTCCTTGTCCCGATAACATAACAACACAATGGCAAAATATTGCCCACTCCATGCAAACAGCCGCAAAATCTATACTTGGATTCCCGATAACATAACACCACAATGGCAAAATATTGCTCACTCCATGCAAACAGCCGCAAAATCCAGACTTGGATTCTAGAGACCTCCACAAAGGAATTCATGGTATGACCAGGAGTGTCGTGCTGCTACCGAAGAGAAAAATGCGGCATATAGAGCTACTTTACAATCAGTAGCAACGCGTAGCGCACGAGAGAGATATCGGGAGAAAAGGAGAGAAGAGAAACGTCTTTTCCGCAAGAAAAAGAGAGAAATGGAAAAGCGGGAGTGTGAAAAAATCGAGATGTACAGGAGCCAGAATGAAGTCCGAAAATTCTACCAAAGAGTGGAACATCAAACAGATGGCTTTGGTACAGGCACATCCTCCTGTAGAGACCAGCAAAGTAATCTGGTAACAGATACAGATAGCGTGCTCAGGATTTGAAAGGAACATTTCTCCAATCTGCTGGTATCCAATAGTAGCGAAGACGATGATACCACAGATCCAATCCCAGAAGATGGTATAGAATGTATACCGCCCGGCCAAGATGAGGTAAAAACAGCAATCAACCGGCTGAAGAATAATAAAGCAGCAGGAGCCGATGGCTTACCAGCAGAGCTGTTTAAACCCGGAGGCGACACGCTGATAAGGTGTATGCATCAGCTAGTTAGCTCCATCTGGCAGGATGAACGCGTACCCGACGATTGGAACCTGAGTATCCTGTGTCCCGTCCACAAGAAAGGAGATAAGACTATGTGCTCCAACTATAGGGGCATAAGTCTTCTCCCTATTGACTATAAGATAGTGTCAGGGATATTGTGCGAACGACTAAAGTCAGTGGTCAACGAAATAATTGGACTATACCAATGTGGCTTTAGACCTGGCAAGTCCACCATTGACCAGATATTTACCCTGCGGCAAATCCTGGAAAAGACCCAAGAGATGCAGATCGACAAATATCACCTTTTTGTCGATTATACAGCAGCATTCGACAGTCCGCTACGTTCAAATGTATTCCAAGCCATGTCTGAATTTGGTATCCCCGCAAAGCTCATCCGGCTTTGTAAGATGACTTTAACTGATACTAGGTCCCCAGTTAAAATTGGAAAGAACCTCTCCGAACAGTTCAGTACCAAAAGAGTTTTCAGACAAGAACACAGCCTTTCGTGTGACCTATTCAGTATTTTGCTGAAAAGGTAATACGAGACGCAAATGTCAAAAGAAGTGGCACAATTTACACCAATAGCCACATGATACTTGGTTATGCTGATGACGATCAGTAAAGGAAGTAACTGATACCTTTAGGAAGGTCGAACCAGAATCTGCTAGAGTGGGTCTGGCGGTAAACGGCGGAAAGACCAAATTGATTGTTTCGATGCGCAAAGCGTCCATAGAGGTCGGACCAACTGTGGAAGTTGGTACCTATAATTTTGAGGTAGTAAAAGACTTCGTCTACCTCGGCACTGCCATAAACACAACAAACAACATCAGTTGTGAAATAAGAAGAAGAATTGTATTGGCCAATAGATGCTACTATGGTTTAAGTATGCAATTTAAAAACAAAGCAACATCTCGTCAAACAAAATTAACACAATACAAAACGCTGATACTACCCGTGCTAATGTATGGCTCCGAAGCATGGGTACTTGCGCAAACAGATAAGGCAGTGCTTGGTGTGCTTGAGAGGAAAATTCTTCGAAAGATCTACGGGCCGATTTGGTTTGACGGTGCATTTCGACGTCGCATGAACCACAAGCTATATCAGCTATACAAAGACATGAATATAGTTAAACTTATCGAGATGCAACGATTGCGTTGGCAAGGCCATATCATAAGGATGAGCGATGATGAACCCGATAAAGAGGCGTATGAATACATGCCACATGGCGTGCACGCAGAATCGGCAGGCCTAAGCTTCGATGGAGCATACAAGTGGATGAAGAAATGAAAAGGCGCGGTATTCCAGAAAGCGAAGCCAAAAACAGAGAGAATTGGAGATCTTTTCTTAGTTCGATCTATGGAACAAATGTTCTGTAATGGGCCAGCTAAGTAAGTAAGTAAATCCACGTTTTGTGGTCGCTGAAAAATATGCTTTTAAAATTCTTGTTTTTATTCCGTAAAAATCCACGTGAAAATTCTTAAAACAAATCCTATTTTGATTCTTTAAAAATCCACGTTTGATGGTCCATAAATGAAAAACTAGTCTTTAAAAATCCACGTTTGATGGTAAATAAATGAAAAACTAGTCTTTAAAAATCCACGTTTGATGGTCCATAAATGAAAAACTAGTCTTTAAAAATCCACGTTTGACGGTCCATAAATGAAAAACTAGTCTTTAAAAATCCACGTTTGTTGGTATCCATAAAAAATATACTTCAAAAAATCCACGTTTTGTTGGTCTTACTGAAATACCTTTTACAAATACCATTTCTGAAATATTTACACACATTCAATCTCTTTCCGAACTCAAATTTGACCAAACTCCATGGCACTTTTCAATGCCAAATTAAGCGACAAAGAAACATAATAAAATGTCAAATCAATCAACAATGTTTTGTGTGCATTGACACAAATTAACCCTCCAAAGACATGAAGAAATGTATTTAACTCTTCATTTCGTCATATCATTGTTTGTCTCTTTTTATGATTTATGTTGCAATTTCTAGTCTTCATAAAGAACGAGGACAGCCCAGTCAGACATATCAGACTCAGACTGAGCAAACAGTCGCTAATGTTGCACAGACAAAAATTATATTTATATTGGTAGTGAGTGGCGCACACACAAACTGTAAGTCCATTATTATACAAAGTCCAATTTTTAATTAATTTTAATTTAACAGGCGCTTCCGTCATTTTAGCAAAAGAGTCTGCAATATTGCGTTCCCGTACGCGTACAACACATCACAAATTTATAAGAATTAACATAAAAGTTCGTATGTCTGTAGCAAACTATTTTGTGCATTCAAATGTATAAAAAGAAAGGGGAGGGAGATACGCATACCCTAGTGAACAATGAAAATATAAACGATGATGATGACGATACTCTAAGAAATTTTAGATATTCAACTCATAAAACAGTGTTACAAAACTTATCATTTTTGTATAAAAAAAATAATATATTTAAGTGGCGCCCAATGTGGGGCATCTGCTTATTCTTTGATCAAAAACACTAGGACCAAATCTGACATAAAACCATACTTCGGAAGAACATTGAGCTACTAAATCTACAAACCAGGAGTCTTACAATTAAGTAATGGCGCCTAACATGGAGCATATCACAATTTCAATATCGCACACCTCCGTGAACTATTAGAATATAAATGACGACACTCTAAGAAATTGTAGACACTTAACTCGTACAACTGTGGCGTAGTGTAGTTAAGCGGCGCCCAACGTGGGGCATATGCTTATTCTTTATCAACAGCACTACAACCAAGTCTGACATAACACCATACTTTGAAAAAACTTTAAGCTATCAAATCTACAAAGCAAGACTTTTTCAAATAATGGCGCCCAACATGGATTATTTCACAATTTCGATCTTCAGGGATATGACACTAGGATCGAAAGCACGAATGATGAAAAAGTCTTATTTATGATTACCTCTTAAGGCGATGATGATCATATGTTTTAGTTTTGTTATTTTTCTCTTTCGAGACGAGCAGATTCATCAGACTTATGTTGTCTAGAAATTAATTAACAACAGAAGACCTATCTGTTGTCTGAAGGGGCTATCAAATCGATTTTCTACAAAACACTGTGCATTCAATAGAAACAAAAAAACCTAATCAAAAATATAAAAAAAATCTTTATGACAAAAAAATTCAATTTTATTTTCATCGTCGTTACAGACAATTATGACGATATCAAGTGCTTAATTTTTGCCATAAAGATTTTGTTTTAATATTTTTTTTAGTTTGTCGTGCTTTTTCCTCAAAAATAATCATATTTTATTTTTAGTTTGCAAGTCATTGGAAGGGAAGAACATTTTATGTCGTCCATAGTCACAGCCATTAATGATGGACGGACTAAAAGACGTCGTCCATTGGACAGAGACAGAAGTTGTCGCTGGGGCCAAAAATTAAATTTATTACATTTCAAAAAAAATTCATTAGGAACTAAATTTAAATCATTTTTTTATGGCAAATAAGAATTATTTGGGATTTCTTGTGTGGCTCATTTTATGGAATTCATTAAGGAGAATGAATATATAGGGTATTAAAATATGTGTTAAAATTAAAATTCATTAACTTACGCTTTTTATAATCATATTATTTTGTTTATTAGCTTACCTAAAAATAAAAAAGAGAATACAATTATTTATAAATGTGCATACTTAAGGAATTTTTAAATGTATTATATGAATAAAATACTACATATAAGAATGTCTAAATATAAATATCTTTAAAAACATAACCTATATACAGGGTTTAAAATGCTAACGCCAAATTAGCAAAAGCACCAAAAATTTGCAACTTTGCTAAAATTTCTTCGAAATATATTTAGCAACAATGAACAACGGCAACATGTAGCAACAAATTTCACAAAAAAATTGCTAGCGATGCTGATGCTAATTGATATTGTAGCTGTAATAAATCAGCATCGGATACGCATACTCATATTTTGCAGCACACATGACCAACACATATCAGAAAAGAGAATAAGCAACAAAATTTCAACGGCTTAGCCAGGTTTTCAGTAAACAATTGTTTTTGAGATCAGGGTTACCAGTGTATTTCATTAAAAAGCACGATATAATTAATTCCACTTGTTCGTTCAAAGGACATGTTAATTTTTAGTGAAGTCGTTCAATATATATATTTTTTATTTTTAAACAATAATAATTAGTATTCTTTAGGTTCTACTATATGATGGAGGCATTTTGACATTAAATGATACCTTTTTATACCCTCAGCCTTTAGGCTATGAAGGGTATATACACTTTCATACGGGCAAAATGTGCCTCATAGAAATAATGGGTTTAGACCCCAAGTATGTTTGGACGAAATGTGTTTCAGACAATTTGGAGTCGATTGAGCAATGTCCGTCCGTCTGTCTGTCTGGCTGGCTGGAGCGCACGATAACTCTCGAACGGATGAACCGATTCGGTTCAAATTTTGGCTTTCGTAATATTTTGCCCAAACTTAGTTTAAGTTCGAAGATGAGCTATATCGGTTCACTCCTTCCGGTACCTCCCCCACAAAAGTTCGAAAATGTTCGGAAAATTTGTGCGCACGATAACTCTTGAAGGGAGTAACCGATATGGTACATACTTTGCCCATCGTGGAGCGTGTACCAGACTTAGATCAGGTTTTAATATGGACTCAATTGGTCCACTCCGTCGGGTACCTCCCACACAAAAATTTGGAAAAGTTCAGTTTAGGACCATCTCTCGAATCGCTTTGATTTGATGCTTTAGCAACTTGTATTCACTGCCCTCCATACGACGGTATAAGTTTCATCAGGGGCAAGTCCATACTTCCTGAGAAAATAGCCAGAAAGTTGCAAAAAACCCCTATGACACCGTGTGAGGAGGTTGGAGGGCAAAATAACTCTCGAACAGGACTGCCGATTCGGTCCAAAGTTTGGTCTTAGTAATATTTTGTCCAAACATAGTTTAAGTTCGAAGATAAGCCATATCGGTCCACTCCTTCAGGTACCTCCCCCACAAAAGTTCAAAAATGTTCGGTAAAATTGTGCGTACGATAACTCTTGAAGAGAGTGGCCGAATTGGACCATACTTTACACATCTTAATATATCTACCAGATATAGATCAGGTTCAAATATGGACTATATTTGTCCACTCCATCCGGTACCTCCCACACAAAATTTCGGATACATGTTCACTTTAAGACCTGCTTTCGAATCACTTTGATTTTTGTTGAAGCAACTTGCATTGCTGCCTCAATTGCGATGGTAAAAGTTGTTTCAGGGGCAAGTTCATACTTCTTGAGCAAACATCCCTGAAGTTCTAAAAAACCCCTATGGTACCATATGTAGTGGCTGGAGATCCATTCTTTTTAGTATATCCTCCGCAAAACTTTTGATCTCTAATCCTAATCAACATTTTTGTCAGTTCAAACGCCCAAAATTCCCTAAATACATGCGTTTTTTTGGGAAAAAATTGTTTCAATATACACAGGCTGAGGGTATATCTCTGTCGGCCAAGCCGACTGATACTTTTTTACTTGTTTATTACTGCGTTGGCAACTCTAATCACATAAACCACCCTAAGTTGCTAATTTAATGCGACGAATGGTCAGCCAACTGCTAAATATGTAGCGTGGTTGTCGATTATGCCTAACGAAAAAAAGATTAGGCGTAAAAAGCGAAATAAGCAAAAATAAATATGCGTTCGGTCGCTTTTTTAGCCGTGTGTGTCAATGTTGTGTAGCAGTTGAAGTGTACAGCTAATGCTAATGGTTTTAGATGCTGGCTTTTAAACCCTGCCTATATACATTTGGCTTTTCGTGTAAAGGCTACCGTTGATAGCAGTTTAGGTATTTATATACTTGTAGAAGAAGTAAAGGGAAAGAATGAATTAACAATGAAACTTATAATTCGCAATTGCATCAAAAAGGTTTAAATAAAACGTGTCATTTAAGTTGTCAAGGAAGTTAACAAATGTTTTGAGAATTGCAAAGTTATAAAGTCTACCACGTTGCGCCTTAACTACCTTTAAATGAAAGATGCTTACACGTGGAAAGTTTTTGTGGATTCTGAAACTACAATGGTCATAAATGAGAAAAATAAAAAAAATCGCCGAAGTAATTTAAAAAAAAAAACCGGACAAAGTTCACATTTATAAGTTTTTTGTTTTAGATGTTTGATGTTGGAAACCGCAAGTCCTATCGAAATATGACTAAAGAAAATGTTGTAGCAGTAAACATTCTCTACAAGATTGGCCTTTATGATATTTTCGTAGGTTTTACCATTTTTCAGATATACTCGTAAAAGTTCAAATTGGGACAATGCACTGACTGTATCGCCTCCTTATAAACGGTGCGCCTTAAGGTGTTATCCCTAGTTGTGCAGACCAAAAAACTCATTTTTCATAATTGTTTTTTTTTATAAATAAAGAATTTTTGAAAAATATTGCATAGTCTTGTGGTAAATGGCTACCTTTTTCTGTAAAAGCGTTTTGCGGTGCCAACGATAGCTCGAAAACGGATGGACCGATCTTGATATACATTTGTGGGCGTTTTAAGAACCTAATAATCTTGTGTTTAAGTGACACAGAATTTTAAAAAATCGATTTAAAAAAATTGCGAGCTGTCAAATTCAAAATTTCGATTTTAACGAAAAAAAATGACCGTTCCTGTTCAAAAATCGGGAAAACAAATTAAAAAAACTTTGTCTCGCTTAAAGACAAGCTTTTTATGTATATAATAAGGTCCCCAAACGATATGAAGATCAGTCAATTCGTTTTCCAGCTACCGTTGGCGCCGACTTCAAAAATGCAATTTCGAGAAACACGCGTTTAAAGTTTCCTTGCTACATACAAATCACAATAAATTGTTCCCTTTCAATTCTCATATTTCAGGCAATTTTGCTCCGATCGAGTTGATTTTTTTTGCGGCATACTCTATACTACCTGTACTTCAAAATAAGTTAATAACATTTATTTTCGATTTTTTTAAAGTGACAAGTAGAGGTAACCCCTTAAATAATTTTAAATGAAAACCGCTTACACCTGGGAAGTTTTTGCGGATTCTGAAACTACAATGTTTATATAAAAAACAAGAAAAAATCGCATGGGCGCTTTTTAAATAAATCGCGGTCAAAGTTCACATTCTTAGGGTTTTTTTGGTTATTACGATTTTGAAAATATTTTGAAAATATTGTAGCTGGAAAAATTCTCTAGAGAATTTACCTTTATGATTTGTTCCTAGGTTTTACCATTTTTGAGATATAGAAGTTCAGGTCACATTTTTAGAATACTCTCCTATAACCCAAGATTATGTAAACAATTGAATCTACTCTTAGTAGAGGTGATACGACACTATCAATGCACAGTGGTCCCACTTGTATGGAAAGGAGTGCCAAAAATATTTCTAATCGAGCTACCACCTCGAAATTTTAAACATAGATAGAAAAAACAAGTGAGCAAAGGCTATAGTCGGGACGGGGTCGACCATGTGATACCCTACACCACTACCTCTGTGCATTAGTTTTTCACTGGTAAACATTTCTTTTAGGGAGTATAATTCGACTACCACCAAACATAATATGCCTCTTTCTCTCTGGGACCCCCATACGCAACCAAAATTTCGTGACCATCCGATCAAAATTGCGACCTGTAGCGTGATTGCAAACAATGGAAGAATCGGATGCATTACCAAATATTGTGGTATCTCCCTTGTTTGACCACCTTCGCCAACCAAATTTACACCAATGTAAAAGTAATATTTTATTCTTCCATTGACAGGCTTTGCCGTTGGAATACTCCTACTAGAAGCCGATATATTCACAAAGAATAAAACTTTGAATTTGTCTCCGCATGAGTTTTTTCCCATTCCGACCCCTAAATATTATCCGACTATCACCAAAATCAATAGGCTTCTTCCTCTGTGACTATCCGATCAAAATTCCAACCTGTAGAGTGATTACAAAAAATGGAAAAATTGGATATATTACTGACTTTTGCGATATCTCGGTTGTTTGCCCACTTACGCCAACATACTTTACATCTTCTTCCATAGACGGGCTTTCCTTTTGGAATACTCCTACCAGAAGCGGAGATATGTGCATAAGAAAAAAACGTTGACTTTTCTCCACATAAGCTTTTTGCTTATTCCGATTCCTGAATATTATCCGACTATCACCAAAATCAATAGGCTTCTTCCCCTCCGGGACCCTCATCAACACCCAAAATTTGGTGACGATACGATCAAAATTGCGACCTATAGCGTGATTACAAGGTTAAGATGCACAGACGGACGGACACACATAGCCAGATCGACTCAGCTCGCCGAGGCATTCATTTTGGTATATATAAATATGGGTCTACGGCCATTATTTCGATGCGTTACAAACTTGTTGGCCAAAAGTGGATGTAGGTCCACATTTGGGTATAGCCCCCATATAAAAGTACAGCCCGATTTTTTGTATTTTGTATTTTTGATTTTAGCCAAATTTTCCATTAGATTTGGCTGTAATTTTCCAGTTTGTGTTCTGAAGGAACAACATACCTCCTTGCAAAAAATGTTCAATAAAGGTCCATGTTTAGGTATAACTCCCATATAAACGTACCTCCCAATATTCGGTATTTTAAATTTTCCAACCGATTTGGCTGTAATTTCGCATTTTGAGTTCTCAGAGAACAAAATACCTCCTTGCAAAAATTGTTCAATATAGTAGGTCCACGTTTAGGTATAGCTCCCATATAAACGTACCTCCCGATTTTCGGAATTTTAGCGATGGTATAAGGGGAATAACATTCCGGTTGGCAGAGACTTTCCCCTGCATTTAAAAAAATATCGAGTTGACCAAATGGGGCCAACATTATTTGTAACATATCTCAATTTTATTTGTTTGGGTACCAACATATTTTTTATGTTAGAAAATAGAAGAGAGAGGATTTTTGTCAAATAGAGTAACAACAGCGCTCTCGCAGCTGCGGACTGCTGTTTCATAATAAAGAACTGTGTGCAAATACAACAGCATTCGGCACACAACAACAACAATTTGAGCAAACACTGTTGTCAGTGCATGGTTTTTCAATCAGTGTGTGGAGAGAGAAGCTCTCTTTGCTTGCTCGCGAGTAAAGAGGTACCGAATTCTGGTGTATGGTATAATAGGAGACGCAGAAGCTTTGGTGGTGAGTATGGGGTAAAACACGTGTGCTTCGTGCTTTGTTGTTGCTAACCAAGCAAGCGAAAAGGAAAAGAAAAAATATTATTAATTATGCTGTTCTTTTTTCTTTAGCTTTCTAAAAGCAATCGTTTTGTCTTTTCTTAAAGGAATTGTGTTTTTTAGTAAATTAAATGCCCAATACATTTTATAATTGAATCAAAAAGGTGAATGGAAATATTTTATTGGACAAGAAAGAAATCGCATTTAATATTGGTAATTACACCAACATATTTTTCATATACATGCGTACATACGTATATTTGAAATATGGAAGTACCTATTTATTACATTATATAATCATTTGATTCCAGATGCCGATTTCCCGCTGATGATTTCAACTTTGTGAAAAATGTGTTTTATTTCACAACTAAGGAGAAGCGTTCAACGAAGTTTCTATATATTTTTTTCTTTTTAAAAGTGCGACTTTTTATAAATTATTTCATTCAGTTTTTATGTACCTATGTGTCTGTTGTTGCTTTTGCTTTTTTCTATGCCTTTCAATAAACCACCACCATTTATAATTGTGTATGTATGTTTGAGATAGCCAGTGAGCGCTTACTGAGAGCAAGTGAGCATACATTTCAATGTGTTTCACATTGAAATTTACGCTCCCTTGCTCTCAGAAAGAGCCCACTGGTGCATGTGTTTGTCTTTTGGGTTTGTATTTCTTTACACCCAAACAAATATTTTTTACACCCAAACATATAATTTGTTTGCACTCAAACATATAATTTGTTTGCACCCAAACATATGTTATGTATGGGACTGATTGCAAACAAATATATGTTTGCTGCCAAATATGTTTGGGACATATGTTAGAGAGCCGTTTTCTTCCTCCGTGTAGATATGAACCTGTCCACTCCTTCGGGTACCTCCCACACAAAATTTTGGATAAATTCGTTTTAAGACCTGCTCTCGAATCCTGGGAAAATAACCCGAATAGCCCCATAAAAATTTAATGATAATGAAATAATTTATAGATGCTTCTGCAGGATGTAACTTTTTGTGACATACTTCCCAACATCTATTCACATGGTCCTCGATAATATTGAAAATTCTCAATGATATGTGTGCTGAACAAACTGCAAAATGTTCAGCTGATGTTATACACCCTACTTTCGTCACAATTATCCAGTTCCATCAAAGGTATATGCATCAAAATACACGGCATAACAACTTCTAACTTCATGAACATCACTGCATGGCCATGGTGTCGTTTTTACGTCTAGAATCTTCTGCTTTACTGACATTATTCTATACATATTTGATGAAGTCGAAGCAAACCTTGTAACTTAAACATTACGGAATGGTTCCCAGCAAAAAGTTTGCCTCCAAAGATGCAGTTAAATCATATGTACAAGTGATTTGGATGTGCATCAAAATATGCATTTTCACTCATGATTTTTACAAGAGCGTGACTACTGAAAGATGCACTCCATTAGCACTGCATTTGAACTAACCCTTTAGGGCAGAATAGGATGCAGTCCAATTTTCATCCAAAGCACGTGCTTTGATGCAGTGCTTTGAATGTGAATTTAAAGGCACTCTTCGGAATGTATTTTTATTCAGGACAAAGATGCAATAAAAATTCAAACCATTACAAAATATTCAAGAATAAATAAAAATAATTTATTGTTTGTGTAAAACAAAAATAATAATTAGAATTTTATTGCATTAACACAAATTATGAAATTGCTTCATTGAATTCAATCGCAACTGAGTTTGTTTCCTCCGCTCTCCATTTAATCCAAGTTGAACTGTTCTTGCTTCATCGCCATTTACGACTTCGACATGAACTCCAGCAGCACTCCATTAGCACATTTTCTTCTCGTGAGTTACCGCAAAGGTTCACAAATTATTTTATTTTTGAAAAGTGACAAAATCAGCAAAGGTTGTGAACTGCTCTCATAACAATTGTATGCTTACATCAAGTAAAGGAACAGTTTTGTTGTTGGCTTTTTTATTTTTTATTTTTTGCCTTATTAAAGCGAAGGTAATTTATAGAGATTTTTAATTAATTCTCTTTCGAGTTGAGCTTATTAGACCTATTATATACATTGAAAAATTAGAAGTCTACCGAAGTCCCACGCATTCAACCATTACGCTACGTTTCACGGGTGGTTAAGCCGATCTTCAGGCGTATTGGATGTTGTTTTTGTGGCAGACGAAGGCAAAGCTTGGGAACTAGTATATATATCGCACTTCATTAGATAAATGCATATGCGAAATTATGTCAGTTAATTGAAACTCCAAACTTTTCCTATAGTCCTGCTTGGTAATCCCATTTTTCAATGTTCAATGTTTTTTTTTTTTATTTTTGGACTGCAGAATTTTACATCTTTGTGTTTATTTCAGCTTGAGTCCATATTTTGTTGTATTCAAGTATTTGAATAACAACAAAATGTTTTACAGTGGATATGAAATTGATTAGTTGCGGGCGGAGGGTAGGGAATACTATAGTTTCAGTTGTCACCAAACAACTTCATCAGTTCCCTTTTCCGCCGACTCTGTATCGATAAACAGGTCAATAAAGCCATCCAGCTAATTAAACAAAATGAGAAATTTGCTGTATGGCCCTAAAGCTGATTACCCTCGAATTTGAGTCGAACTAAAGAATTTCATATCCACCACTGTTTTTATGTCGTCTTTGCTTTGCAAATGTTTGGAAATGTTTTTTTCTGTTTTTGGACGAATTTTAGGGATGTACAAACTGACTTATGTACTTGTAGGGACCTCTAACAACTGCTAATAAAATGTAACGAACGAAGTGCCTTTTTCACGACTTCATTTGGACTACATCCGGATGCTGTTAAAATGTGAGAAATGGATGTCAATCTTTGGACCGCATCCGAATGCGGTTAAAATGTAAGGAATTGGAGTGCTTTTTTGACAACTCTTATGGAGCTGCATCCGAATGAAGTTAAAATGTGAGAAATGGATGTCATTCGTTGGATTGCATCTGAATGCGCATAAAATGTGGGGAATGGAGTGCCTTTTTCACGACTCCGTTAGAACTGCATCAAAACATGCCGTGAAAGAACTAGTCTACATTGAACTACTTCCAATTATTTTTGCTGGGTTCACACATGCTATAGCAAGAAGTGACTTCCTATGGTATATTTTGAGAAGAGAAGATATACTAAATTGTTCACGAGTTCTACCCTTATTTATGGTTGCACCAGCTCGAATTTTATCAAGAACAATTATAAAATTCTTCAATTTTATCATTTGGAACAACTTAAGTATATGAACAAATGCAGATATATTTCTTCAGCTTTCAAGGGACGACCATTAGTCAAAATCAACAGCACATTTATTTTTTTAAATTGTTTATTTTTTTTGTATTTTTTGTGGAACGTCAACATGAGATTTAACAGTGAACGTGTGCTCAGAAATAAAATATTAAGTATCCATTAGTGAGATATAAACATAAAATGTTAGGATCCAAACATATATTTGTTTGCAACCAGTCCCAAACATATGTTTGTTTGAATCCAACACACATCTCTAACAAATATTTTTCTGCGTGTATAAACGACCTATTAAAGATCTTTTATTTACAAAAGATCAGATGTAGAGTTTCCGAATAAAGAAGGTATTTAACCTGTTGGAGACTTATAGAAGATTTTCTTTATATAGAAGGTCAGTAAAGGGTAAATGTTGCATACAATATTAACCTTACTTTAATATTAAACTCAGATGCTTTATTGGTTTCTCGTCGTTTTGTTATTTCCAATTACTCTTTATTTCTATATGTCTCTCTGTTTACATTATGTTTGTATTAAAAAAACATATGTTATTGTTTAGCCCAGACAATTGTTTAGTTCTGTTCTTTTTTTCTATAATTCGTATAAATGAATTGTTGTTATTATTTGGTTATTTATTGTGACTGAGTTTTTTTTGCTTGTTAAAAGTCAAAACGTATGACTTTTGTTTTTATTTCATTTTTTGTTTTTTCTTCTAATAATACAAAGAATCTGTTTGCATTTTTCATTTTGCACACAGCATGTGCAAAATTTTACAATATTTTATTATTGTTGGTGTTTTATTATTTTTGTTCTAATGCCGTTACAGTGAATCCTTTTACCAGGGAAGGCTCTTTAAAAAGGGATCAATTGGAAAATCTTTTGTATGGAAAAACCTTCTTGTTAGTAACCATTCATATGTGACTTTGGCTTCTCTTTGCAAGAGTTTCCACTGTATTCAATTTTTAGCGTTTTTGTAATGAACAGATGTTTTTCTAGCTGCTATTTCAAAATAGATACGTATGTATGTTCGATTTTCTTTTCTAGTTGGCTGATCGTTATTTTCGGTTTAATTCATTTTTTGTTTTTTTGGTTACTTGGTTGGCTGGCTGTTTAGTTTCAATGCCAATCGTCTGTCGTCGTAGTCGTTGTCATGTAGCATTTTCAAAAGCAAAAAAAAAAACACTAAAATCACGATTCAACGACAAATGTCAAAGTTTTGTAAAATGTGTATGTCATTTTGAAAGCAGCCCACCACCACCACCAACCATAAGAAGCTGAATAAATGTGAACGCTGAAAAAGTCATCAAATTCGAATGACGTAAAAAATCGAAAAGCCAGAACAAATTATATTCGAAAACAATAACCTTAACCCGTGCGTAAAATTTTCGGTTAAAATCTTTATTGTTGTTGACAATAATTAGTGACGTATATTTTTAGTTGGGGTTTTTGATATTTTGCTTTGATTTTGAATAGATTTTTTCTTAAAAATAGAAATTTATTTTAAAACTTTTTAACAGTCTTTGCATCATTCATGTTTTTCTTTTCATTCAGTTCCCAGGTGAAATTTTCAAAGCTTTGTGATCCATATCTTAAACCTGCAACAACTATATAACATTTGATAAAATGTTGTATTTGGAGCATCTAATGCCTTAGTCATTGTTTTAGATAAATATTGAAATTGCTTTGCTACGCTTAACAATGTAACCTACCATCCACACCCGCCCAGAATGTGACACGAGCGACAAATATGTATTTTATATGAATATTTGTATGTTAAAACAACGTCACATATTTTGAGACACTTTGTCGTATTCAGTTTAGTATACATAGTTCAAAATGTCTTTCCCAGCAACAACAATATTTAAGAATAATAAACTAAACATCATATAACTTATATCTTTGGAAAATATTTACATACATACATATTTACACTGGAATAAGAAGAGTATACAAAACTAAGTATAGCTGCTGTCTGATAATGGTTACAGCGAGTTTATGCGTATAGAAAAGTATGTCTGTATAAAGAAACGTGTAATGCAAATAAAGAAGTTTTCATTGGATGCAGTTGCTTGGCAAAAGAATAAACGGCATCAGGGATGGGAAATATAAAATTATGAAAAATGCATAAAAATTCTGTATTCGGCAAAAGAATAGAAAAATCAGTAAGAAGATAATGTGCCTATTGGGATAGCTTTAAGGCAAAAAGTTCCAGGATATATGTGTATATTATTTAACAGGAGAGCTTATAATTTGTCACAATTTTTTATTTGATCTAACAATAACTAAGCGTACCAATAATGCTAATCGCTCTATTAACTTAATATAATTTTTAATGTAATGAAAATAAATAATTTTGAATTGAGGTTAACACCCAATTTTCTTCCGGTGTAAATACCTGTAACTTAAACGTCATCTTGACTAAAAAATATTACAATGCACGTACATTTGGTGGTATATTTATGTAAATATTCACTCACTCCATTGTATACACCATGTAAATAAATATGTATGTATGTATATACGAATGCATTTGTGGGAGTAGAGTTAAAGAATACCCAGCAAACCAATCGTACCGACATCGTAACGAAATCGGAACAAAATTCGGACGATACGTCCGATATCTGATCCGAAATCGTAACGATATCTTAACGAAAGTTGTATGAAGTGGTTGACATAATTTCGGAACGAAATGTCGGAGCGACATCGGATCGATTTCGGTCCGATTTCGTAACGAAATCTGAAGAAAATCCTTGGGAAATTCGGAAAGGAAATTTCTATCCGACATTCGTTCCGAAATCCGAACGAAATCGGTACAAAATCTGAACTATTTCCTCTCCGAAAAATCGTTTAGAAATCGGAACGAAATCTGAACGACTTTGCTTCCGAAATTGTTCAGACGTGTCGGATATCAGACTTTTGGTATGCTGGGTAGTTTCAAATGCATTTTTTTTTCCAAAATACATAGAACATTTTTTTTTTTTTGAGAGAGAAACAATCATAAAACTTTACGATGTCAGACACATTCTTTGTGCGGAAACTATAATAAAATACAAATATTACATTAGATCTTTGTATCTTGCTGAATATTTACAGTGGGATTATACAAAGGAATTTATTCATAGGGAAATTTAAAAAAAGACAAATATTTTGTTTGTTAAATAAGTCAGATGATGATTACATTATATTTGTTGACCCGGTTAGAATTTCGTGGGGAGGTGGAGATGTTTTTACATATGTATATAGAAGAAAGTGAATTTGGATATGAAACAAACATACAAGTAAGCGAGATACTCTAATACATTTTCGGCTTACACACACGTGAAATAAAATATAAACTAGTAAAAAAGTATCAGTCGGCTTTGCGGTTTGAACACCATCATGGGCGCCTGGAGTTTCTGATTCTTAAGATTGTACCGAGCAAAAAAATCTACTAGACCATATGTCTCGGTGAAAATCGAGCCCCCGGATTTTGACTTGAAGTTTTTTCAAGGTTTTTTGGATATTTTGGCATATAACAGCCAAACCACTGTGATTTTCGATTCAACACAAAGACAAAAATTGTAGCCAAGACAATAATTAAGAACTCTTTAGTACACCATAAAAGCATTGGAACGCTCTTTCAGACAGTTATGGGCTCGAAAAGGAAAATAACGATAAATGACACTGTGCTACAAAATGGGACTCAAAGTCAGTGGGTGGAAAATTCCTTTTGGAGATGAAAGCTCTTGGTGAGTGTACCACGAACCCAAAAGGAAATTTTCACCTTAGGTCAAGTTTCTGAGATATAGCGTGATTAATGGTTTAATTTTGGCCCCTTAATTTTTGAGAAAAAACTTTATATCTCTGTTAAGCTTTATTGTAGCTTCATTTTGGGATTACGTGTCTTCAGTAAAATCTTTTTGTAGAATACTTTATCCCTCTAACTCAATTCCTTCCATGTTTTTTTTCGTCCTTTATTTCTTGAACCGTAGTAAATATTGTACAAAAATGTTGTTCAGAAGATTTTAGGTACGGTTCTTATTGATGACTAATCGATATTTCCCGTTTTCATGATCCTTTTTGACGTTTATCCGGACTATGTTTTGTTTTTATGTATGTCTTTGTGTTTGATCGAAAATCTCAGTGGCTTGACTGTTCACTAGACATACGGTCTAGTAGACTTTTTTGCTCACTACAATCCCAAGAATCAGAAACTCCAGACGCCCATTAACATTTTTTCCTTCCATACAAATCGCCCCGGCCTAACCCTCAGCCTATGTGGAATGAAATACTTTTTTCAAAAAAAAAAAAAACTTATGTATTTAGGGCAGAGCTCCGAATACTCGCTGGAATGCCACTTACGAGTGAAACTCTTTTCGAATTCGAGCAAGTTGAGGGGGATAACTTGCCCCGTCCCACCGCCAAACAAAAACTTACCCCACCCCCAAACAAAAACTAGCCCCACTCCCACAAAAAAATCGGACCCACAAGAAACTACCACCTCCCCCAAATTTGCACTCGTGAGTAAATCGGAGCTCTGATTTAGGGGGTTTTAAATTTTTTTGGCGTATGCACCGACAAAAGTGTGGATAGAATTGAAGCTCAACAATTTGCAGGGATATCGATAGATCCTAGCCTACGAAAAACATAATATCGCTGTAAACAGGGCCACTGGAAAAACCTTCGGTAAAATGTCCGAAGGATCCTCGAACCACGCAAAAATGTTGAACATTTGTGTGGGTCGTACCCCAAGCATTGGATCGATAGAGCTCACATTTGAACATAAACTAAGTATGGACAAAACATTTGGAGATCAAAAGTTTGGACCATATTGGTAGCTACGTTTATGAGATATCGTACTTACTATTTTAGCGAATATTTTCGAACTTTTGTGGGGTAGGTAACGGAAGGAGTGAACCTATAACAGCGACGACCACAGAAATACAGCCAAAGCGAAGACATGTATGAACGTATGGGTGAAAACAGCAACAACGACATTATGTTTTTGTTTGTTTTCATTCATTTACACTGTACGTGAGAGAGAGAGAAGCAAATGCAAAAACAACTCAGTGGGCGCCCTCACTATATGGTCTAAGCAAAGAAGCTCGACCCTGACCTATAAGCACCACCTTCGAATTTCATCTAATATTCGAAGAAATAGTACAATATCCAAGGTGTGGACGAACGCAGTATTCGGTTCGAGCCCTCCAGCCACTACATATGGTGCCATAGGGGCTTATTAAAACCTTCGGGCTGTTTTCTCAAATAGTATGGACTTGCCACTGAAAAAACTTTTACTGTCGTAATTGAGGCATTTTTTGTGTGGGAGGTTCCCGAAGGAGTGGACAAATATAGTCCATATTCGAACCTCATCTATATCTGGTAAAGTATGGACCAAATCGGTCACTCCCATTAAGAGGTTTCGTGCGCACAATTTTCCGAACATTTTGGAACTTTTGTGGGGGAGGTACCTGAGGGAGTGGACCGATATAGCTTATCTTGAACTTAAACTAAGTTTGCACAAAATATTACGAAGGCCACCTTTTGGACGGAATCGGCAGATCCGTTCGAGAGTTATCTTGCGCACCAACCACTACACACGGTGTCATAGGGATTTTTTGCACCTTTCAGGCTATTTTCAAAGGAAGTATGAATTTGCCCCTGATGAAACTTGTACCGTCGTATAGGGGGCAGTGAATACAAGTTGTTACAACAAAAATCAAAGCGATTCGAGGGCAGGTCCTAAACTGAACTTTTCCGAACTGTTGTGTGGGAGTTAGCCGTGGACCGATTAAGCCCATATTGGAACCTCAGCTAAGTCTGGTAGAAATTTCACAATGTGGAAAGTATAGACCAAATCGGCTATTCCCTTCAAGATTTGTCGGGCTCACAAATTTTCCAAAATTTTTCGAACTTTCGTGTGGGAGGTACCGGAAGGAGTGGACCGATATAACCCATCTTCGAACTTAAACTACAGTTTGGACAAAATATAACGAAAGCCAAATTTTGGAGCGGATCGGTTAATCCGTTCGCGAGTTATCGTGCGCTCCAGCCAGACAGACGGACGGACATGGCTAAGTCAACTCTAAATTGTCTGAAACACATTTCGTCCAAACATACTTGGGGTCTAAAACCATTATTTCGATGATACACATTTTGCCCATATGAAAGTGTATATGCCCTCGTTAGCATAAATGCTGAGGGTATAAATATATAATATAACTACAGTAGAATCGCGATAATTCGTACCTCGATAAATCGAAAATCTCGATAATTCGTATAAACTGACAATCCTTTGAAGCCATTTCCTTCGCATTTTAACCCCACTTATTCAAAATCTTCGATAATTCGTAGAAAATGGCCGGACCCTTGGATGACGAATTATCGTAGTTCTACTGTATATAAAATATATTACTACATTTACACGCAGAGAAGAGATATTGTACGAGCAATCATATTTTAAGAGCAAAATGGTGTATTTTGAAAATGTGAAAATATATATTGTTGTTTTGAACCATATATTTTGTACTAGTAAACATAATGCTACAAAATATATTGTTGCACCAAAAATATATATATTTTCAGATTTTTTAAAAACACTATTTAGCTCTTATAATATGATTGCTACTAAAATATCTCTTCTCTGAGTGAATGTTCTTATTCTTTTATTTTTGGCAATTTTTGAGTTTTTCATTCCATCATAGAAAATTGACCTAAAACCTACTTACGCTAACCCATATTCCATTTCTGTTTTCTTGGAATTTAAGTTCAAGATCAGTACTTTAGTGTCTTAAACCCACTGTCATTCATCACTCGTGGTGGTTCATAATTTATGTTCAATAGTTACCCCAAGTAATACTTCAACACATTGTTAAAGGTGCAAATATGAAATAAGAGATGTGCAAACCTTATTCCTTAGAAAACGTCCGCGTCTACCTTCAACGCAGAAAACCAAAATTTGCATATTATTGTGCGCACGCGCAAATAAAATAATATGTGCGTGGCAGCGACGCTATATTGCTTTTGGAGGGGTGCGAGCTTAAAGTAATATGCAAAATTTTAGCCTTTGCCTTAGCCCCGGAAAAAAAAGAAACCAACATAATAAAACCACAAGACATGACAACAACAGCAACATCATCAGTCAAGCTTCAAGCAAAACCAAAGCTTCAAACCCAAAGAATTTTCCATACAGAGATTCAACCATCTATCTTTATACTGTGCTGTCTGTCTGTCTGTCAAACAATCAACTCAAGAGTTAACCGCACCCCACCACACCAAGCCAAACCAATTTTTTGCCATATAAAGTAGTAAAAAAGAAATTCTGCTGAAATTGCAGAAACAAAGTGCGGCGGGAACGAGTCATACAACCAGAACTTAAATATAAATATTGAAGTCTGAGCAACAAATAAATGCCAGTAAAAAAACCATTTAATATTCAAAAAGTGTGTTTTTTGAGTTTATTATTTTTATTTTAGGCTTGTTTTGTTTTATTCTTTTGTTGTTGTTAGTTTGTCATATGATCTGTGCAAGTGAAAAATCTCTTTAAAAGGGATATAAGATAGGTATGTACAAAGACATTCCTTTTGGATAAGAAAAGATCACCACTGGATGGAAAGAAGAAGGAACAGACACGAAGTGGTGAACCTATTTAAATGATTTTCAATTAATAATCTCATCTTAGAATTGGTATCCCATATATACAAGCCACAGCAAATCAGCTGATCCAATGGATTACAAAAAAAGTTAAAACTGTAAGAATTAAAACCTCCATATTAGCAACTATTGAGCAGATCAAAATGATTAAAAAGCGTATCAGAAACTGTGAATCTCATATAATTATTACAGCAAACCAAAGCAAACGGCGTATGCTCCCCAGTGTCTACCTCAGATACATATAGTTCAGCAAATAAAATCATTTTGTAATATAGAGTTGACAAATCAAGAGAATGGATACGATTGCCAATAAGAGAGTGAGAGAACTAACAAAAAGAGGAGTGTGACAGCGTAAGACCAAACAAGTTTCTGAGGAACGTGAAAGGCAAAGAATTAAAAAAAAAAATCAGCGAAAACTTTAAGGTATCGGCGGAGCACCTGTATTGTTTTCCAATGTACAACACGATGATGACGATGAGTCATCGACAATCTACACTTGATATTTTGAGTTTTTTTGCAAACGACAGACAAAAAAAAAAACAAGAAAAGTAAAAAAAACCGAATATCAGCAATAAAATACACAAAAGCAATTACAACAGTGTTGCCGAATTTGACGATTTATCGTCATTTTGACGATTTTTTGGCCCGAAATTGAAAAATGACGATTTGACGATTTTATGGTCCAAAATGACGATTTTTAACGTAAACCAGAATTGCATGTAATAAAAGGCGATAACTATATTTTGACCAAAATTTCACGATAGACTTTAAGGAAAACAATGTTCCAAACTCGATGTTATGAGCTTTTTTAATGTATTATAGCAATTTCCAGACGGTTTGGCTATATTTAGGCACATATCTGGAATACAGATATTTTCATAGTTTTGCATCATCTTCGTTTAACACTGACAAGCAAGCGAAATTTTAACTATAAGCTGTCATTCAAAACTGACAACGAGTACCCAGCTATACCTTGCTGTAGAGTTGTGCAAATTGAACTATAGTGAACTACCTAGTTCAATGGACACCGGTCGTTTCTTATAACAAAATGCGTATGCTTATTATTTCACGTTAGTTTGTATGATGTTACTCATACGTTTTTGAACTAGGACAGTGAACTAGGTCGTTCAATTGCCCAACTCTACCTTGCTGCATTGGTGTAAACTCGATAACCATAGAGAAAACTTTCATCTTCTGAGAGCGGTTATAAAGCAATATTTAAGAGAGATTGGGTTAGATTTATTGCTGTGGGTTGTATATTCTATGTTGTCAGTCTCATTAACAAAACTATCAGCGAAAAAATCGCATAAAACGGTAACCAAACCAAGTTTTAGACCATGTTGACGATTTTTTGACGATTTCTCAATTTTTGTTGACGATTTGACGATTTTTTTTGACGATTTCCGATCAAAAACTGTCGGCAACGCTGAATTACAAACGTCATTTGTTTTAAAATAGACATAATCTTTTTGTTAACTTTATTTAAGCAGTTAATATTATTATTTACTGTTGGTTTTTTATCTGTGGTTAATATTTTGTTTGTTTTGGGTAAATACATGGGAATATATGGGGTGTTTTCGAACAAGCCTATGATTATGTAGATTCTTTGAATAAACAATACTAAAGCTTACTAAGTAAAGATGAATGGAAAGTAATTTAAGCGTTTGGGACGATATGCCCATGATGGGATTTGAAGCAGTTTTTTAATAAATATTAGAACAAGTAAAAAAGTATCTGTCGGCAAAGCCGACAGAGATATACCCTCAGCATGTGTATACTGAAACAATTTTTCCCAAAAAACGTATCTATTTAGGGGTTTTTAAAAATTTTGGGAATTTGAACCGACAAAAATATTCATTAGGATTAGAGATCAAAAGTTTTGCGGAGGAGATACTAAAAGGAATGGATCTACATTTGACCATTATGGAAGTGGATCTTACCGTATGAACAAATTTTCCGAACATTTTTCAACTTTTATGGGGGAGGTACCTGAAGGAGTGGTCCGATATGGCTTATCTTCAAAGTTAGACTATGTTTGGACAAAATATTACTAAGGCCAAATTTTGGACAGAATCAGCAGATCCGTTCTAGAGTTATCTTGCGCTCCAAAAAAATATTCATTAGGATTAGAGATCAAAAGTTTTGCGGAGGAGATACTAAAAGGAATGGATCTACATTTGACCATTATGGAAGTGGATCTTACCGTATGAACAAATTTTCCGAACATTTTTCGAACTTTTGTGGGGGAGGTACCGGTAGGAGTGGACCGATATAGCCCATCTTCGAACTTAAACTAAGTTTGGGTAAAATATTACGAAAGCCAAATTTTGAATCCGTTCGAGAGTTATCGTGAGCACCAGCCAGCCAGCCAGACAGACAGACAGACGGACATTGCTCAATAGACTCCAAATTGTCTGAAACACATTTCGTCCAAACATACTTGGGGTCTAAAACCATTACTTCGATGAGGCACATTTTGCCCGTATGAAAGTGTATATACCCTCGTTAGCATAAATGCTGAGGGTATAAAAATCTTTAATTTTTATAACCACAAACTTGTGGCTAAAGACGGTATACATACCGTATGTCTACACTAGGTTCATGACTTTTCGACTTTTTTCCAAATAATTTTTTTTGCAGCAGGAATGACTAAAATAACATTTATTTCATTTAAATATTAAAAAGAAGCCTCACAAAACATTTTGAAATTATTTTTTATTTATTAAAAATTATATTTATAAGTAAATTACAAATATAAGGGGAAGCTCTGTGCAATGATTTTTTTTCTTCTTTAAATCACCTTATATGTACGATTTTTTCTTTCTTAAATAAAAACTCATCAAAATCGGATACTGGGAAACAAGATTATATAAAAGCTATCACCCTAATTATGACAATAATGCATGTTAAAAATAAATTTCAAATATATTTTTTAGTGAAGTCGAATTTAAGATTAGATAAAATCTTACATATAAGATGATTCGATAAAGAATGATTTAAAAAAACAAGTAAGAAGGGCGTTAAGTTCGGCCGGGCCGAAAAATAAAATTCAATACCAAATTTCAGCCATTTTGGTGGAATATTGAAGCCACAATATTAAAAATACCGAAAATCGGGAGGTACCATTCCATGGTTGCTATATGAAAGCGTGGACCTATACCGACAAATTTTGAGTATCCAACCAAGTCTAAATACCAAATTTCAGCCATTTCGGAGGAAAATTGAGGCCAAAATCGGGAGGTATCGTTCTATGGGGACTATATGAAGGCGTGGACCAATACGACAAATTTAAAGAGGAAAGTTGAGAACCCCCAACGATGTCTAAATACCAAATTTCAGGCATTTCGGAGGAAAGTTGAGAACACCGAACTTCAGCCATTTCGGTGCAATATTGAGGCCACACCGTTCAAAATAACAAAAATTCAAAATACCGTTCTATGGGGGATATATGATACCGACAAAATTCTTGGCGGAAAGTTGTATACCCCCAACGTAGACTAAGTACCAAATTTCAGCCATATCGGTGTGATAATGAAGCTAAAATCTTCAAAATACCGAAAATCGGGAGGTACCGTTCTATGGGGGCTATATGAAGGCGTGGACCGATACCTTAAAGAAGACTAAGTGCAAAATTTCAGCCATATCGGTGTGATAATGAAGCTAAAACCTTCAAAATACCGAAAATCGGGTGGTTCCGTTCTATGGGGGCTATATCAAAACGTGGACCGATATATCCCATTTTCAATACCAACCATCCTGCAAGTAATAAAAACTTCTGTACCAAATATTGGCTCTCTATCTTAAAAATTGCGAGCTGTATCTTGATTTCAACAGACAGACGGACGGACATGGATAAATCGACATAGAGTTTTATGCTGATCAATAATATATATACTTTATAGCGTCTTCGACGAATATTTCGATGTGTTACAAACGGAATGACAAATTTAATTATACCCTCCATATGGTGAAGGGTATAATAAACAAAAGGAAGGTTTTTTATATATTCTATATTTAATATTTTAAATATTTTATATTTTATACTAGCAGACCCTTATCCGTGTTACTAGCCCGTCGTTTTGAGTTTTCATGACAACTTTTAATGGACTTTATGCTTTACAATTCAATTTCTTTGGGTCCATTGTCAAACCGAGTTATTCATTGTGGATTTTAATTTTTTTTTTTATTTAAGCAAATATTACATTGGTTGCTTAACTATTACTATAACTAGTCTCAATTACATAGTGACTAACTAGTACTTTGGATACATCTTAAATTAGGGTTGATAATTTAACTTAATATTATTAATTAAGGTAAATAAATATAGAATTATGGAATAATAAGGATCAATCTAAACGTTGGAGAAGATCAAATGGTTTCCTACGATTCAGTCTTCTAATAAGAGTTGATGTTTGTAGAAGTTTTTTAGCTTCAGCGTTTTCATGTTGGCTGAGACGTGTGTAGTATTTCTGAGTGCAGTCAAATACTTCCTCTTTGACTGTATTCATGTTTAGATCCCTGTGTAGATCGCTATTTCGCACAAACCAAGGTGCCCTGACGCAGTTTCTTATAATTTTGTTCTGGAAACGTTGAATCTTTTGAATATGTTGCTCCTTTGCACAGCCCCAGAGCTGTATTCCGTACAGCCATACAGGCTTTAACACTTGCTTGTAGATCATTAGTTTATTGTCCGTGGAGAGAATGGAATTTCTTCCCAATAGCCAGCATAAGTTACGATATTTGATATCTAATTCCTCTCTTTTTTTGTTGATGTGTTCTTTCCAACTTAATTTCGAGTCGAGTATTAAGCCGAGGTATTTTGCAAAGTTTTCGTATGGTACTTGGTTCATGTTTATATGTAGTGGTACTTGGTGTGATGATTTTAAATAAAAATCGACGTGGACTGATTTACTGCTGTTTAATTTCAGACCCCATTTTACGGTCCATTCGTAGACATCATTTAAGGCACATTACAGCTTTCTTGTAGATTCAGTGGTATTATGTCCAGTAGCCATAAGGACTGTATCGTCCGCGAAGGTTCCTGCGAAGCTATTTGTGTGCAGTGGCATGTCATGCGTATATATTAAATAAAGGATAGGGCCCAAAATACTTCCTTGTGAGACACCTGATGTTATGGGATATAGTTTTGTATATTCCGTTTCATATCGTACTCTAAAGAATCGATTTTCGAGGTAAGAAGATATTATTTCTACGTAGTTTGAATGAGGCCGTCGTGCCATACTCCATCGAATGCTTGCGAAATGTCTAGGAAAACTGCTAAGCAAACCTGCTTATTCTCGAAGGCGTTTTCGATAGTGTGCGTTACTCTGTGCACTTGCTCTATGGTTGAATGTTTCTTCCGAAACCCAAACTGGTGATCCGAAACCCAAATTGGTAGTAAGGAAATTGGTCTATATGATTTAGCTTCGTTAGGATTTTTACCAGGCTTTTGTAGCATGGTTACCTCAGCTACTTTCCAGTAGCTCGGGACGTATTTTAGTGTTAGGACAAAGTTCATAATATTCTTCAGTTTTAAAATGCCGTGGTATGGTAGTTGCTTAAGCACCTCTGCCGTAATTAAGTCGAATCCTGGGGATTTTCTATTATCAAGATCCTTTACCGTTTTCCAAGTTTCTTTGAAGGTAATAAGTTCAAATTCGAATGCATTGTTAGTGCTTTCATATATGTCCCCAAATGTAGGCGCATAGTTTTGTGAGCTTGGATCTGGACATGTTCTGGATTTGGAAAAGATTGTTTCTAAGTGATTAGCGAACACATTTGCCTTTTCTGTGTTGCTCTTCGCCCACTGACCATTTTCCTGTAGGATTGGTGCTTTTTGGTGAATTGGTTTACTATAGTTCTTTGTAGCTTTCCAAAGGGAGTAGTTGGTTTTACTATCATATGAGAGATTTGAGAGGAAATTATGTAAATTACACTCTCTATAGTTTTAAATTTTTCTACTAAGTCTTTGGGTGATGTTGTTTAAAAGACTTTTGTCTTCTGGAGATCGGGAGTGTTGCCATTTTTTGCGGATTTTCCGTTTCAGTTTCACTAATTCTTTTATATAATTCGGATATGTTGGTGTGGATGGTGATACGTTTAGTGGAGGTGTACTTTGCCACGTAGCCTGCTGGACAGTGTGTGTAAACCTAAAGACCTCGTTTTCAAGGTCTTCTGTAGTTTCTATTGGCGTGTGTTTGATGGATTTGTTATTAAGTGTTTAAAGTTATCCCAATCAGTATGTTTATTAGATAATCGGGCTTTAGGATAAACCAATGTTGGCTGATTTTGATACATCAAGTATATTGGGGAATGGTCAGATACTAAGTCGTAACCATCCTGGACTGTGATCTTGTGTGTGTCAACTTTCCATGTGATAAAGAAGTCTATAAGATCAGGTGTTTTTCCTACATCTGATGGCCAGTATGTTGGATTTCCCGTTGCAATGACATTACATCCTTTGCTTTTTATTGCTTTAAGTAGTTCTTTTCCTTTGGTAGTAGTTAGTCTAGAGCCCCATTGCACATGTTTGGCGTTGTAGTCTCCTCCCATAATAAATCTATAGTTGTGAGAACTGATAAGAGTCTCATAAAGATCTTGTTTTATATTATGGCGTGGTGGGCTGTATACTGATGTAACAGATAAAGGTTTGCCATTTTCTAATATTGTTACGGTCGTTGCTTGAAACTCCTCTGATTTTATCTGATTTTCAAGCCAATGCTCGATCGATTTTTTTTTATTAAAACAGCGCTACCACCGCGAGCGTTATTGCTGGGATGGATAGTGTGGTATATTTCGTAATTTTTGAGTTGCATATATGAGTGATTCACGAAATGAGTTTCACTAATTAAACAGATGTCAATATCTTTCTCCTCCAAAATTAAACTAATTTCATCTTTGTGTCGCAGCAACCCGTTTGCATTCCATTGCATTACATTTAACCCCCTAATCATTTAGACAGCTAAAGAAGTTTTCTTCTAACATTCTTAGACGCGCGTCTAAGACCTTATTGAATGATTCTATTGATTCCAATTTCGAAAGTATTTTCAATAATGGGTTTTCGGGATTGATATTTGCTGTGCTTGCTTGTGGTGCCGTAATTTTTTTTAAATTTCTGAGTATTGACTACTTTGTCGAGGTGGAATAACAATATTCTTTGGTCTAGATGTACCATATGATGTGTCGTTCTTTGGCACGGACTGGTGGTTATTGCCCATTGACTCTCTTTGTAGTTTTTGCTTTTTGTTCCTAATTTTCTGGAGTTCTTTAGCAACAATACATCCTCTCTAACTTGCAGGATGTTGTTCTCCACAGTTACAGCATTTTGGAAGAAATACCGTCGGTTTTTCGCAGTTCCTGGTTTCATGCTTACCTGCACATTTGGCGCATCTGGCTTGTTTAGAACAATAGTTTTTGGTATGATTATATCCTTGGCAGTTCTTACATTGTGGGATATGTTTTGGAAGTTTTAACTCTTGAATTTTAACACTTGCTCCTAATATTTCTTTAATGCCGTAAATTTTATTTATATCTTCTGTAGATTCGAAGCTTAGAATAAACATATTCAGCGGCTCCTTTGATATGGATTTTAAATGTATCAACAAATTTTGTCTGCAACCTGTTTTCTCTTACGGACTTTGACGGATTTTTTCGCCGCTGTTTAGGATTTATTATCGTCCATGTTCCCCCCATAGCAAATCAATTGTACCGACATTGTAACGAAATTGGAACAAAACTCTGATGCTACGTCCGATTTCGGATTCGAAATCTCAACGATATCTTAACAAAAGTTGTATGAAGTGGTTGACATAATTTTGGAAATAAATTTCGGAGCGAAATCGGATCGATTTCGGTAGGAATTCGGAACGAAATCGGAAGAAAATCCTTGAAAATTCGAAATGCGAATATTTTCCTCCGAATTTTCGTACAGATTTCTGAACGATATCGTTATAATGTCGTATGAAAATCTGAGGTATCTTCCGAATCTTCGTAAAAATTTCTGAACGATTTTGGAATAATGTCGTATGAATATCGAAGGAAAAAATTTTCTCTGACGTCTCTTTTTTATTGATCAATTTTTCTTTGTTGTGTTTTTTATTGGAAGATTGTAATTTCAAACGTATATAATGATTTTCACTGTTGTTATCATTTTGTAGTTATAGAAGAATAATGTAAACTTTGTGTACGTATATGTTGACTCTATCAGCACTAGCTTGCATTATTATATGTTGCATTTATATTTAAAATATTTAAAAATTGTATATGCGAATTTTATAAACAACCATTTTGTTTTTCGACAACAAACTAAAATATTGATTGTTGGATATATACAAAAGGTGGTTGTTGTGCCAAGGTAAATTTGTTTCCGACATATTGGTCCGAACTCGTACCGAAATCAGAAGAAAAACATTAGCATATTCGAAGGGAAATTTACTTCCGACATTTTCTCTGAAATCGGAACTAAATCTGAACAAATCCCCTACCAAAAATCGTTTAGAAATCGGAACGAAATCTGAACGATTTTGCTTCCGAAATTGTTTCGATGTGTCGGACCCCAGACATTTGGTTTTCTGGGTAATGATTTTCACTTTTGTTATCATTTTGTAGTTATAGTAGAACAATGTAAACGTTGTGTACGAATATGTTGAGTCTATCAGCACTAGCTTGAATTATTGTATGTTGCATTTATATTTAAAATATTTAAAAATTGTATATGCGAATTTTATAAACAACCATTTTGTTTTTCGGTCCGAACTCGTACCAAAATCGGAAGAAAAACATTAGCATATTCGAAAGGAAATTTACTTCCTACATTTTCTCCGAAATCGGAACGAAATCTGAACAAATTGCCCTACGACAAATCGTATAGAAATCGAAACGAAATCTAAACGATTTTGCTTCCGAAATTGTTCCGATGTGTCGGACATCCGAAATTTGGTTTGCTGGGCTATCTTTATCCTAAAGCGATCTAATTATAATAGTTAAAAATAGTAAAGTTGAATTCTTCCGCCTATTTAGACTTATATGTTTTTAGTTTTTCATGGCTGATGGACCGCTGAGTGGGCGTGGTCATCAGTTTTTAAAATATAACATATTTAAAAATATGGTCCGGAATTTCGCTTCAAATATGTATCTTTGGTCGGAGGCACAAACCCATTGCCTCCCAAAAATAACGCTGAAACCGATTTAATCGTAAGTTTGCCATATACATATAGCGTTTAAAAGTCGTGGAGAAGGTACCCACCTCCTCCGAAACTCATAAAATATACCTTACCACGGCAAACCTTGAACATTTGCTGAAAATTTTATGGGAATCGGCTTAGTACTATTGGAGATACATATAACATATTTAAAAAAAATTAGGCGTGGTCGGGTCTTTTGGCCCAAAAGAAGTACCTATACAAATATGACGTTTTTTAAATATGGCATAGGAGAGACACTCCGCCCCCTTTCGAAATTCAACAAAATATGAATGCTGTTTTTAACGGGGGCCATCCCCGTACAGTCCCTGAACATTTCAGGAAAATTGTTTCAGTAGGTTTGTAGATGTAACATATTTTAAACAAGTAAGTACGTATCAGTCAGCTGTGCTGACGGAGAAATACCGTCAGCCACTGACCAAGAAAAAAACAACAAAACCAAACCAAACACAATAATTATGCCGTATATAAAATAAATTGATTTTATATCACAAGTTTGCTTTAAAATCTGTAGGTACCGTAACGTGGGCTTATACCAATCATTGACATATACCAAACATTTTTGGCAACCAAACTTCCTCATAAAGGACTCAAAATATTTAATTATGTTAAAATAAGTTTGAAAGAAATTTTTGAAAAAGTTTTAGAGTTATCTTGCACAAGGTTTTGAAGCTTTTGGGTCATTATCTTAGGAAGTATTGACTTACTCCGGAACAAAATGTACCATTGTAAATGAGGCCGCTCCAACAATCTACTGAAAAAGAGTAATAACGATGCGAAAGGAGCTCCTAAACTTCACTTTATCCGAATTTTGTGTGGGAGGTATCCGAAGGAGTGGACCGATATAGTCTATATTTCAATCCCATACTGGACTGGATGAAATAATACGATGCGCAAAGCCTTCATCAATCACAAACTCCCTGCGAGGATTATCTTGCGGATTTACCACTTTGGTTGGTAGAGTCAGGGTTTCTTGGAGCTTTTAGGCCAATATCTCAGGAATTATTGACTTACTGCGGCAAAAAATTGTACCGTCGTAAAGCGAGCCACAAAAAAACTTACTGAAAAAATTTTCAAAACGATCCGTGAAGAGCTCTTAAACTTCACTTTATCCGAATTTTGTGTGAGAGGTACTCGAAGGAGTGGACCGATACAATCCATATTCCAACCTGATACATGACTGGATGAAATAATACGGTGTGCAAAGCCTGCACCAATCAGAAATTCCCTGCGAGGATTATCTTGCGGATTTGCCATTTTGGTTGGTGCCGTCAGGGTTTCTTGGAGCTTTTAGGCCAATATCTCAGGAAGTAGGGACTTCCGCAAAAAAAAAAATTGTACCGTCATAAAGGGAGCCGCAAGGAAAACTTACTGAAAAAATGCAAAACCGTCCGAGAGGAGCCCTTAAACTTCACTTTATCCGAATTTTGTGTGGGAGGTACCCGAAGGAGTGGACAGTGGAATAATACGATGTGCAAAGTTTTGACCAAATCGATTGCTCCCTTCAAGAGTTATCGTTCAGACCATTTTACAGAAAAATTTTGAATTTTTGTGGGGGAGGTACCAGAAGCAGTGGACCGATATGGCCCATCTTCGAACTTAAACTAAGTTTAAACAAGATATTACGATACCCAAAATTTGGTTCGAATCGGTTGAACTGTTCGAGAGTTATCGTGCGCACAAGCCAGACAGACATTTTTCGTACCTCTGGCCTAAAGACTGAGGGTATAAAAAAGGGCGTGCGCAAGTCTTTGGGTCCCAAATAAGAAGGTAAGGTCGGAGACTCAACCACAATTGTATCGCAAATTAATTTCCAAACGGATACATTCGAAATTTTGAAAAATATAGCATTTTAAAAAATAGGTATAGGGGAAGTACCCAGCCCCTGTACATTCCCTGACAATTTCAGGAAAATTGGTTCAGCATTTTTTGTAAAAAAAAAAATTAAAATTAAAAACAGGTGGCGTGGTCAAATTTTCTTTGCGTCATGACGAACATTTCAAAAAAGAATAATCCAAATCGGTCCAGCCGTTCTCAACTAATGTAATTACCAACTACACATTTACACATTTGATTTTTATTCATATAGATTTTATATTTAATATATAAATATAATATATAATATATGTTATATTTTGTATTTTATGTTTTATATGCTTCCCAAATACAAAAGCTGAATTTGTCAACACCAGTCTCATCTGCGCCCATGTCCCCACCGAAGACAAGGACGAACATTAAAATTATTTTTGGCTAAATTAATGCTGAAACTGGAGAGGAACGAACAGTCACAACGCGGAAGAGGGACATCGGAAATCTATAATCAGAACAAATAGCCACATAATATTCCACTCAATTAATTAATGAAAGCACTCATTGTTCCAAAAACATATCAGCTTAGTGGTGACGTATGACTCTGTACTGCATATTGCCACATATCTTGAAATTGGAACTATCTAGTCGGATTGATCACAGTTCAGCATGACGTCTCTAGCAATTATCTGGCGATTGGAGTCAAAGAGGCAAAGATGCCGGATTTCACATCTAAAAATCGGCATATTATTGTGACCTCTGCCTCAGCCTACCGTAAAATATTTAAAAATCTGCTTTTTGTGGTCCATAGATTACTTCTAAAAATCTCTAAAATTCACATTTAGCTGTATATATAAAATAAAAATTCCAATCTTCGTTGGTCTTCAAAAATCAACGTTTTGTGTATTTATTTACAGAATGTGCCGGGCAAAGCACTCTACAACTTATAAATCTGCTTTTTATGGGGACTTTCTTTTTCTGCAACAAAATATTGCAAATGTTACTCACAATAAGTTACGAAGATACTCTCTTCCACATTACTCAATAAAGAGAATGCAAAAACCATTGAATGATTTAACCGGAAGTACAGACATGTCACGTTCAACGCACCCAGCCAGCCAGACCAAAACAGACGGAACACACAAGAAGAACAGAAAATGACAACAACAAAATAGCCACAACAACAACAGCCGAACAATTAGACAACAAATAAAAAGAAATATAAAGTTCAAAGAAATTATTTGCAAATTTTATGTAGATGCGGTAATTGTTTTTTCCCTCCTCAGTGCTTCTTTTTATTCTTCGTCTGGGACTTTTTTTCTATTTCTTGCAAATGCATTGACAAATTTGTTGTGCAAATAATTTTGCCGGTTTTGCCTAAAATTAGTGTATCTCTGTCATTTTGTTTTGTGTGATTAACAGTTAAGAGCTATTAAATAGCACCTAAAAGGCAAATGGTCACAATACACATCGGAAGTGTGACTGGCGTTTTGTCCAATGCGAGGCATATTGACACTGTTCTGGAGAATGTTTTTCGCTATGCTTTGTGGAATATTTAATGAATTGTGTCAGGTTTGGGGAATGAACAAAATTAGAATTGGCGCACAACGTGGATTGGGAGTTTGTTATTAATAAAATGTTCGGCTAAATGATGAAGTAGCTAAGGGAGACTTATTGATAGTTTTTAATTATATAGAGGACCGGATTGTCAAACCACAAACACGTGGACCTTATACAATATATACGTTTGCCATTTAAGACTCGAAAAATCAATTATCGAACACGGTGCGCCTTAACTAAATTTAAATGAAAGGTGCTTACACCTGGGAAGTTTTTGCGGTTTCTGAAACAATGTTCATAGATGAGAAAAATAAAAAAAAAAACAAAAAAATCGCCGAGGGATTTTCAAATATATCGCTGTCAAAGTTCACATTTTTAGGGCTTTTTCTTGGAAACCGCAAGTCCTATCGAAATGGGATTAAAGAAAATGTTGTAGCAGTGAAAATTCTCACAAGATTTACCTGAATGGTATTTTCGTAGGTTTTACCATTTTTGAGATATAGAAGTTCATATTGGGGCAATGTACTGACTGTATGGCCCCCTACAAAACAATATCATGCAGGGTGCACCTTAAATGACTTTGAATGAAAACCGCTTACATCTGGGAAGTTTTCGCGGATTCTGAAACATGAATGTTCATAGGATTGTCCGCTTTGATTTGTTCCTAGGTTTTACCATTTTTGAAATATAGAAGTTCAGGACACATTTTTGGGTTTTTTGTAGGTTTTCATGATTTGCTTGAAAACGGTAAGTCTTGTCGAAATGGGGCTAGAAAAAATCTTATAGCTGCGAAAATTCTCTATAGGATTGGTTTTCATAATATTTTCCTAGGTTGTACCATTTTTGAGATATATAAGTTTAAGTTGGGAAATTGCAGTCATGACCTTGCTACAATACTTTCTTAAATCCCATTTCGATACGGCGTGCAGTTTCCAAGCAAAATTGCGAAAACCTAAAAAAGCTCTAAAAATCTGAACTTTGACAGCGATTTATTTGAAAATGTCTACTGCGATTTTTTTTGTTTTTTTGATGTTTCTCATCTATGAACATTGTAGTTTCAGAAACCGCTAAAACTTCTCAGGTGTAAGCACCTTTCATTTAAATTTAGTTAAGGCACACCGTGCCAAACAACTGGAATTAAGTTGTGAACATGTTCGTCCGTGCATCATGGATTTATGCTTATGAGCGCGAAACAGCAATCGACCGTGCGGATCTTAGATGATGATGCAAATCCAACGAAAGTTGTTCGTGGAAGAAGCACTTCGAAGCAAATGGTCGCCTGTTTCTTTGGCAAAGCTGATCATGTGACGAGTATACGGCTTGAACAACGTAGGACGATTATTTGTTTGATTGATGTCTCCAGAGAAATTAAAAAAATTAACAAGAAAAGACGAATCATTGTACACTGCAACAATGTAAGCTCACACACACCGATTGTGGAGTTGATGGATCATTTGCCGTACAGCCCTGACTTGGCACCCAGTGACTTCGTTGCCAGAAGAAGCTGTTGAAGCGTTCAAAAACCATGATTTGTAGGTGTCTCAATCGGAGTAGAAAAAGTGCTTCGACAATAGGTTGGAGCGCTTGCAAAAGTGTATAGGTCATGCTGGAGAATACTATAAAAAAATAAAACATTTTTGATGATAAATATTCGCGTTTACATTATTAAGTCATAAACTTTTCAAGTGGCCCACGTATTTAAGGGGTTTTCTGAATTTTGTAGCCATTTTTATACCCTCAGCATTTATGCTAACGAGGGCATGTACACTTTCAGGCAAAATGTGCCTCGTCGAAATAATTGTTTTAGACCCCAAGTATGTTTGGACGAAATCCGTTTCAGACAATTTGGAGTCGTTTTAGCAATGTCCGTCCGTCTGTCTGGATGGTGCGCACGATAACTCTCGAACGGATGAACCGATTTGGTCCAAAATTTGGCTTTCGCAATATTTTGTCCAAACTTAGTTTAAGTTCGAAGATGGGTTATATCGGTCCACTCCTTCCGGTACCTTCCCCACAAAAGTTCGGAAATGTTCGGGAAATTTGTGGGCACGATAACTCTTGAGGGAAGTAATCGATTTTGGTCCATACTTAGCATATCGTGAAATTTCTACCAGACTTAGATGAGGTTCGAATAAGGACTCATTCGGTCCATTCCTTCGGGTACCTTCCACACAAAATTTCGGAAAAGTTCAGTTTAAGTTAGAAGATAAGCCATATCGGTCCACTCCTTCAGGTACCTCCCTCAAATGAGTTCTTAAATTTTCGAAAAAAAAAAATTGTGCTGATCATATCCCTTGATGGTAGTGACCGATTTGGTCGATACTTTACACATCCTAATATATCTACCAAATATATATCAGGTTCGAATATGGACTATATTTGTCCACTCTTTCGGGTACCTCCCACATAAAATTTTTGATAAGTTTACTTTAAGACCTGCTCTGGAATCTCTTTGATTTTTGTTGAAGCAACTTTCATTCGGTGCCTCAATTACGATGGACAAAGTTTTATCAGGGGCAAGTCCATACTTTTTGAGAAAACAGCCCGAAAGGTGAAAAAACCTTTTAGGCACCATATGTAGTAACTGGAGAGCACGACAACTCTCGAACCAAATACTGAGTTGGTCCACACTGTGCATATCGTAATATTTCTTCGAATATTAGATGAATTTGAAATTCGTAGGTAGTTATTGTACAAACAATTCGAAAAAAAAACGATAAATTGTTACTCGCGATATCACATAAAGAGAGCAAACCGGTTGAGGATCTGTTCGAGGATCCTTTGAAAATGTTTACCTAGTGGTCCTGTTTACAGGTCGAAGGCATGTACAATGTACATTGTACATGCTTCCTGATATAATGGTCCAAAACCTCTGAATTTTATGGTGACCAACTGAAACGGCAGGTGGTCGCGTCATTTATCGAGGGGAATGACACTGAAAATAAGATCCACTTCCACAATAGATTATGTCGGTCCATTCCTTTAGATACCTTGCCCGCAACATTTTTGAGCTTCTATCCAAATCCATATTTTTGTCGGTTCATATGCCCAACATTTTGAAACCCCCCTTAAATATATAGTTTTTTTATACCCTCAGCATTTATGCTAACGAGGGTATATACACTTTCATACGGGCAAAATGTGCCTCATCGAAATAATGGTTTTAGACCCCAAGTATGTTTGGACGAAATGTGTTTCAGACAATTTGGAGTCGATTGAGCAATGTCCGTCCGTCTGTCTGTCTGTCTGTCGGTCTGTCTGGCTGGCTGGAGCGCACGATAACTCTCGAACGGATGAACCGATTCGGTTCAAATTTTGGCTTTCGTAATATTTTGCCCAAACTTAGTTTAAGTTCGAAGATAAGCTATATCGGTCCACTTCTTCCGGTACCACCCCCACAAAAGTTCGAAAATGTTCGGAAAATTTGTGCGCACGATAACTCTTGAAGGGAGTAACCGATTTGGTCCATACTTTGCCCATCGTGGAGCGTGTACCAGACTTAGATCAGGTTTTAATATGGACTCAATCGGTCCACTCCGTCGGGTACCTCCCATACAAATATTTGGAAAATTTCAGTTTAGGACCATCTCTCGAATCGCTTTGATTTTTGCTTTAGCAACTTGTATTCACTGTCCTCCATACGCCGGTATAAGTTTCATCAGGGGCAAGTCCATACTTCCTGAGAAAATAGCCTGAATGTTGCAAAAAACCCCTATGATACCGTGTGAGGAGGTTGGAGGGCAAAATAACTCTCGAACAGGTCTGCCGATTCGGTCCAAAGTTTGGCCTTAGTAATATTTTGTCCAAACATAGTTTAAGTTCGAAGATAAGCCATATCGGTCCACTCCTTCAGGTACCTCCCCCACAAAAGTTCAAAAATGTTCGGAAAAATTGTGCGTACGATAACTCTTGAAGAGAGTGGCCGAATTGGACCATACTTTACACATCCTAATATATCTACCAGATATAGATCAGGTTCAAATATGGACTATATTTGTCCACTCCATCCGGTACCCCCCACGCAAAATTTCGGATACATGTTCACTTTAAGACCTGCTTTCGAATCGGTTTGATTTTTGTTGAAGCAACTTGCATTCGCTGCCTCAATTGCGATGGTAAAAGTTGTTTCAGGGGCAAGTCCATACTTCTTGAGCAAACATCCCTGAAGTTGTAAAAAACCCCTATGGTACCATATGTAGTGGCTGGAGATCCATTCTTTTTAGTATCTCCTCCGCAAAACTTTTGATCTCTAATCCTAATCAACACTTTTGTCAGTTCAAACGCCCACGGGCTGAGGGTATATCTCTGTCGGCAAAGCCGACTGATACTTTTTTACTTGTTTTGTGGGAAAAGGTGTTTTAATTCACACAGGCTACGGGTATATCTCTGTCGGAAAAGCTGATCCTTTCTTACTTGTTCGACGTATGAATTTGCCGACAAAAAAAGTTTTGCGGAGAAGGTACCTGAAGGAATGTATCGACTATTTTGGAAGTGGATTTTATGTTGGGAGTCATTCCGTTCAATTGATGTCGCTCCCAGCAGTAATTTTAGTTGGTCGCCGTATGATTTAGAATTTTTGCATCATTATGTCAGGAAGCATGGGCTCGCCCATAAAAACATAATATCGCTGTAAACAGGACCACAAGGAGTACCATCATTAAACATTTGCAATGGATTCTCGAACAAACCACAAACTGCACATAAGCAGAAATGTTGAACTTTTCTGAGGGAGGTACCCTAATGCATATTTTCGACTTTAAACTAAGTTTGGATAAAATATTGCGAGATCCAAAGAAGAGATATCGAGCGCATTATTTTGGCAAAACATTTTGCGGACATTTTTGGGAAAATATCGATAGGAGGGGACCGATAAGAAACATCTTCGGATTTTATCTGAAATTCGCAGAAATGTTACTATATGCAAAATTTAGACCGGTTCGAAAGTTGTTTGGCGCACCAGCCATTACAAATAGTGGCCGTAGGGAGTTTTTTTACAGCTTTCGGGCAATTTTCTCAGAAACTATGGAATTGCCCTTGAAAAAACTTGTACCGTCATAAAAAGGCCCCGAGAACAACATGTTTCCAAAAATTAAAACGATGCGCGAGCAAGCCTTAAACTGCACTTTTCCGAAATTGTATGTGGAATAGGGTTATGACTTTTTTACAACCTCATATCCCTGTATCATAGCGTGATGAGTTTTGCCATAAGATTACATAAAATCTTAATTATAAGGTGATTCGGTGAAAAAACCTCACGCACAAAATGATTTTAAAATTTGAATTTAGCAAAATTATGGACAATTTTTTGAAGTCACTGAAAACAGATATATAATTGAAAATAAACTTTAGAGCCACATGAGATAATTAAAATGACATAAAATTTATTTCTCACTATTTTCCTTCAATTCTGAGAATCGTAAAAATTTCGTAAACGCTTCTATTCAAAAATATAATTTTTTAACAAAAAACAAAAAATTTAAAATTTTTTCAAAGTGACTTTTTTCGCGACTTTTTTAATATTTGAATGAAATACACGTTATTATAGATATTAGTAGGCTTATATTTATTCATTCGTGCAACAAAAAATAATTTTTTGAAAAAAATTTTTTTTTCATTTCATATATTTTTTCAAAAAATTATTTTTTTAAAATCGATTTGTGCGTGAACTTTTTTTATATTTCAATGAAATAAACGATAGCATAGTGATTAATAGGCAAAAGTTCATTCATCCCTGCTACAGGAAATCATTTTTGAGGAAAAATGTCAAAAAGTCATAACCCTAATGTGGAAGCCTATATACCATCTTAAGCCTAAAGGCTGAGGGTATAAAAACTGCGTAGACATTCCTCAATATGACTTCGAAAATCTTTTTCTGTTAATGTCGCGAACAATAATTTATCTTTTTTTATCACTTGTTGAGTTGTTTATTTTTTGCTTTCTAGTTACGATTACTACATTTCTTCACTTTCTGTTTTTGCAATTGTAATTATAAATGTTTTGTTTTTTTATTTCATTATCTTTTAAAGTTTTTTATTCTTTCCACTCTGACATTGTGTATATTTCATAGTTTTTTTTTTTTTTTTTTTTTTTTTTTGTTTCCAATCTATTCGCCAACAACTTTTTTGTACTTCATAAAAAACGATTTGCTTTTATCTCCGGCAAATGTCACTGATAAAAAAACTTAACAATAGGTTGTGTGTACAACCTATAAAATTCATAACAAACAACGGCGAAGAATGCAGAAAGAGGGGAACGATTGGAACTTAAAAAAATAATATTTTGTTAAAATCGGTGTAAGTAACTTTAATTAATGCGTACAAAATAATTTTAAATTATTTTTGGAAATAAATACAATTTTTATATCTGGAATGGATGGATGCTTCTTTACCTTAAGATTCAAAGAACACATTATTATCGTCTGTAATTGATTTACAAAGTAGTATATGGGGCCAAATGCATTAGTTTTCCACCCTTTCTCAATGTTCTTAATTTTTTTAAACACCAAGTGTATGTAATGTGTGTATACATTATTTAACAAAAATTCACTTTCTTTGTTAATGCGTTGTTATTAATAAATATAATTTGTATTGCAAATTATTCATTATGAAAGTTTCGAAGAACGTATTCTACGTGTATAATTATCTAGGAAATTTCCGAAACAATTGAATTCAAAATTGAAATTTCTAATTAAAAAACACGTTCATAAAACAGGCATGTAGTGTTGCAACCAAAAATTATGAAATGAACACGTTCCAATGTCTAAACCCACAGAGAGCTTAAGAAGGAAACCTGTCATATTGGAAATCAATTAACAAATGTTTTGTTTGTTTTTTTGTTTTTAGCAAATTTACGTAAATTAAAAAAATAAATGACACATGACATAGGAATTTTCTTACGCGTGCACCTTTTAGTTCCCGTAGATTTTCCTTATAGACAATCTCCTATTGGAACTTCTTCGATGGATCAGTAGACAATACGAGGGCTGCTCGATAACTTTATGGCATAGGCAATACTGAGTGTTGCCAGGCGCCATTTGGAATTTTTTGGAAAGTTTGACATACGACCATGTGTTGTGTTGTTTACAGCGAATTGAAAAAAATCACTTTGCAAAAAAATTGAATTTACTTGTGAAAATGTTCGTCCGATAATATTTCACAACTTTCGACGTGAGGATAATCACGGCAAGAATGCATCGATCAAATTAAATCTGTGTACCATCCTATAGCACTATGAAAACCCGGTTTAATGAATTCAATCGTTACCGACACTCGGTAAAAAACGATGGTCGTGAGGGTCATCCAAAAAGAGGTGTTGTGCCAGAAAAAAATTAAGCCCTGCGTGAACGGATAATGCAAGGTCGCCATTTTATATACCGTAAGATAGAAGCATCTTTGGACATTTCCTCCACCAACTAACATTTGATATTGCATGAAGACCTGGTCGTAAAAAGTTGGATGGTCTGCTATCAACAGAAGGCCTTAAGCTGTCTTCTAACAATGATGACCTTCAGTATGTCTTCTATCAACAGAAGGCCTTTAGGGAGTCTCTATCAATAGAAGACTTTTAGTAAGTTTTCTATCACCAGGTCTTCCATCAACAGAAAGCCTATCAATATAAGGAATTTAGGAGATCTTCTATCAACTGAAACCCTTTAATAAAGCTCTTATCAACATGAGACCTTTTGTGGGTATTCTATCAAGAAAATGCCTTAAGGTGGTTTTCTACCAACAGAAGACCTTTAGGAAGGCTTTTATCAACAGAAAACCTTTATGAGGTCTTCTAATAACAGACGAATTAATGAGGTCGTCTAACAACAGAAGATCATTAGGAGGGTGTCTTTTATAAACATAAGCCCTTCAAGAGGTCTTCTATCACAAGATGACCTTTACGAGGTTTTCTATCAAAACCTTTTGGAGGGCTTCTATCAACAGAAGATTTTTAAGCAGTCTCCTATCAAGAGAAGACTTTTGTGTGGAGTTCTATCAACAGAAGAGCTTTTGCAGGTCTTCTATCACCAGAAGACCATTCTGAAGACTTCTATCAGCATAAGACCTTTAGGTGGGCTTCTATCAACAGAACTCCTTCAGGAAGTATTCTACCAACACAAGATTTTTAGAAGGTATTCTATTGAGAGAAGATCTTAAGAAGTTTTTTTTTTAAAAGAAGCCCCTAAGGGGGCCTGCTTCTTAGCAGGTTTTCTATATACGGAAAATCTTCATATGGTCTTCTATTAACAGCAGACCTTTATGAGGTGTTCTTTCAACAGAAGATTTTTAGTAGATATTCTATTGAGAGAAGACCTGGTGTTATATCAACAGAAGGCCTTAAGAGGGTATCCTATAAAGAAAAGACCTTAAGGTAGTCTTTTATCAACAGAAGATTTTTAGTAGGTATTCTATTGAGAGAAGACCTGGTGTTCTATCAAGCCTTCAGGAGGGTCTTCTATCAATATAAGGTCTTAAGGAGGTCTTCTATCAAAAGAAAACCTGAAAGAAGTCTTCGATGAAGCGAAGACCTTTAAGAGGTCTTCTATTAAGAGAAAACCTTTAATAAAGCTTCTATCAATGGGATATCCTATCAAGAAAAGACCAAATTCTGGTCTTCTATCAACAGAAGACCTTTCTTCTTCTAGCACCTTTCGTCAACAGAAGAACTTTAGGAGGTTTTCTATGAACAGAAGACTTTTATGGTGTCTTATATCAACAGAATATCTTTAGGAGAACTTTTATCAACAGAAGACCTTCAGGAGGCCTTCTACAAACAGTAGACTTTTAGGAGGTCTTCTATCAACAGGAGACTTTTACGATATCTTATATGAACAGAAGACCTTTATGAGGTCTTCGAATAACAGAAGAATTTATGAAGTTTTCTATCACTAGAAGATTTTTAGGAGGGTATCTTTTATAAAGAGAAGCCCTTTACGAAGTCTTCTATCAGGACCTTTGTGAGGTATTCTATCAATAGAAGAGCTTTTACAGGTCTCCTATCACCAGAAGACCATTCTGAGGTCTTCTAGCAGCATAAGACCTTTAGGTGGGCTTCTATCTACGGAAGTCATTTGGTAGGGTTTCTATCTACAGAATATGGTTAGGACAGTTTCTATCGACAGAAAACTTTTAGAAGAGCTTCTATCACAATGAGATCTTTAGGAGATCTGCTATCAACCGAAGACTTTTAGGAGAGTTTCTATCATCAGAAAACTTTTCGGAGGTCTTCTATCAACAGAAAACTGTTAAGAGAGCTTCTATTAACAGAAGACCATTGACAGACTTCCATCAAGAGAATACCTTTAGGAGAGATATCAACAGAAAATCTTTAGGAGAACTATCAACAGAAGATCTTTAGGAGGTCTTCTACAAGGTGGCGCAAAAGTAATCTTCCTATAAGAAAATGCTGTAACTTTTGCGATTGGCCCCTAATGTCAGTTCTGTTTTGACATTTGTGTAGTAAACACATGTAAAATACACGTTAATAAACAATGTTACGCTACACTGCTCCAGAACGCGGAATATTGGTGACTATTTATTTGGCCAATAATCGGTCGGTGACTTTGGCACAACGTGAATTTCGTCGCAGGCGTTTAGCCGCTCGCCTCGAAGAGACTGGCACAACACGTGATGCTGCCATGCATGGCAGACCCCGGAGTATCCGTTCTGCAAAGAATATTGCTGCTGTAGCCGAGGATGTCATGGAAGCGCCGTCGACATAGGCCTGACGACGTGCCACGCAAATGGGTATCAGTTGACGGTCTTTACAGCGAATTTTGGTACAAGATTTGAAGATGTTTCCGTACAAAGTCCAGACGGTGCATCAGCTGTTAGATGCTGACCGCCAATCGCGTCTAACATACGATCAAGCCATCCTTAATCACCACCAACAGGAAGATGATTTTTCATCAAAAATAATCCTGAGTGATGAGGCGCTCCAGACTTCTTTTTGTGGGGCTTTTTGAAGTCGCCGGTTTATGTCAACAAGCCTCAGACTCTTTCAGCTCTTAAAGACAATATCCGCCAAGAATGTGAGGACCTATCGCCGGAAGTTTTGGCCAAAGTGATGGAAAATGGCATAAAAAGGGTTCAAAAGACAATAAACTGTGGCGGCGGCCATTTATCTGATATCATATTCTCGACTTGATGTAAAAAAAATTAAAAGATCAAATAAAAATAATCCACAAGAAAAATCAAAGTTTTTAATTTTCATTTTTTAAATTACAGCCAAAAAACTTCGGAAGATTACTTTTGCGCCACCTTGTATGAACATAAGACCTTTAGGACAGCTTCTATGAACAGGAAACTTTTACAAGAACTTCTAGGAGGGCTTCGATCACTAGAACAGTTTTCTGAGGTTTTCTATCAAAAAACAAACAACCTTTAGGACGCGTTCTATCAACAGAAGACTTTTACGATGACATCTATCTTCAGAAGTCATTTGAAACGACTTCTATACCAGAAGGCCGATATGAGGTCTTCTATCACCAAAAGTCCTTTTGGAGTTCCTCCATCAACAAAAGACCTTTTGAGGGCTTCTATCAATAGAAAACCTTAAGGAAGGTTTCTATTAAAAAGACCTTTAGGAGGTTCTCTATTAACGAAGACCTTGCATGGAGAAACAAGTGGCTTGTGCAGATGTTTATCTTCTATCAACTGAAGTCCTTTTGGATGTGTTTTATCGTGAGAAGACACTTTGAAGGTCTTATAGTAACAGAAGTCTTTTAGAAGGTTTTCTATCAACAGAAAACTATAAGAGAGCTTCTATTAATAGGAGACATTAAGGATGACTTCCACCAACATACATAAATCATTTAAGAGGTTTTCTATCAATAGACGACCTTTAGGTCGTCTTTAAAGCGATTTTCAGTAGATAGAAGAATATCAAGGGAGGACTATCTGTAGATCCATCGTTTCACATTTCATAGATTTACCATAGAGTGGTAATACCATCTTCAAAATGTTTGGCATCTACCTTATAGCTCATGGCTTGCCAAGTTTAGTTTGGTGTGGCTGCCATGATCAATGTGTGCAACATTGTAGCAAAGAAAACTTGGCTCACTGCGTTGTTATTGTTAAGACAAATTTCATGAAACTTTGTTGATATCTTGTGACATACAACAACAAACAGTAAGCTGCTGCTGATGGTCATGAAGAGGATGAAGATAAACGTTTCAGAGAAGAAGAAAAAAACGTTTAACGTTTAACATTAAAGTCACGCGTAGGTGTTTAACAGACAAACGATGTTTAATTGCTAATTGTTCGAAATGCAAGACAGTTTGTTGGAGGAGACAGACGAGCCAACAAACAACACTCCCTTTGCTGTGGGATCAATGTTTTTAGACGGGGTTAGGAGTGGTAGGTGGCATTGCTTGTATACTCACTAAAAAGAACTTTTAAAAATAAAATATGAAGTTCATCATAGCTAAGATTACCTAGATCAGAATCAGATAGACTAACTCCGATGAAGATTTCAAAACAATCTTCTTAAAGCCTTTAAACTGTAAGTAAGCGATAAGTGTGAACTTTTGTGAGGCAGGTACTCGAAGTTGTTGTCCAACATAAACCTTCTTGGAACTTGGATGTCTTTTGAGAGAAATTTTTCAATGTATAAACGTTGAATGTAATTTATTTTTTTTAGTATATCAAGACAAAATACTTGATTCGAATCAGCACGGACCATAGAATCAAGGACGATTAAGAAACAACTGGCTACCAACCAAAACGCCAGGACCTAAAAAAGGCAACCTTACATGGAGAGACACAAAAATGAGGGCAACTAATAGTGTAAACTAGAGATGCTTTGTGGAAGCCCAATTTTCCCAAATCTGAATACCAAAATCTGACTTTCGATATTGTTTCAGTAAAGAGAGTGTTCTTAAATAAAATTATTATAATATTAAAATAGAGGTTCTTTTCCATTCCACCGGTTTAATTCTCACAATTATGTTTGTTGAATATTTTACGAGCGAAAATTTGTTAATTGCAAATTAGGTTGTCTTTATTATTTTAATGACCATTCGTTTTATTATTTTTTTAGACGGACTCACTAACAGTATAGCCCCACTGCTACATGATATTATGGAGGAATAAACGACCATGTATGTACGACTAGAGGGATTGTGTAAAGATAAATGTCATAACCCCTCTTCTATAATTAGTATCACTTGTCGTTTTATTGTCATTTAAAGTTTATGTCATATGTTGTTGTATAACAACAACAACGACTAATACAATGACAACTTTAAACATTAAACAGCTATAAAAATAAAGCAACAACCAACAACTTTTATCTTTCAACTGTGTTGTTCTTGCTTTGCTGCTTTATTAATATTCATGAAAATGGAGGGGGGAGGTAGGCTATAAAATTATATTTTCTCTTGTGGTGTTTTCTTCTTCTTTCTTTCTTGCTTTGTTGTCCTCTCATCAAAAATATTAAAATAAAAATACATAATACAAGTTGTCGCCGATCGTATATGGCGATCATTTACTTAATGATGATATTTAGTTGCCATTAGGAGGAGATTTCGTCAATATAGGTAATGGATATTTGATCACTTTGATCACTGATTTTATTTTTGGGGAATCAATTAGTGAGAAGTTTTATATGTTCCTTTCCATTAAAATTTAACTCATGAGGGGTTTTTAACTATATATGTTTGTGCGTATATGAAAATATTGAATAAAGTTGATTGAACTTTAAATAATACTTGGCTTCTTAAAATCATATGCACGGTAATTGTTCAAAAGGGTATCTTAATCATTTATGTTGGTATGGAAATGTTTATCGGAGTGGAGAGTTCTATTGAATCACAGACGAAAGGAACATGTAACAATATTTCGAAAATGTTAAACTTACATTAATAGTTATGTCAAAAAGTTTGCACTTACCTAAAAAGAAAGAAAATATATAAATTAATGTTTTATAAAATTAGAAGAATTAAAATTAATGAATATAAGAAGATACCAAGGAACGGTCCTGACCGGTTTTAACATGGCAAAGCCCAGGATTTATCTTGGTCCCTCTTTTATCTCAAGTGGACACTGACCTCCCCGTGGTGTCACCTGGCGAACTGCCTTTAACACCCGTTAAAGGTAGTGAGCTAACATGTGCCGCGCGTTCACCCATAAGAACGTTAAAAACTTGGGTTTGGGCGTGGGGTTAGTAACCCTCCCCTAGAAAGAAACAGCCTACTATGAAAAAACTAATGAAAAGAAAAACAAACCCCTCTAAAGTTGACGAACCCCGCACCTGTAGTGCGATTCTCTAACTCATTTTTTGAGTTAACGACAAAAATCGGTAAAATTAAAGCTCAAAATTATGAATGAAAAGTTCAAATAAAAGTTGACAACACTCCTCCTATCGGTAGAACTTTACGACTGCTTTTTATTCGTCGCTAACTTACCGAAAAACATCGGTAATTACCGAAATTATAAGCATTTTAATTTTAACGACAATTGTCGGTAACTCAAAAAATAAGTTAGAGAATCGCACTACTGGATTGTTCGCACTCTTTATAAAGAAGGTGCAGTCTTCGCATTGGCAGACGTACTTGAAAAGTACAAGGCCGATATTACTGCCAGACAGGAAATACGATGGATTGGGAAAAGCGTCACAACAACACCTAAAGGTGACGCACTGTAATATAGCTGCCATGAAACAAAGCATGAGTTTGGTTGCGGATTTGTAGTTGGTCGGAGGTTAAAACATCTGGTCTCCAGCTTCACCCCAGTGAATGAAAGACTTGCTGTAATTCGAATAAAAGCTAAATTCTTCAACATCAGCTTTATTTGCGCTCATGCTCCCCCTGAACAGAACAAAGATATATTTTACGAGCGCTTAGAAGAAACGTATGACCTTTGCCCGTTGTGATAGATGGAAGACATTCATCAAGCGTGTTGGATGTACGAACGTTCCGAGGTGCAAACATAGACTCGGATGACTACCTTGTTGCAACAAAGGTACGTACCAGATTAAACGTAGCAAACAAAGTACGAACAGACACAACACGGAAGTTGGACATCGGTAATCTGCAATCACAACAGATAACCACAGTATATTCCACTCAACTGGCCTAACTGTTTAATCAAAGCACTCCTCGTCCCGATAACATATCAGGACAATTGCAAAACATTGCCCACTCCATGCAAGCAGCCGCAAAATCAGTACTTGGATACCAGAGACCTCCACCAAGGAATCCATGGTATGACCAGGAGTGTCGTGCTGCTACCGAAGAGAAAAATGCGGCATATAGGGCTACTTTACAATCAGTAGCAACGCGTAGCGCACGAGAGAGGTATCCCGAGAAAAGGAGACAGGAGAAACGTCTTTTCCGCAGGAAAAAGGGAGAGAGATGGAAAAGCGGGAGCGGGAGAATGATGTCCGAAAATTCTACGAAAGAGTGAAACATCAAACTGATGTCTTTGGAACTGGCACATCCTCCTGGAGAGACCAGCAAGGTAATCTGGTAACTGATACAGATAGTGTGCTAAGGATATGGAAAGGGCATTTTTCCAAACTGTTGGTATCCTATAGTAGTGAAGTCGAGGAAGATACCACAGATCCAATCCCAGAAGATGGTATTGAATGTATACCACCCGGCCAAGATGAGGTAAAGACAGCAATAAACCGGCTGAAGAATAATAAGGAAACAGGAGCTGATGGCCTACCAGCCGAGCTGTTTAAAACCGGAAGCGACACGCTGATAAGGTGTATGCATCAGCTAGCAGGAAGAACGCGTACCCGACGATTGGAACCTGAGCATCCTGTGTCCTGTCCATAAGAAAGGAGATAAGACTTTATGCTCCAATTATAGGGGCATAAGTCTTCTCCCTGTTGCCTACAAGATAGTGTCAGGGATATTGTGCGAACGACTAAATCCCACGGTCAACGAAATAATTGGACCATACCAATGCGGATTTAGACCTGGCAAGTCCACCATTGACAAGATATTTACCCTGCGGCAAATCCTGGATAAGACCCAAGAGATGCAGATCGACACCTACCACCTTTAGGTCGATTATAAAGCAGCCTTCGACAGCCCGCTACGTTCAAAGGTATTCCAAGCAATGCCTGAATTTGGTATCCCCGCAAAGCTCATTCGGCTTTGTAAAATGACTCTAACTGACACAAGATCTTCAGTTAAAATAGGAAAGAACCTCTCCGAAGAGATTTGTAGCAAAAGAGGTTTCAGGCAAGGAGACAGACAGCCTTTCCTGTGATCTTTTCAACATCCTGCTAGAAAAGGTTATACGAGAGGCAAACGCCAAACGATGTGGCACAATCTACACCAATTGCCACATGTTACTTGTTTATGCTGATGATATAGACATCATGGAACGATCAGTAAAATAAGTAACCGATACCTTTATGAAGGTCGAAGGAGAATCTGCTAAAATGGGTCAGGCGGAAAACGGCGAGAAGACCACGCTGATGGTGTCGACGCGCAATGCCTCCATTGAGATAGGGCCAATTGTTGAAGTTGGTTCCTATAATTTTGAGGTAGTAAAAGACTTCATATACCTCGGCACCACCGTAAACACAACAAACGACCTCAGTTGTGAAATAAAAGGAAGAATTGTATTGGCCAACAGATGCTACTTTGGCTTAAGTAAGCTCTTTAAAAACAACGCCACAACTCAAACAAAAATAACGCTTTACAAAACACTGATACTACCCGTGCTCATGTATGGTTCCGAAGCATGGATGCTTGCGCAAGTAGTGCTTGGCGTGTTTGAGAGAAAAATTCTTCGAAAGATCTACGGACCAATCTGCGTCGACAGTGAATATCGACGTCGTATGAACCACGAGCTGTATCTGCTATACAACGACATCAATATAGTTAAACGTACCGAGATGCAGCGATTGCGTTGGCTAGGCCATATAATAAGAATGAGCGATGATGAACCCGCTAAAAAGGCGTATAAATTCTAGCCACATGGCGGTGCACAGAATTGGCCGGCCAACGAATAGATGGCGCAAAGAAGTGGATGAAGAAATGACAAGGCGCGGTATTCCAAAATGCGAAGCACTAAACAGAGAGAATTGGAGATCTTTTCATAGTTCGCTCTATGGAACAAATGTTCTGTAATGGGTCAGCTAAGTAAATAAGAATTAAAAATATAATAATTATTCCACAACCATCCCAGAAGGGACAAGGGATACTTCTCTCAAATCAATGAGTGCACCCCGATTCATATTAGCTCAATGGATATGGGACCAAAATTACACTCAGGCATTCAGCGTGCATTGCACCACGGTACCACCCAAGGATTAAAAGTTCAGTTAATGTAAATGGTGTTTTATATAGAGAAATTCGTTATATGTACAATATTATGGGTGGATTACATCGTTTAAATGTCCACTGCCATTTTCCATTTTTTGTTTTGTTTTGAAGTGGCTAATAATAACTTAATCGTCATATTGATAGCCGAGTAACAATAAACCTTATATCGTATAATCTAAACCTATTATGATTGTTATGTGGGATTATGTAGAGAAAAGCCATATCCAAATGTAACACCAGTCGACCATAATTTCTTAATGCAAACAATGATATCAATGGCAGCTTTGAGGGTATATACTCGTACATATAAGTTTATCAAAGAATATTTCAATATTAGGTTGAGATGAATACAAGAGGTAATCTCAATAAGTATTGTTTTTCCTAGCGTAAGTTCATGTTTAAATTAGATACGGTGCCAAAAATATTTATTTAACATGAAACGTAGCCTAAAAGTATGCACCGCACATTTTAGTTTCGAATGGATTTCCAGGAGGTTCGATGAAATATAATGAAACAATCTCAACCTTTGACATGCCTTTTCGTCTTCTATTGATAATAAGACCTCCAAAAGGGGTCTTCTATAGATAGAAAACCTATTACAGGGTCTCTTATAAATATAAGTCCCTCTAAAATTACATTTCGTAGATATTAGACCTCATAAACTAGTTTCTTTTCTTCTATATATTGAAAGACATTTAAATATTTGGATGAGTGGAATATAAGAGCTGATGTGGATGAGTATATTTTTCTTTATAGGGAAGCTCATGCTTAGTACAGTTGAAATGTTTTCCAAAAGTAGCCTAAAAGTATGCACCACACATTCAATTCTGGTTTAGATCTCCAGGAGGTGTGATGCAATGAAATGAAGCTCATTTCTCTAAAGAACGCCAAAACAACCAAGGCCAAAAGATTTAATCGTATTTATGTATGTCCTTATTATCTAAAATATTAAAATCCTCGGCGAAACACCCCAATACATCCAACTCAAGAGTACCATCGAAACAAAGATATGAAAATGAAATGAATACAAATCATTGAGCAGATATTGTTGAATGGAAACCAAAAACAAAGTTGATGGAAATACAGCCAGCAATATCGTATAAGTCTTTACAGAGACTCACTGGCTCAATGGCTGGCTGACTGACTGAACGAGAAACCAATCCTCATAATACAACATCAAAGTGGGACTACGTATTTTGAATACAGACGGACACATCACTCACACTAACACACACACTCAAAGCCAAGACAATCAGTCAGTGAGGCAGCTAGCACCGGGCCCAGAAAACTACACAGACGTGAACAGCAGCAGCAGAAAAAACTGGCCTAACAACTTCTCGTTTTGCCTTTTTTGTACGACAACAAAAAGAAAGATTGATAAAAATACATACAACAACAAAACACTGGCAAATGTTCAATGATGTTTGGAAGAGCAAATCGATTGAGCTGAGCTGAGTAGCTCTTGCTACTTGTGGTGTTTCCCCCTTTTATTTGTTCTCTTGATCTCCACGAGTCATTGGTAAACGTATTATGGCCAAATACAAAAATAAAGCGGCTTAAAATAAGACAAACAACCGACACAGAGATAAGTAAAAGAAACCAGAAATCTAAATAAAAACACAGAAATCGTTCTCTCTCAAGCCGCTCCGTATCGTGTATTTGAGACTCCGTCAACAAATGGAACCAGCCTAAAACAGAGAAGACAAAATAAAGTGCAGAATATGTTAAGAGTTTGCGCGCAGGCGCTCAAGAGAGACAACAACAATCAACACTAGTGGTCCCCCACCAAATGAAGGGAATGACAAGTCATCAACAACAACAACAACAAAACATCAGCTTAGCAGCAGCCACACAAAACTCATTTCAATTTTTTATTTTCTTAATCTCGCCAGGAATAAACAATCACAACAACGTCAACTACAACTAATGTCCAACAACAATAACTACATAACGTAACAACAGAATTGAGCAGACTAAACGTACAACAAACCAACTAACCGCGCGCCTTAAATTTTCATCATGCGGTTTGCGTTTAAGTTTCACGACCAAGCCAAGCCGTACAAAAGAAGGTGATCAGGCCAAACAATCGTTAAAGACAATCAATGATGACGACGAACATTTCAGAGCCATAAAAAACGAACAACAGCAACGCCGAATACATGTTGTGATTGTAAAAGAGGTAAACGGCAAAGGGTGTGAGGAGAGGTGAGAAGTGCTTCAAAAGGCCCAAAACGAGACCAAAATATTAAAAATATGGCCCAAATTTCAAAAATAAAAAACTAAAATAAACTTTACGAAAAATAAATAAAAATCTTAAAACTTGCAAAGAAAACAGAAACAGTGTAGTTTGTTGGGGGAACTTGAACAGTGGTGGAAAAAAAAATAAAGTAGAAAATTACAACATGGAAAACTGTCAAAAGATCTTTTACAGATCTTCTACCATAAAGCGATCTCAAATCCTCCTAAAGGAGAAGAGTGGGTATTCTATTACAAGACAAAATATCTCCTAAAGGGGGTTCCTATAGAAAGAAAACCACCCAAAGGATGTTAGGAGACCTCATAAATGAGCCTTAAATAGATAGAAAAGCTGCCAAAGGGATCTTCTATAGAAATAAGACATCCTGCAGTAGTCTTCTAAAGATAAAATACCTCTTAAAAGGGGTCCCATGATGAAATAGACCTCTAAAATGGGACATGTATAGAAACCAAACCCCCTAAAAGAAGTCTCCAACAGCTACAAGACCTTCTAAAGGGGCCTTCAATAGAAACAAAACATCACTATAGATAGATGACCTCCTAAAAGGTCTTCTATAGCTAGAAGACCCTCTAAAGGAGCCTTATATACAGAACACCTTCTGAAGGGGTTTTCTATAGATAGAAGACTTCCAATAGGGGACTTCTTTATATATAAAACCCCTTAAAGGAGTCTTCTATAGAGAGAAGATTTCCAATAGAAGTTTTCTATAGAAAGAAGACCTCTTAAAGGGGTCTTCTATAGACAAAATACATTCAATAGGGTATTCTATAGACAGAAGATATCCTAAAGCGATCTTCTATTGATAGAAGACTTCCTTAAGTGGTCTTATTCAGATAGGAAACCTCCTAAAGGGGCTTTCTATTGAAAGAAGACATCCTAAACGGTTCTGCTATTGCTAGAGGACACCCTAAAGAGTTGTTTCATAGATAGAAGACCTCCGAAAGGGGTCTTTTATTGATAGTAGGCCAACTAAAGGGGTCTCATATTGTTAGAAGGCATCCCAAAGGGATCTTCTATTGATAGAAAGCCTCCTAAAGGGGTCTTCTATTGATATAAGGCCTCCTAAAAAGCGCTTCTATTCAAAGAAGATGTTCTAAAGGGTTCTTCTATTGATAAAGGGGCATCCCAAAGGGGTCTTCTGTTGATAGAATGCCTCCTAAAGCGGTCTTCTATAGATAGAATAAATTCTAACGGGATCACCTATTGATAGAAGGCTTCCTAAGGGGGTCTCATTTTAAAAGGAGACCTCCTTCAATTAAAAGAAAAGGTTCTAAAGGGTTCTTCTATTGTTAGAGGATCTCCTAAAGCATTCTTTCATATATAGAAAACCTCCGAAAGGGATCTTCTTTTGATAGTAGGCATACTAAAGGAGTCTTCTCTCGATAGAAAGCCTCCTGAAGGGGTATTCTATTGATAAAAGACCACATTAAGGGGCTTTCTATAGACAGAAGATATCATGAAGGGGACTTCTATTGTCAGAAAATCTCCTAAAGCTATTTTCTATTGATAGAAGACTTTCTAAAGGAGTCTTCTATTGATAATAGAACTCTAAAAGGGTGTTTCTTCAGACAGAAAACCTCTTAAAGGATCTTCTTCGGAAAGAAACCCTGATGAAAGCCCTCCTAATGGGGTCGTCTATTGATAGAAAATATCGTTAGGGGGTCTTATTCAGATAGAAAACCCCCTAAATAGGCATTCTATTGAAACAAGACGTCCTAACGTGCTCTTCTATTGCTTGAGGACTTCTTCTTTCATAGATAGAAGACCTTCGAAAGGAGTCTTTTATTAATAGAAGGTATCCTAAGGGCGTCTTTGATAGTAGTCATGCTGATGGGGTCTTCTATTGATAGAAGACCACATGAAGGTGCCTTCTATAGACAAAAGATCAGCTTAAGGGTCCTTCTATAGACGGAAGATCTCACGAAGCGGTTTTCGATTGATGGAAATGGACCTTCTATTGGTGGGAGACCTCCTAAAGGAGTATTCTATTTATAGAAGGTCTCTTAAAAGTGCATTATATTTATAGAAGTCGTTCTCAAAGAGCCTTCTATTAACAGAAGCCCTCCTAAAGGGATATTGTATTGATAGAAGGGTGATAGGTGTCTTCTTTTGATAGAATACCTATTAAAGGTGTCGTTGATAGGATACCTCTTAAAGGGTTTTTCTATTCTCAGAATATATTCTAAAGGGATATAGATAGAAGACCTTATATTGATATAAGACCTCCTAAATGTGCCTTTTGTTGATAGAAGATATCTCAAAGGGGACTCCTATTAATAGAGGACTCTTAAAGGGGTATTCTATTAAAAGAGGCCTCCTAAAAGGATCTTCTATTGATAGAAGACCTCCTATAGGGGTCTTCTATTGATAGATGACCTCCTAAAGAAGCCTTCTATTGGTAGAACACTTCCTGATGGAACATCCTATTGATAGAAGACCTCCTAAAGGACTCTTCTATTGCTAATATAGCTATAAAGGGGAGCTCTTTAGACAGGAAACCTCTTCTTCGGAAAAAAAACTTCCTAAAGGGATCTTGTTTTGATAGAAGACCTCCTATAGTGCTCCTCTATTGACAGAAGGCGTCCTCAAGGGTCTTCTATATATAGAAGACCTCATAAAGTGGTCTTCTGATAAGTGTAGACCACCAAAGTGATCTTTCATAGATAGAAGATTTTTATAAAGGGCTCTTCTATTGATGCGAGACCGCCTAAAAGGGTTTTCTGTAAATAGAAGACCGAAGGGGTTTTGTATAAGTAGAAGACCTCTTAAAATGGTCTTCTGAATATAGAAGGCCGCTTAGGAAGGTTCTAAAGAATGCTTTCTACGAAATAAAGCCTTTAATGTGGCTTCTCTGGACAGAAGACAATCAATTAATGGCGTTTCATATTTTCAGAAACCGCATTATGTGGTCTTCTGTACATATGGGTTCTTTTATAGACCTTTAGAAGGGGTCTTCAGCACATAGAACAACTCGTAAAGGCATATTTTCTGTATAAAAGACCTTCTTCTACATTCTATTGATAGAAGGCATCCGAAGTGTTTTCTATTGATAATAGAGCTCATGAACGGTCTTATTCGGAAGGCAAAACTTCCTAAAAGGATCTTGTGTTGATAGAAACCCTTTATAGTGCTCTTCTATTGACAGAAGATCTCCTAAAGGGGTCTTTCAAAGATAGAGGAGGTACTCTATCTTCTATTTATAGAAGACTTAATAAAGTGGTCTGCTAGTGATAGAATGCCTCATAAAAATTACTTCTGGTAATAGTAGACCTCCTAAGGTATAATCTATTGACAGAAGATTTCTTAAAGGGCTCTGCTATAGATAGAAGTAGTTGGTCTTCTATAAATAGAAGACCTAAAGGAGTCTTCTATAAACAGAAGATCTAAAGGGGTATTCTTTTAATAGCAGACCGCTTAAGGTGATCTTGTATAGACAAAAGTCATGCTAAAGGAGTTTTCTTCGTGTAGAAGATCCCTTAGATAGGCCCTAAAGAGTATTTTATATATAGTAAACGCTTTGATATGGCTTCTCTGGAAAAAAGACAATCAAGGGAGTTTGATATATTCAGAAGACCACATAAGGTGGTCTTTTAAAGGTACGAGTTCTTCTATAGACCTTTAAACGGGGTCTTAAGCGCATAGAACACCTCGTTAAGGGACCTTTTCTGTATAGAAGACCTTCTTCTACTTTCGAAAGTAAACTGGTTACTCTACATATAGAGATTTTCCAAAGAGATCAGACGTAAACAATAAGCTTCCTAAATAGTTCTTCTGTAGAAGGGATCTTCAGTATACATATCCTACACATGTGTGGATAGTAGACCTCCTAATTGTCAACTTTATATCAGGGTTTCGGAGCCGAGCGATTTTTAATTCGACTCCGACTCTGGAGTCGACTTTCATCACGACTCCACACTCCGGACTCGGAAAACTCAATAAAACCGAAGTAAAGTTCGACTGGCACCCTTCCGCGTGAGAAAATCTTCTAGCTTTGAACATTGTAAGCTTGAAGGGGCTATAAAAACCTTAACTCGTAGACTCCTACTCCGAAACCCAAATGTCTTTCCTTCAAAGATCTGCTATATGTAAATAATCCTTTGGTTAAAGGACTAGTAGAACGGTATACATATGATAAAAACTGGGCTCACAGATCAATTGTATAGTAAAAATACAAGAAAAAATTATTATTAAACAAACCACATAATAAATATTGCGAGAAACCCCAAGCGACACCAAGAAAACAGCAATAACAATAACGAAAACTTTAATGCTTAAACTGGTACTGGTTTGTGCAGAAAATCTACCAGCACCTCCCCACACTTCTCTCCACAGACAAGCATTAACCAAGCAAAGAAACTAATAAACACCACAACAAACCATATCTTTCTGAAAGAGGAATGAGGGGTCTACCTTTGAATACACCCAGTAAATCACGTTTGTGTCGCTAAGTTGTCTTCTCGGTGTGTATGGTTTTTTGCTGGCGTACCTGTGGCGTCGTTTATTTTCCGTCGCATATCTCTTGTGCGGTTGGTGTGTGGCGATTTTTGTGACCCATTAGGAAAAATAGGTTGTCTGGTGTGCGCGCTTATTGGTGTTCGAGCTGCAAAATTGTGTTTGCTTTTAAGTTCTTTGACTTGCTGCTATACTTCACTGATTGGCTATTTATGGCCATAGAGTTTGTCAGCCAACAAAGCGGCAGCTGCTTGTGGCAAAATTTGTCTATAATTTGCAAAAATTAAATTTTGAATTAATCCAAGTGCGTTGCGTGGTGGTATCTGGTCAATTTGCCCTGTTCATTTCGGTTTCTTTAGATTATAGGTTAAATTGATTTGTTCATTCATTCAATTGTTAATCGTTGTCATTTTTATTTGGCAATAATCAGGGATTGTTTAGTGTTGTGTGTTGTGCCATGTTCGTGTTGTTGTTGTAGCAGTGACAACAAATTTGATTTCATTAATCTTAATTATGTTTGAAATGAAAACATGATTTTTAATTAATCGATAACATATGTTCGATTCGTCGATTTTTTTGTCAAGCGTTTTCTAAGAAGTCCATTATAAGCGGAGTTGCAATTAGTGTACACTGAGAACAATTCAAGATAATTAAAAAAAAAAAAGGTTTACAAGAACGTTGCAGCATAGTAGTAAAGAATCCCTACTGTTGCCATATACTTACTTTTATGAGAGGGTTAAATACCACAGTAATGCAGTAAACTACAGGATTTTTTAGTAGTGCTTGATTACAATGAAACTGATCCTATGTGTTAAGTACGCGATTCTTACTGTCCCCATCTATGTCTGTGTATTTAAATTAGACGTGATAAACTAGGATAACAAATGTCCTTTTCCCATCCAATATCCTACTGTACTGTGCCCTTTACAACTGTCCAACTTGACATATTTTTTTTTTTTTGCAAATATTACACCCAAGTATACAGAGACGTAATCAAATTCCGTGGATTCCAATAACTTGTATTTGACCAAGTCTACGAAAGTTTTGTACATAACGACATTATTTCTTATTTAAGACTGCATTGCAGAGATCATCCCACTGGTGTTTTCTGACAACTTCTACAGCGATCCTTTTCTTTTATAGAGTTTCTTATCAGATTGAATTCACCATTGTCATGTTTAAGCTTAATGTCGCTTTCTGCAAAAGGATCCTTGTCAGGCACTTGGAACGGTTTGCTCGATGTCCAAAGGGTTATACACGATGCTCTGCTATCCGGGAGGAATTATACAGAGCTTTCGTGCTATATTGCTTCTCCAGTTCAGCTTCTGTTTTCTCGGTTTTTTTTATTCCTTTATTTATTCCGCATGGGAACATGGAGCAACTACAAGAGAATTCCATCTTAATTTATCGCTACAAATAGGTTTTAAGTTTTCAAAATTTGTATCTTGCTTTGATATTTCTTGCAAGACCATTCTTTGCCAGGTGATTCTTGGTCGTCCAAGACGTCTGCTACCTTGAGGGTTACATTCAAGTGCCATTCTAGCTATAATATAATGTGGCTTCCGTAGCGTATGGCCTATCCATTTCCACTTTCTTCTTCTTGTTTGGCGGATTATTGGTTCCTCGTTTGTCATTATCCACAGATCAATGTTTGTGATTCGGTTTGGCCATAATATGCGACATATTATACGGAGGCATCTGTTCACGAATGCCTGAAGTCTATTGATTATATATGTCGTAGTTTTCCACGTTTCACTACCATAGAGTAGGGTGGATTTGACACATGCGTTAAAGATTCGTAATTTTGTCTTCTGTGAGATTTGTGTGGATCGCCATATTTTATATAAACGACCGAAAGCGGCGCGCGCTTTATTAAGCTGGTTATTTAAATCGTTATTTATACCTCCATCCTCTGACATTACGCTACCAAGATAGCAAAAAGCCGATACGTACTCTACCTGTTGATTTTCTATATGGATATGCATATTTGTGTTGTTATTTATTCACATTGCTTTTGTCTTTTCTATGTTTATTTCTAATCCCACATTTTTGGCCATTTCAACGAGCTCGTTGAGTTTTTCTTGCATATCGGCGAATTTGTGTGCTAATAAGCAAATGTCATCTGCAAAGTCGAGGTCCTCTAGTTACCTATGCAAATTCCAAACAATTCCCCTTTTCTTGGTTTCAAGTTGCAACATAATTTGATCCAATGTGATGGCGAATAAGAGCGGGGATAACGGACACTCTTGCTTGACTCCAGTGTTTGTTTCAAAGAAATCACTGGTTGTTCCATTGTGACGCACATGTAATTTGGTGTTTGTATACATATGTAGCTTTAATTAGGTTTGACCGTAAAAGCTCCGGGGTTATTCCATCTTCTCCTGGTGATTTATTAGTTTTCAATTTTGTAATAACACTAGCAATCTCTTCTACGCTCGGATGTTCTGGTGATATTCGACTATCTACTATACAGTCCTCATTTGGTGAAGCAAGGGCTTCTGTGCTATTCACGATTCCACAATTGCTTATTTCCATGAAGTGCTGTCTCCACATGCGTGTTTGGTCAAATGTTTACCACTTTTATCTTTTACGTCATGGCTTCGGTTAACGTTTTGGTTTGAAATTTGGTTAATAATTTGATGTAATTGTTTCATATTATTTGCACCTACCGCTGCCTCTGCTTCGCTAGCCATTGTTTCCAAGAATTCCCTTTTGTCATTTCTCGCAGCTCTTTTGACTTTTTTCGCTAAATTGGAGTATCTTGTTTGAAAGGTGGGGTTGTCATTTTTTCGAATTTTCATGTTATTGCGCTCTTTGATTTGGTTCCACGTGTTATCCGGTATCCATACTTTCCTTTCCGATTTCTCGCTGTAGCCAATTGTATCCTTCGCTATATTTTTAATTGCTTCGTATGTGTCTTCCCATGATGTTTGTAACGACGGTACGCAGTCTCTTAGCGCGTTTCCGACGTCATCTCTCTTCTGACATGGGCGTGAAGATAAAATCGATTTTAACTAGCGGAGACAAAAACCACATTGGTGGTGGTATAACAGTATAACAGTTGTAAACACGATTTTGAAAAACGATTTTCATGGATATATGTATGTTTTAGAAGATTACTCAGAATACAAAAAAAAAAAAAAAAAAAAAAATAAGCACATGCATAGCACTAAGTATTTTATTGTGGATATTTCGAGAAAATTAGAAATTTTTGGAGAAGATTAAACAAAATGGACCGATGATTAAATGCCTTCATGTATGGGATGGACCTATTGAGGGGCCCTCTAGGAAAAATTTATGAACCTTGCGGATATATGGAGGGCACCGTTAAATAGGGTATTGAGAGCACTATAAGACTATATTTATTTCAATACATGATGATTGTAGAAATTTTGAAATATTGACCGTTTATGAAAACGCTCTATATTTGGGGGTTCACCTATTGAGGGGCCCTCTAGGAAAAATTTATGAACCCTGCGGATATATGGAGGGCACCGTTAAATAGGGTATTGAGAGCACTTTAAGACTATATTTATTTCAATACATGATGATTGTAGAAATTTTAAAATATTGACCGTTTATGAAAACACTCTATATTTGTGGGTGGACCTATTGAGGGGCCCTCTAGGAAAAATTTATGAACCCTGCGGATATATGGAGGGCACCGTTAAATAGGGTATTGAGAGCACTATAAGACTATATTTATTTCAATACATGATGATTGTAGAAATTTTAAAATATTGACCGTTTATGAAAACACTCTATATTTGTGGGTGGACCTATTGAGGGGCCCTCTAGGAAAAATTTATGAACCCTGCGGATATATGGAGGGCACCGTTAAATAGGGTATTGAGAGCACTATAAGACTATATTTATTTCAATACATGATGATTGTAGAAATTTTGAAATATTGATCGTTTATGAAAACACTATATTTGGGGGTTCACCTATTGAGGGGCCCTCTAGGAAAAATTTATGAACCCTGCGGATATATGGAGGGCACCGTTAAATAGGGTATTGAGAGCACTATAAGACTATATTTATTTCAATACATGATGATTGTAGAAATTTTAAAATATTGACCGTTTATGAAAACACTCTATATTTGTGGGTGGACCTATTGAGGGGCCCTCTAGGAAAAATTTATGAACCCTGCGGATATATGGAGGGCACCGTTAAATAGGGTATTGAGAGCACTATAAGACTATATTTATTTCAATACATGATGATTGTAGAAATTTTGAAATATTGATCGTTTATGAAAACACTATATTTGGGGGTTCACCTATTGAGGGGCCCTCTAGGAAAAATTTATGAACCCTGCGGATATATGGAGGGCACCGTTAAATAGGGTATTGAGAGCACTATAAGACTATATTTATTTCAATACATGATGATTGTAGAAATTTTGAAATATTGACCGTTTATGAAAACACTCTATATTTGGGGGTTCACCTATTGAGGGGCCCACAAATATAGAGTGTTTTCATAAACGGTCAATATTTCAAAATTTCTACAATCATCATGTATTGAAATAAATATAGTCTTATAGTGCTCTCAATACCCTATTTAACGGTGCCCTCTATATATCCGCAGGGTTCATAAATTTTTCCTAGAGGGCCCCTCAATAGGTGAACCCCCAAATATAGAGCGTTTTCATAAACGGTCAATATTTCAAAATTTCTACAATCATCATGTATTGAAATAAATATAGTCTTATAGTGCTCTCAATACCCTATTTAACGGTGCCCTCCATATATCCGCAGGGTTCATAAATTTTTCCTAGAGGGCCCCTCAATAGGTCCACCCACAAATATAGAGTGTTTTCATAAACGGTCAATATTTCAAAATTTCTACAATCATCATGTATTGAAATAAATATAGTCTTAAAGTGCTCTCAATACCCTATTTAACGGTGCCCTCCATATATCCGCAGGGTTCATAAATTTTTCCTAGAGGGCCCCTCAATAGGTGAACCCCCAAATATAGAGTGTTTTCATAAACGGTCAATATTTCAAAATTTCTACAATCATCATGTATTGAAATAAATATAGTCTTATAGTGCTCTCAATACCCTATTTAACGGTGCCCTCCATATATCCGCAGGGTTCATAAATTTTTCCTAGAGGGCCCCACAATAGGTCCACCCCCAAATATAGAGTGTTTTCATAAACGGTCAATATTTCAAAATTTCTACAATCATCATGTTTTGAAATAAATATAGTCTTAAAGTGTTCTCAATACCCTATTTAACGGTGCCCTCCATATATCCGCAGGGTTCATAAATTTTTCCTAGAGGGCCCCTCAATAGGTCCATCCCATACAAGAAGGCATTTAATAATCGGTCCATTTTGTTTAATCTTCTCCAAAAATTTCCAATTTTCTCAAAATATCCACAATAAAATACTTAGTGCTATGCATGTGCTTATTTTTTTTTTATTCTGAGTAATCTTCTAAAACATACAAATACCCATGAAAATCGTTTTTCAAAATCGTTTTTACAACTGTTATACGAATCTGTTATACAACTGTTATATTGTTATACCACCACCATTGTGGTTTTTGTCTCCGCTAGTTAAAATCGTTTTTATCTTCACACCCATTCTTCTGACTAATTTTTCTCGGTTTAGTCCCGTAAAAAATGATGACGTTTTCGACAGTTGATCAGAAAATTTCTTTATAGTTCCCTCAGAAATTAAAGCGATTTTTAGCAAGATTTCTTTTCAAAATCTCTGCTTCACACAGATTGCATTCGAATTCGACTGGAATTTACTTCGAAATTTACATGAAAATTTCGTTCAATTCTATTGTTAGACATAGTTTTACCTTCTTCCAGAGTTATTTTAGTTTTACAGGAATGAAGGTTTAGAGGAATGTGTTCCTTGTAGTTTCCAACAGTTTGATGTTTTAATGACGTCAAAGAGTTATGTTAATTTGAAAGAAAACAATCATTACTTCTTATTCATGATCAACTGTTAGGGTATTTCCCAGAACGTTGTGGTTTTGAATGGCGTCAATGATTTATTTAAGTTTTAAAATAATCATTACTTTCTTTACGGAACAAAAGGGGCGCAGTGCTTAGTTGTTCTATAAATATATAGCCGATTCAGATATACCATAGAAGTAAAGCATTTATTGTGAAAGGTCGGAATTGCGAATAAATTCTGTGGTTGACTTGATGATTTCGATCTTGTGGTGTAAATAAAACGTGTATTTTTAAATGTGAATGTATCATAATGACGGCTGATCATAACCAATGACGCACTGGGAAATTCAGATTTTCGCAAACTAATGAATAGCTGTTAAATTAAGAATATACATCACTAGCGAGTCCTTTTATTTAAAAATATAACACAAATTCTCCCAGTGCATTTTGATTTTAACTCATCTATAAAGACACCCCCCTCTACCTCATCACTGAACGAGAATGAATCCAACTGAGAAACAAGTCACCTTTTGCGTCTCCATGTTTACTTGTTGAACAGAGTTGACTGTGACAAACAGGTAAAAAATAAATAAACAAGAATAACAAAAACAACAACATGAAAAGACAGAGCAACCAGCATGACACGACTGAGACGATGACACAAAATAAAAACAAAACAAAAAACGTCAAAGAAACAGAAAAAAACGATACGTAAACACATCAAAAACGTTAAGCAGTGAACCTACTAACATAAGATAGCTAGCTGCTGGCTGGTTGACTAGCCTCTGAACATCATCAGATCAGTTGGAGGTGCACAGCTGAAAACCCAGAAGAGGAAGAACCAGTAAAAAGTATACGCAAAACTAATGAAACTTGAAAGAGATGCAGATACAAATGCAAAAACGAAAAGTAAGACAAATTGGGTGATGGAGACTTTACCTGAGAGATGATGAAGTCATATAAAATCTTACGGAATAGAGAGAAAATTGGAGAGTTAAAAGTGGCGGTAAAAATAAAAATCCGTAGATTAAAATATCATATATGAAGATATCTGTTGTTTAACTAGGTATAAATATTTTGTTATGATACGTCAAAAAATCTGTTGTCTTTTGTAAATTATTTATGATGGACAGATCTTAAGGTTGTCTCCTAAAGTAGATAACTGTGGCATGTGAAATATAAACAAATTTTTAGATATTTGCAAAATATACACTACGTCATAGATGAGCTGTGGATATTATGTCACCGGTAAGTTATAGGTATTATATGTATACCACCCTGAGACATAGTCAGGTTAAGACAACAGTAATAAGACTGCAGGAGCTGATGGGCCCAGCTGTTAAAGACCCGAGACGAAGAACTGACAACATAAAAACCTGGGTCCTCTCCAACAAATAGACAATGTTGTCGAGGTCCTAGCGCTCTAGGCCACAGCCAATCTATCATCATAACTACTGAAAAAGTAGGCATTGCAATTCATAAAGGAAAACCCCCTTTGATTGTACGTGTGTATGTATTGAGAAATTGATTTCTAGACAAGACTCTAGGGTGACTTGATAAAGAAAAATACTTCATATCTACACATTTGTAAAAATGTTTGTATAAATAGAAGGTATCAAAATCAGCCTTTGTCTTCTAGCCATCAATTAACATTCAAAATACCCCTGACGAGCTTTGGCAACCACCAAGCGAAACGGTCCGTAGGGTAATTGGTTGAATGTGTGTTGTGGTATAACGCTAGAATTCATTTTTCAATACAAAACTCCTTAGGCCATGTTAGCTCGATTAATCCATAATTAATAAACTTTCATAAATAATTGGCCTTCGTCCTAAAAAGACAATAATAAAAATAAAAATTCACAGCAGAGCCCGGCTGCCCCGGCTGAGGTTTGAACCTGGGTCCTCTCCAACAAATAGACAATGTTGTCGAGGTCCTAGCGCTCTAGGCCACAGCCAATCTATCATCATAACTACTGAAAAAGTAGGCATTGCAATTCATAAAGAAAAACCCCCTTTGATTGTACGTGTGTATGTATTGAGAAATTGATTTCTAGACAAGACTCTAGGGTGACTTGATAAAGAAAAATACTTCATATCTACACATTTGTAAAAATGTTTGTATAAATAGAAGGTATCAAAATCAGCCTTTGTCTTCTAGCCATCAATTAACATTCAAAATACCCCTGACGAGCTTTGGCAACCACCAAGCGAAACGGTCCGTAGGGTAATTGGTTGAATGTGTGTTGTGGTATAACGCTAGAATTCATTTTTCAATACAAAACTCCTTAGGCCATGTTAGCTCGATTAATCCATAATTAATAAACTTTCATAAATAATTGGCCTTCGTCCTAAAAAGACAATAATAAAAATAAAAATTCACAGCAGAGCCCGGCTGCCCCGGCTGAGGTTTGAACCTGGGTCCTCTCCAACAAATAGACAATGTTGTCGAGGTCCTAGCGCTCTAGGCCACAGCCAATCTATCATCATAACTACTGAAAAAGTAGGCATTGCAATTCATAAAGGAAAACCCCCTTTGATTGTACGTGTGTATGTATTGAGAAATTGATTTCTAGACAAGACTCTAGGGTGACTTGATAAAGAAAAATACTTCATATCTACACATTTGTAAAAATGTTTGTATAAATAGAAGGTATCAAAATCAGCCTTTGTCTTCTAGCCATCAATTAACATTCAAAATACCCCTGACGAGCTTTGGCAACCACCAAGCGAAACGGTCCGTAGGGTAATTGGTTGAATGTGTGTTGTGGTATAACGCTAGAATTCATTTTTCAATACAAAACTCCTTAGGCCATGTTAGCTCGATTAATCCATAATTAATAAAAACTTTACGTCCAACTTCTCTTTTAAAATTATATTGTTATGAAAGTAGCTGGTAGATTTAAGTTAAATTAGATGAATTTCTGTTAATTTAAGAATTTGATTTGTAACATTTAGTTTGTTTAAATCTAATTTACAACAACAACTATTGTATAGAACAGGAGGAGGCATTGAGACTCACAAGAGAGTCAATTTGCTCTAAGTGAGCGTAAATTTGTTATCGCTCACAGCCTGTGTCGATGCTAACACATTGTGAACAACAACAAATTTACGCTCATTGAGAGCACAAGAGAGACCCAAAAATGTTCTCTGCCTCACTCTGGTATAGAATATTGTTCTTGTTGTACGGTTTCATTTCTCTCTCACTCTTTTTCATTTATTTGGACTATTCAGTTGTGACGTCATTCATTGTAACCTCCTGTTCCTCTCCCTTATTTACAACCTCTGCCCCCATTAGTTGTTTACATTAATTCGTCTGTTTGTATACGAGTATGTGCATTTGCAAGTCCACAGCATGTCGCGTCATCATTGTGGAACATTCTACGTTAAGGAGGCTACAACGGTCTATGTATCAGCGGGCACGTATAAATACGGGAAAAGAACGGCTGGGCGATTGAGTAGTATTTCAGACCGCGACCGCATGCTGGACTCTTGCGAAAAATTTCTATTAATAAATAGATTGGAGGAGAAACTAAACAAAAGAAAGTCAACGGTATATGCCATACAAAATGTAGTAGAAACAGCAAGGTTATCGATGCATCAAAAAGGTTTTTGTGCAGTTATAACCCTTGATATAAAAATTCGTTTAACTCAACCAATTGGAATATTATAAGGCAGACAATAAGGGACCGATGTATTCCTAGCTATTTAGTCAGAATGATTGACAGTAACCTAAAAGATAGAACGGTATTGTTTGATACTAATCTGGGAACAGAAAATATGGGATAACATCTGGCGTTCCACCAGGGTCTATATTAGGACCTTACGTGATGTACGGCGGCCTTCTAAATTTAAATCTACCCGAGGGAACAACCTACTGCATCCCTAATAGAAGTCATTGCAAATGACTGCCTTTCAGAATATCTAGATGACTAAGATCAAAGAGTTTATCACTGGCCGCAACCAAAACCGAAGCGATCCTAGTAACCAGAAACCGTAGTTTCACTATCTCGCAAGTTACAGTGGACGGACATGATATTTCTTTTAATAAAATTCTTAAATATTTAGGAGTAGTACTAGAATGCAAACTATCATTCAATGATCACGTAGGAATGATAACAGAAAGAGCATTGGGAGAGCAAACAAACTAATAAGAATCATGCCCATAATTCGTGGCCCTGGACAAACAATCAGATGGCTAATAAGCTCAGTGGCCTATGCACAAGTAACATATGCTGACCCTATTATAAGTGATGCTATGGAAAATAACCAATCACTAAGCAAGATCCTGGAGAAGGTACATCGGACTTGCTCACTAATAGTTGCATCCGCTTACCGTACAATTTCAACAGCAGCCTTATCGGTCAATGGTATTAGAAGAAAATATTTATTCGATCAACGCAAATTATTACCGAATGGACACACAAATACTCAAATTCGTGTAATCAAAAAGAAACCAGAAGAAGACTTTTTGAGAAGTGGCAACAAGAATGGCAAACTTGTACAAAAGGCAGATATACTTACAATCTTATTCCCTGTATACAAACATGGATGAAATCATATGATAAAAACGAATGAAAAGTGGAGAAAATATTCCGCATTTATACAAGAAGTTTATGGCAGGAATAAACGTCTACGATGCTAAAGCATTATGGATGGGGGAGTAGCAAAATAGGTGAGAACTGCAAATGAACGCCACGCCGAATTAGGACCAGAGCGGTCCCGGGGAATTGGTTCCTGTGTAGGACCACTATTGGCAGTGCGCTATCATTACGTCCATTAAAAAAACCGCGACTCAGTGTAATTAAAGAGTAAAGCTGTGTGCTTACTAGAGATAAGATTTGTGCTTAGTAGAGAGATAAAGTTCAGCGTGAATAACTGAAGTGAATTAACTCAATAAAGCATTGTAGAATCGTAATCCAAAACGAACCCTCGTTTTTTTATTTGAAAATTTTGCCTATTAGGGCACAGATCATTTTTAATATTAACTTTAATTAACTCGGAGTCGAGCTTAGTAACCGATGATTTTTGCAAGTGAACACGGAAAGCCGAAGATTCGAATCCACACAATAACCACTATGTGACATGTTTCGCCTTTGGTAGAGGCTCATCAGGCATATCGGCTGTGGGGCGGCTTCGCTATCATTGAACTTTTTCTCTTTCAAGTGCAATTTGTTTATACAAAGATGAATATTTTCCATACATTGTATGGCTTCCATGACAAACGCTTAGCGTAGCCTTTGGAAGTTATGAGTTTGGCTCTGAACACTAACACGCCGTGACAACACTCGTTTTATTTGGTACGCATAGTATCGGCGAATAAAACGTATACACGGGATTAAGTTGAACCCTAATTCCGTAACAATATTAATATATCGTTGCATATCTTTTGGCTGATATAATAGTTTCTAGCCTCTTTGGTATTAAATCAGCGAGACGGATCAGCGCGACTTGTTCAAAGCTTCTACACTGTACGCCTTGAGCTCCTGGATATTGAAGTGCTTCTTTGGTAAATTTGTCGACTAAATTCTTGCCAAATATGCTCAATAATATTTAGATCTGGCGGTTGTGTGCATGGGGACCCACAAAGGCAAATAAGTTCAACCTTTGTGAGTATTCTTACTTGGGCTATGCAGTAGAGTTATGTAGTTCCGGAGCTATTCGAACAAGGAACTATTGGTACTATGGCTCAAAATGTCTTCCACAAAGGCAAATAATCTCAACCTTTGTGAGTGGCGTAAGACAAGTCTGCATACTCTCGCCTGCTTTATTCTTACTTGGGCTATGGAGTAGAGTTTTGTAGTTCCGGAACTATTCGGGACAAGGAACTATTGGTACTATGGCGCAAAATGTCTTCCACAAAGGCAAATAATCTCAACCTCAGTGAGTGGCGTAAGGCAAGTCTGCATACTCTCGCCCGTTTTATTCTTACTTGGGCTGTGCAGTAGAGTTGTGTAGTTCCGGAACTATTCAGGACAAGGACCCACAAAAAGTTTGCCTCCAAAGAGGCAGTTAAATGATATGTACAAGTGATCTGGAAGTACATCAAGCTATGCATTTTCACTCATGATTTTTACAAGAGCGTGACTACGGAATGAGGCACTCCATTGCACTGCATTTTAACTGACCCTTTGGCACTTCATATTAACTGACCCTCTGGCACTGCATTTTAACTGACCCTTTGGCATTGCATTTTAACTAACCCTTTGGGGTAGAATAGGAGGCAGTCCAAAGCACGTGTTTTGATACAGGCATTCTGCGGAAATTGTGCAAGCCATTACAAAATATGCCAGAACAAATAAAATGCATTATTTGTGTAAAACAAAAATATTAAGAAGTTTATTACATTAACACAAATTATGAAAATTTTCCATTGAATTCAATCGCAAACATGCGTGTTTCCTCCGCTCTCCATTTAATCCAAGCTGAACTGTTTTTGCTTCATCTGCTAAATGGGTTGTCTTCCCATCACCAGTAAAGATTTCGACATGTACTCCAACAGCACTCCATTCGGAAATTTTCTTCTCGTGAGTTACCGGAAAATGTTCACAAATTAAATATTATTTAGTTTGTATTAACAAATGTTTGGAAATGTTAACACGCTTATCTCTTTTTTGAAAATGTATTCCGCTGCCTATAGAGATGTACAAACTGATTTATGTACATGTAGGGATCTCTAACAACTGCTAATAAAATGTAGCGAACGGAGTGCTTTTTCACGACTCCGTATGGACTGCATCCGGATGCTGTTAAATTGTGGGGAATTGGAGTGCCTTTTTCACGACTCCGCTGAACTGCATCCGGATGTTGTTAAAATGTGACAAGTGGATGTGATTCTTTGGATTGCATGCAAATGCGGTTAAAATGTGAGGACTGGAGTGCCTTTTTCACGACTCCGGTTGAACTGCATCAAAACATGACGTGACAGAACTAGTCCACATTGCACTACTTCCAATTTATTTTGCTGGGGAACTATTGGTGCTATATGCAGCTCTTAAATTCATATAGTTTCTTTAGTTATATAGTTTCTTTTATTCTCCTTCCTTTAATTCTACACTTACTTCGATATTTATCGTTCATTTCGTTCATTATTCAGATGCTGCCACATTGTTGAATAAACGTAAATCACATGCACGTTACATCGCTGCAATTTATTTATTTTTATGTCAATTTGTTTATGTAAATTAATCCAGAAAACGAAGAAAACAAAAAGAACGAAGAAAGAGAAAGATTCATTAAAGTATTTCGGTCTTGGAACTATTTGGAATGTGGAAAACAAAAATAAAAACGAAAAATAAAAATACATTGAACTGTATCGGTCTCGGATCTATTTGGAAATATGTAAAGGAATTAGTTCTTTTTCGAAAAGGAACTTGTGCCTTTGGGAAAAGGAACTTGTTCCTTTTGGGAAAAGAAACTTGAAAGATTGATCCGCTCCGGGAACCAACTCTACTATGCAGATGATATTTGCCTGTACAGTCTGTCTCAAACTTCCAAGATAACCTGAAAGGCACAGGTCTACACCTAAATTCAGCAAATACAAAATACCTATGTATTAAGGCTAAAACCGAACAACAGCTACACACAGATCAAACATCTGCCTCAGTAGACCAATTCTGCTATCTTGGAAGTTTGGTGGATCCCAATGGTGGCACGTAAGAAGTTGTAAAAGCCAACATTTTGTAGAGCAAAATCAACATTGGAATGTTGGCACCGATTTTGCAAAAAAAAAAAAAGAAAAACAAGTTAAGTCTTCGAACCAAGCTGGCAATATTCGAGTCAAGTGTGAAATCTGTCCTGCTGGATGGATGTATATATTGGCCACGTTTGATACCGAATGCAGAGCTCTTACGCCGAGCTTATCAGATGCATGTGGGCTCTGAAATTCTGAAGCGTAAATGGCAGTACATTAGTCATGTTATTCGACGTGATGACAACCAATATAGCAAAGCAAGCGTTGCGCTAGAATCCGTTGAGCTGAATAGAGAAATAGGATTAGATGACCTAAGAACAACTGTAGATGTTATACCGAAGCCGAAATGATCAAACTATCGGATTAATTCCAAACGGAGTGAGATGGATGATATTTGCGATCATAAAATTATGTTTTACATTGTTAACAATTAAATAAGCATATATATATTTTATTATATTATAGAGAGGTTTCGATTCGTGACAGCATTCAGAAGGCTTCTCTCGTCTTGCAGTAGCGTCAATTCTTGAATATTTAATGAATTATATAATCTTATTGATTTTTCTATGAATCCTAATACTCTGAAAAGTAAAATTGTAATATATTTAAATTCAGAAAATTAAGTACAACATTTTTAATTATATAGTCTGTAAGGAAAATATCCATAGACTAATAAAGAAATAAATAAAATAAAAATAAATTTCTTATCTATGATGTTTCATTGCTGCCTCTTGGTCTTCTTCCTTCTATTGTGGTTTAGATAATGGCTTGGAGGAGCTTATATTTTTCATTACGCATTATATGATGAGATGTTCTTCGAGTTTTTACATCTCGTATTACTTATCGTTCGACACTCATCCGTCGTAGCACTTCTTCATTTGAATATTTGGAATATGACGATAAATCCATATTTCAAAATAATTTAGTAGTTTTTTGTCAGCCAGATTTAGCGTCCAGGTTTCATTTATTTATTTATTTCATCTACCGAGCTATGCTCTCACAGATTACATTGGATTGGACTTAAAAACTTGAATTTTAATAAATTGGCAAACATTAGATGTATAGTTAAGGTTCATTTTCAAGCAAAGATCTAACTAATCTCTTGAAAACATGAAGCAGATTATAATAATACTGACCATATGTAGCATCTGGCAAAACGTATTTTCGTTGATAGGCTTATTTCGCGGCTAGCTAACGTTCTTATATTTGGAAAATGAGTTTCTTGCAATTTCGATTCGACATTTAATTTCACTTGACTTCTCCCATTGGTCGTCTATCTGGAGTCCTTGATATTTATATGTTCTTACTCTTTCTATTTCTATATTATTTATGATCTAAGGTACATTGTTTTCCACACGTTCTCTGCTGACAATAATATATTTTTTTTTTATTTATTAAGTCTAGTGAACAATGTTCCTTACAGACTAAAGAAAACATACAAATATTATTAACAATATATACATATATTATTAAAATATATAGTTAACAGAATTAAAATTTTAAATGAAGTTTTGGATGCCGTATATTCTAACAAATTGATATCTTGTATAGAATTTAAATAATGTAATGCTCGAGGTAATGGTCCATATGCGCTGATGCAGTGCATAGAATAAGTTTCTATGCCTAAGAGATAACCTACTAAGTACAGAATCGATATTAGCATTTATTAAAGCAAAAACAAATAGCAAAATATTTTAGCTCCGCTCCAGTACTTTTTATTGGTAAAATGTGCAAAAGAGAGAATCGTCAAAAATGAGTTCAACGCACACATTTTTCTAAAATGTACGGGCACGGAAAAATTGCAGAAAAAACTGGAACGATTGGCCGGAAAACATATTGCACATTTTTGCTCGCTCAAATTTGTCGTGTAAAAAGTTTCTAAAGGGAAAGCCCTTCAGCGCCATCTTTGTTCAAAGAGAAGTGAACAGTTTGCAACTTTTTTGGTGCACGGGAACGCATTTCGGCGAAAACTGTTCAAAATGTGTAAAAACTTTTTAGTTCTGGAACGTAGCTTTTGTCTTTCTTATGTTGATTGTTAATCCATATTTTTCACTGGTGTTCATGAGTTCATCTTTTAGTCGTTGTAGCCATGCTATGCTGCATTCCAGTAATGTGGTGTCATCAGCGTAACGAATAGAGTTGTGTAGTTCCGGAACGAACTAGTTCCAAGGAACTATTCCGGACAAGGAACTGTTGGAACTATATCCAGCTCTTGCGTTTATATAGTTCCTTTAGTTCATATAGTTCCTTTCGTTTTTCTCGTTCCTTCAATTTAACGCATACGTCGATCTTTCGTTGTTGGCGTTTGTTCGCTGCAATTTTTTTATTTTTATGTCAATTTATCCACCAAACAATGAAAACATTTCGGTCTCGGAACTATTTGGAACGAAAAAAAAAACAAAAAGAGCGACGAAAGAGAAAGATTCGTTGAACTATTTCGGTCTCGAAACTATTTGGAATGAAAAGAACGACGAAAGAGAAAGGTTAGTTGAACTATATCGATCTCGGAACTATTTGGAACAATGGAACTACTTTAATTAGCTAGTTCCTTTTGAGAAAAGGAACTAGAAAGATCGATCCGCTCCGGGAACTAGATTGCCCAACTCTAGTAACGAATGTTATTGAGGAGGGTATTATTTATGCTAATGTCAATGTTTTTGGAAGCTATTGAGACTTAACATACATATTTTTTTTGGAATGTATATTAAAGAGAAGAGGTTACAAAATATTTCCTTGCCTTACTTCGTTTGAAATTAGGATATTGTCCGACAATTCATTATCCACTTTATATCCAATATAGATTTAGAATATATCTTTTATCGCATTCTTTTAGTCCAATGTCGGTTAAAATAGCCATCAACTTATCGTGATTCACGGTATCAAACACTATCTCGTAGTCGACAAAGTAAAGAATTCTCGGGGGAGGCTGAAATCCCTAGAGAACGCGTCGCAGCTGGCAGATAGCTAAAGCCTCCCAGATATGGTGATAGGAGGGAAATTAAATACTTCCCGTGGACCAAACAGCACGGAGGGAACACTTCGTAACACACCACATCATTAGGCAGCGTCCACCTCATATTCAGTGGCTGCAAACAGCGTCTGAAGTTCAGGAGGAACGGCTGAATACGGAGACGACAACGGGAAACCACTGAAGTAATATCCCATGAAAAGCATGCAATGAAAATGGAACTTAAAGAAATAAAATCATGAAAATAACCGATCATGTCTAGTTTCAGAACGAGAATTATGAATTCAAAACTTGTATGGATGTTTTTTAAACCCATACTCTAAAGCGGTGGTGGTCGCACCAATATAGTGATAGGGTTTCGGGTTTCCACAAAACCTTTTGTGATAGTTTGTTGCCCTCATCTAGGGTTTAAAGGTGTTTTAATTTGAGAGGAGGTTGTGGTTAAATGTGTTTCAACTGTCATACAAATCAATATAGAACTATGTATTGTAATGGTAATAAGAGCTAGTGTATGCTTAGGCGGGAAAAATATTTGGTCCTTCGATCGAACATCAAAAACATTAACAGTTGGGTGGCTCGATTAGAAGCTTTATAATCGCAGTAAAAGTACGGTTACACTAGAGTTTTTTGCCGGGTTAACCCACTTCGGGAGGATTCATTTGACCTTTGCGCTATGGAATTGGCATTTGAAATCCAAACCCACTGGGTTAATCCGGTTAAGTGTAACCGGGGTATAAAAATAACAAAAAAAGGAAGGGGGGAGGGGGGTAATATTTGGTCCTTCGACCATTTCTTTCTTTAATTTTTGTTCATTTCCTTCTTACCTTTTTGTTTTGTATCATCACCGTTTTCCAATTGATGGCTAACAACCAAATTATTCTGCAATTGCAGCAGACCACTGCCGCAAGTGCCTGCGCTGGTAATGTTTTTCATGCGTAATTTTGATTATTGAAACACAGCAAAAAAAACAAAAGCAATAATTACAACAAACACCAAAATGTTGACAATGTTGAGGAAGGAAAAAGAACACGACAAATCTTCAAGTGAACTGAATTTAATGGCGCGTATAAATCCACGAGAAAAAAACACAAATTATAACGAATTAGAAGAGCATATGCGGAGCACAACGGAGAAAAAGAAAAATGGCAAAAAGTTTGCCTTAGATAAATTTAGGTTTTGTTTTTGTTATTTTATTTTGTTTCTTCGATGCGATATTACGACAAACGACAACGCGAAGATGATGACGACGCGATGCGGATGGTGGCGACAAAACGATCTCTTCGTTTTGTGGTGTTGTATTTTCTTTTTTTGTTTTAATATCAGATGTTGAAGACGACGTTCGGACGGACGGTTTTGCTTTGCGGGCTGTTTTATTCTGTGCTGTTAACCATTGGATGGCGATGCGATGATGTTTGGTATATTTAGATATTGGATATATGAACGTGGGTATGTGTGTTTGTTTGTTAAATTTCTAAGAATACACAACGGCAAATGCTGCTACAGCGGCTGCTGTGTTTGCTTTTGCTGCTGCTATAAATGAAGTGGCCGGACCGGACCTCAAAGCATTTGTTTACTTTTTAGATGAAAAGGGTTAGGCGAGAAACGGGGAGGTGTTACGACGGCTAATGACGTTCGCTTGTTGGCTTGGCTGGCTTGCTGTTTGGTGTGTTGCTGATAATGATCAGACCAAATGGTTTACTTGTAGATACATAGATCGCGCTGTGTAGACAGACTCCAAGCGATAATGGCGATGATGAAATCTTGATAAAAATAGGCGCGTTTTCTTTTGACTGACTTCGTTTGCAATGCAATATAATGCTGTTGTGTTAAGGGTTTGGTGCAATTTTCTTTTCTGGTGATCACTTAATTTTCTATTTTGGCACTTTTGAGAATGGACATTAACTTTTTTATGAATTCATTTTTTTTTTCTTATTATGGCAACAATATTTTTTGCAAATTTTATATTTTTCCTTAATTCTTCTTCCCTTTTCTTTGCTTATTTCACAATTATTATTAATGGCTTGCCTACGCCTTTCTTTTTTTTTTTTTTTTGTTTCTTTCTTTCAACTTTGGCAATTGGGTCGGGGGCTACAACTATTGCTGCCCATTAAGAACCGAACGAACAGATGTTTCTTCTAGCTACGGAGTGGCTACGGAGATTGAGCACTAAAAGGTTAATGATCAGCAACACTTCCATTTGAACTCTCGCACTCACACACTAACACGCGCCGCGGGATGGCTTGCAGACTTTTCTATTTTCTGTGTGTTTTTCTTTTAACGATTTCCTCTTTTCTTCTGTCGACGGGGTTTGACTATTTTTTTCGCGCAACTTTTCTTTTACACACTTCACTTTGGCTATTTTATTTTGTTTTTGTTTGTTGTTTCTCCCCTTTTTTCTGTTGTGTGGAGAGTGGGAGCGCAACGACGAAGCAAAATATAAAACCGAATGAGTATTGATCGATCGGCCAGCAATAAGAACCAGGAAGGAGGTTGGGGTTTTCTTGTATTTCTTAGAAGAAAAAACAATACACAATTTTAACAAAATTTATGGCCACTTTTTCACTTTTATTTCTTTAGAAAATTTTAACTTTAACTTTTTTGCTATTTTGTTTTCTTTTTGCCAAACATTGGCCAATCTCCACCTTTAAGGTAGACTAAAAGCCAGGCACTCACTTTTCTTTGCCTTTTCGTATGCAAATATTAACACCTTCTAAATATTCAAAAACTTGGCTTTCATCAACACTGTTTGGTTGTATTTTCTCATTCAAAATAAAAAGAAACTTCCAACAAGATATTCACAATCGTATAAGAATTACAAAAGCAAAACACTGAAAAAAATCAATTGACGAAGAAACGGCGTCACACGATCGCGCAGAATCAAGAGAATGTTAAAGACTAAATGATATCAATGTACAGCAGACTAGATTTGGTTGGTGGTCGGTCGGTCCCCTCTCAACGTAAAAAAGAAACAGAATTACAACAACTACACTTGTCCAATTGCAACAACAGCAGTAACAAAGCTCCCCATTCACAAAACAATACCAAACAATACCAGTCAGGAGAATTGGAGAATGAGCAGCAGCGAGAGGGAGCACCTCTTAATTTTGTATGTATACCAAAAGTGTGTGTGTGGTGCCCAGTTTGCTTTGCGCTTTGTATACACAATGAATAGGAAAATCCCATTATTAAAAGTGTTCTCTCATTCATTCTCCCCATTAAAAAACAAGTCTCCAAACCACTACTTGACTCTCTTGTTCAAATGTGTCTATCCCCAATGAGTGCTGCCAACTGCAAGTTACAGAAAACGACGACAATTCTTATAACAGCCGACTTCTTAACGGAAATATTTATACAACGAGAAGTGAAAGAACTCTATACCCAACAACATGAGGAGAGTTATCTGACATCACATGAAATACCACCCACCAGATAGAAGAAGCAAACTCCGCTAAACTCAGATCACCTACTGCATTAAGTTAAATGGAAATGGCAAAGGGATGGAAGATACCAAGGAACGGCCCTGGCCGTTTTTAACATGGCAAAGCCCAGTATTTATCTTGGTCCCTCTTTCATCTCAAGTGGACACTGACCGCCCCGTGGTGTCACCTGGGGAACTGCCTTTAACTACCGTTAAAAGTAGTGAGCTAACATGTGCCGAGCGTTTACCCATAAGAACGTTAAAAAATTGGGTTTGGGCGAAAGAAAAGAAAAACAAACCCCTCTAAATTTGACGAACCCCGCAAACGTTTTAAGCACCATGATCTGCGAATCCGCACCTGGAATGTTCACACTCTTTATAGAGAAGGTGCACGCATTGACAGATGTACATACTTGAAAAGTACAAGGTCGACATTACTGCCATACAGGAAATACGATGGAACGGGATAGGCATCACAACAACACCTATAAGTGACGCACTGTATTATAGCTGCCATGACACAAAGCATGAGTTTGGTTGCGGATTTGTAGTTGGTCGGAGGTTAAAACATCTGGTCTCCAGCTTCACCCCAGTGAATGAAAGACTCGCTGCAATTCGAATAAAAGCAAAATTCTTCAACATCAGCTTTATTTGTGCTCATGCTCCCACTGAAGACAAGGACGAACAGACCAAAGATATATGTATTTTACGAGCGCTTAGAAGAAACTTATGACCGTTGCCCTACCCATGACATTTAAATTATACTAGGCGATTTTAATGCCAAAATTGGACAGGAGAATATCTTTGGCCCAACAGTCGGGAAATTCAGTCTCCACAGCATTGGTGATCACTTCCTTACGGTAGCGTAAAAACAAACCACACGTATTCTCTCTTTATTTCTCATTTGCCATTGCTTAGTAATGGGGAGAGTGTCTTACCACTACTAATTAGAGTTGGGTAATCTAGTTCCTAGTTCCTTGTACTAGTTCCAAAACGTATGAGTAACATCATAAAATGTAACGTGTGATATTAAGTAAACGCAGTTTGTTCATAGAAAAAATGTGGGCCATTGGAACTGCGAAGTGAACTAGATAGTTCCATATAGTTCCTTTGGCACAACTCTACTACTAATACACGAACTATTCTGAGCACCCCTGCTCCACAGTAAAACATCTGACAATGGTGTGAGGCGGATAGACTTTGCAGCTGCAAGAAACATGGTAGTTAGAAGTACCAGATTTAAGCATCTCGATATTCATAAGAGCACCTGGCTGTCGCCAGACCAAAGAACAAGAAATCAAGTTGATCACGATGTGATAGATGGAAGACATGCATCGTGCGTGTTGGATGTACGATCGCAAAGGTACATAACAGATTATGGAAGCAGCAATCACAACAGATAGCCACAGCATATTCCACTCAACTGGCCAAACTGCTTAATCAAAGCACTCCTAGTCCCGTTAACATATCAGGACATGGCAAACATTGCCCACTCCATGCAAACAGCCGCAAAATCCATACTTGGATACCAGAGACCTCCACAAAGGAATTGGTCATACCATACCAGGATTGTCGTGCTGCTACCGAATAGAAAAATGCGGCATATAGATCTACTTTACAATCAGTAGCAACGCGTAGCGCACGAGAGAGACATCGGGAGAAAAGGAGAGAAGAGACATGTCTTTTCCGCAAGAAAAATAGAGAAATGGAAAAGCGGGAGTGTGAAAAAATCGAGATGTACAGGAGCCAGAATGATGTCCGAAAATTCTACCAAAGAGTGAAACATCAAACAGATGGCTTTGGTACATGCACATCCTCCTGTAGAGACAAGCAAGGTAATCTAGTAACAGATACATATAGCGTGCTCAGGATATGGAAGGAACATTTCTCTAATCTGCTGGTATCCAATAGTAGCGAATACGATGATACCACAGATCCAATCCCAGAAGATGGTATAGAATGTATACCGCCCGGCCAAGATGAGGTAAAAACAGCAATCAACCGGCTGAAGAATAATAAGGCAGCAGGAGCTGATGGCCTACCAGCCGAGCAGTTTAAAAACCGTTAGCTCCATCTGGCAGGAAGAACGCGTACCCGACGATTGGAACCTGAGCATCCTGTGTCCCGTCCATAAGAAAGGAGATAAGACTTTATGCTCCAATTATAGGGACATAAGTCTTCTCCCTATCGCCTACAAGATAGTGTCAGGGATATTGTGCGAACGACTAAAGCCCATGGTCAACGAATTAATTGGACCATGCCAATGCGGCATTAGACCTGGCAAGTCCACCATTGACAAGATATTTACCCTGCGGCAAATCCTGGATAAGACCCACGAGATGCAGATCGACACCTACCACCTTTTTGTCGATTATAAAGCAGCCTTCGACAGCCCGCTACGTTCAAAGGTATTCCAAGCAATGTCTGAATTTGGTATCCTCGCAAAGTTCATTCGGCTATGTAAAATGACTCTAACTGACACAAGATCTTCAGTTAAAATTGGAAAGAACCTCTCCGAAGAGTTTTGTACCAAAAGAGGCTTCAGGCAAGGAGACAGCCTTTCGTGTGATTTTTTCAACATCCTGCAAGAAATGGTTTTACGAGAGGCAAACGTCAAACGAAGTGGCACAATCTACACCAATAGCCACATGTTACTTGCTTATGCTGATGATATAGACATCATGGAACGATCAGTAAAATAAGTAACCGATACCTTTATGAAGGTCGAAGGAGAATCTGCTAAAGTGGGTCTGGCGGTAAACGGCGAGAAGACCAAGCTGATGGTGTCGACGCGCAATGCCTCCATTGAGATTGTTGAAGTTGATTCCTATAATTTTGTGGTAGTAAAAGACTTCGTATACCTCGGCACCGCCGTAAACACAACAAACTACATCAGTTGTGAAATAAAAAGAAGAATTGTATTGGCCAACAGATGCTACTTTGGCTTAAGTAAGCACTTTAAAAACAAAGCCACAACTCGTCAAACAAAAATAACGCTTTACAAAACACTGATACTACCCGTGCTGATGTATGGTTCCGAAGCATGGATGCTTGCGCAAGCAGAGCTTGGCGTGTTTGAGAGAAAAATTCTTCGTTACATCTACTGCCCGATCTGCGTTGACGGTGAATATCGACGTCGTATGAACCACGAGCTGTATTTGCTATACAACGACATCAATATAGTTAAACGTATCGAGATGCAGCGATTGCGTTGGCTAGGCCATGTAATAAGAATGAGCGATGATGAACCCGCTAAAAATGCGTATAAATTCGGGCCACATGGCGGTGCACGCAGAATTGGCAGGCCAAAGAATAGATGGCGCAAACAAGTGGATGAAGAGATGACAAGGCGCGGTATTGTAAAAAGCGAAGCACTAAACAGAGAGAATTGGAAATCTTTTCTTAGTTCGGTATATGGAACAAATGTTCTGTAATGGGCCAGCTAAGTAAGTCAGAAAACCTCGTACAAATCTAATATAAGAGCACTCTGGACAAATTGTTCTCTAAGCCAAGATGTGTCGGCCGCACAGGACACCATAAAACCGTCTCTGAATTTCTTTGGAATATTTTATTTGGATTTTTTAATTGCAGATGTTCCTGAAATGCAATTTAACTTACATTTTCTTAAAGCCCCTCAATTTTGTACTACTACCTTCTTCAAACAATGCTGCATTGCGGGAAAATCGCAAAGTTGTTATTACTTTTTAGGTAATATGGGTAGTAAGCGAACAAGAACAACACCAACTAAAATCAGCAGCAGAGAACTACGCAGGTGTCAAATGAGGCGGTTTAACAAGTTTTTTCCCTATTGCATGTTCTTTTGTTGTTGTTCTTTTTAATAATGCTCTCAGTGTGGAAATGTAGAATTGCTCCCAAAACAAATATGATCTTCGATGTCTCCCCATTTTTGTTATATTTCTCATTCTACATTTGCTTTGTTTGCATTATTAGTTGATGTTGTTGTTGCTTTTATTGTTTTCTGAATTTCTTGTTTATACAATTTTGTTTTTGTGTGTTTTTTTTTCGCTGAGCTCAGTGCACTGTTGTGCTTTGTTATGGTATGGGTATGCCAAGCATTCATATTGGAATGTAGAATATTTTTCAGTCTTCTGTTATTATGCTCCCCAACGGATCGGCGGCGAATGAGTAATGGGGTATACAAGAGAGCGAATATATGTATACAAAAGATGAGAAAGAGAGAGAAGCCCCGCCATATAACATCACAGACACCATCACGTCTAACAGTATTGTGCAGGCCATTAACAGAAATATTTTAAATATTTTTGTTATGAGTTGTTATAACTTGGGGAATACTTCGAGAATTATGTTATTCTTAACAGAGAACTGTTGCTGTTGGGACAGTGAAGTGATCTCTGTGATGTGTGGTTGGGGGGCAACATTTCTTAACATTATGCAAACATTATTATAAAATGGAGGGGTTTTATTGAAACGGACAGATGTAATGAAAGCTAACTGGTAAAAATAATGGACCAAAACTAAAATTGTTTTTGTAGAAATAATTAGACCACAGAACTCAGGTATATTTTTAAAGATAATAAAAATAATATTGAAATGTTTTTTAGTAAATGGAGAGATGTAATGGAAGCTAATTGGTAAAAATAATGGACCAAAACTAAACTTTTTTGAGCGAAAAAAGAAAATATGTGGATTATTCTTCAAATTTGTAAAAACACCCGCAAACCTAGATTAATATTGTAGAAGCACCCAAGTAATTAGACCACAGAACTCAGGTGGATTTTTAAAGAAAATAAAAATAAAGAGGCCTTAAAACAGGAGCAACCAAAAGTACCTCAAAACGTGAATTTTCAAAGCCTTTTAGAGACAACTAAGCAGGACATAAGACGTGAATTTTTCGAATGTTTTAAATTGCTATCAAATAGACTTCAGCATATAATAGCTGTGTTCCTTTACTTACCTGGGGTTACCATTTTAACCATTTGTTGCCATTTTTAACCTGCAAAGCGTTCCTTAACCCCGAAAAGTGGCAAAACTGGAAGCAATTTTTAAGAGAGTGAGAGGGGAGAGAGGGCGAAAATGGCTTTCTCTTCTACCACAGGCTACCAGCAAAATTTCTGCAGGTAGAAAATGGCAGAACAGATTTTTCGACTTTTGTTTGACGATTATTTCACAAAATGGACGAAAAACCGAAGAAACAGTCCAACACTGACAACACTAAATTAAAAACTGTGAAATAAAAGACGAAAATTAATTTTTTATGTTTTTTTCTGACGTTGCTGCCGGATCTACCATTTTTCCGTTCCTTTACTTTTCTGGTAAAAATGTTCATGAGAGAGTAATTTTGAACAATTTTTGACACTTTTCTCTTTTACCACTCTTACCTTTAAAAAAGTAAAGGAACAAAGCTAATTTGTTAAGATTTTTAGGAGCTACGAAGTTTCAATTATCCTTTCAGCCTCTAGCTTAAACACTTACGGTGCACCTTAACTAAATTTAAATGAAGGGTGCTGACACCTGTTAAGTTGTTGCGGTTTCTGAAGCTACAATGTTCATAGATGAGAAAAAAAAACTAAAAAATCGCCGGAGGGATGTTCAAATAAATCGCTGTCAATGTTCACATTTTTAGGGTTTTTTAGGTTTTCACGATTTTGCTTGGAGACCGCAAGCCCTATGGAAATGGGATCAAAGAAATTGTTGTAGCTGTGAAAATTCTCTATTGGATTGCCCTTTTCGATGCTTTCGTAGGTATTGTCATTTTTGAGATATAGAAGTTCAAATTTTGACAATTTACTGACTGAATGTCTCCTTTTAAAACTAGGTCATGACTGCAATTTCCCAACTTAAACTTATATATCTCAAAAATGGTACAACCTTGGAAAAAATTACGAAAACCAATCTTATAGAGAATTTTTACAGCTGTAAGATTTTCTCTAGTCCCATTTTGATAAGACTTACCGTTTTCAAGTAAAAAAACTTAAAAATGTAACCTGAGCTTCTTTATCTCAAAATGGTATAATCTGGGAACAAATCATAAAGGTCATTCCTCTAGAGAATTTTCACAGCTACAAAATTTCCTTTATCCCCACTTCAATAGGACTTGCGGTTTCCATGCAAAATTGCGAAAACCTAAAATAAACCTAAAAATGTGAACTTTGACCGCGATTTATTTAAAAATCTCTCCAGCGATTTTTTTCTTATTTTTGTATTCATCTATAAACATTTCTGTTTCAGAATCCGCGAAAACTTCTTAGGTGTAAGCGGTTTTCATTCAAAGTTAGTTAAGGTGGACCCTGCATGACATTGTTTTATAGGGGGCCATACAGTCAGTACATTATCCCAATTTGAACTTCTATATCTCAAAAATGATAAAACCTACGAAAAAACTATTGATGTCAATCTTGTAGAGAATTTTCACCGTTACAACATTTTCTCTAATCCCTTTTCAATGGACTTGCGGTTTCCAAGCAGAATCGTGAAACCCAAAAAAAGCACTAAAAATGTGAACTTTGACCTCGATTTATTGAAAATCCCTCCGCCGATTTTTTGTTTTTCTGATTTTTCTCATCTATGAACATTGTAGTTTCAGAAACCGTGAAAACTTCCCAGGTGTAAAACTTAAACTTAAGACCTTATCAGTGGACGAACTCCGATTCTCACAATTTGCAGTCGTTTTAACCTTCGGCCGCCTATTTGTCTGACTGGTGCACACGATAACATTCGATCGGATAAACCAATAATTTGTCCAAACATAGATCTACTTCGAAGAGGGATCACATGGATCCACCCATTCGGGTACCTCCCACACAAATTTTTAATATTTCGCAAAGGAGCTGTTTAAGGACATGTCTCGGTTAGTTTTTATTTATTTTTTTTTTTTGTACAAATCATGACAAAAATTCCACTGTTCTATGCACCGGTTTGGCCGTCTGCTCAATCATTATGTGTTTGGAATGCCTGCTCCGAGCTCTTTTGGTATGTGCCCGGATAGAGAAGAACCACGGGCCACGGATCATTTAGGAAATGGGTGGACTTCCGAGTCTGTTCTGGACTTAGCCGCCTCCACGTTGCAACGTGCAACGTTGAACAGATTACAATGTTTTGCGAAAGGATAGTAAAGTAGTGCATATTAAAGACATCCTGACTTGTCTTCATTATACACCAGTCTGGCCAGTACATACCTCTCTCGCTTGGGCTTGACTCTAGTGAGCCCTACATGGAAGGTATGGGGGTAGCAATAAAATGTGGGACTGCAGAGTTGTCGACATTTGTTCTATTCCATCAGATCTTCGGGTAGCTAAGAGAATTTTCCGGTACATCATCACAGCTGCTATCGCTCGCCACGTTCCTATTCGTCAAATACACGATTTCACAACACATTTCCCAGCAGAAGCTAGGTGACCAGCAAATGAGCATGATGTGCTTCGTCGCACCAACCCTGAGGACCAAGAATTTGGGAACACACTCTTGAAGTCAATAAGCTAGCAGGCGAGCATACTCGGAAATGGTGTCTGGACCACCTGATACAATGCAACATTGCTATAGGATTAAGTAAGATGTGCCCAAGGGTTAAATCACTCTCTAATCCGGAAAAGAAAGATGATATGCTTGGCCTGTTACTTTCAACTGTGTGACAGATCCGAAGACGTAGAGATAGAGCAACCAAAGAGTAATAGGTGTGCTACGCCGATGTTGTAAACATCATCCGAAACGCGAAATCATCCAAGATGTTGGGGCCACAGGGAATCTCAATCTGGATGAACCCGGAGTTGTGTATTTGGTAAGTGTACCCAATCTCTCGTTAGCCAACCGCATTGTACGCAGGCTGTTCTTACTACTGAAGCTAGGCAAGGATGCCAGTAGAAGCAAATTGTACAGACCGTCTGTGATAAACTATGCGGCACCAGTGTGGTATGTCTACGCAGTGGAAGGATATTAAAGCCGACTAAAATGCCGCCCTGAGGACTGTGCATCCGCAAGGAGACGCAAGGAGACGAAGATTTTACCGGTGCATCAGCACAACAAGATTTTGTGAGTATACCTACCCACCGTGGTGCAATGGTATGCACACCCGCCTTGCACGCTTAAGGTCATGGGTTCGATTCCCCGGTCAGTCAACATCAAACATTTTTCAACGGTGGCAAAATACCCCTCAGTAATGTTGGCGACATTTTCTGAGTATTTCAGCCTTGTACAACTTCTCTACAAGTGGTGTCTTAGACACGCCGTTCGGACTCGGCGATAAACAGTAGGTCCCATATCATTGAGCTAATATGGATCGGGGTGCACTCATTGATATGAGAGAAGTCTCCCCTGTCCCGCCTGGGATGTTTGTGGAACAATTATTATTATTATTTACCTACACTTAGGTATCAGCTGTTTCTGATAGCCAACACAACGCTCTAGTTAGTTGCATACGCCGTATATACCTACCCCCCACTGACCCCAGAGAGACCCTCATCAAAATTTAGTGGACAGGCTTCCCCACCCAGGCCTGTCAGGAGAGATCTTCATAGCGTAGAAAGATATAATACAAAGCTACAAATGAAAACCCCTAGATAAACAAACCTATCAACTAGGCTTGGGTAGCATTAACTCTGATGCAGTTGTACAGGCAGTATATACAAAATTGCAGTTTGAGATGTCTTCGAAGGTGAGTTGATAGTGGTTGTCAAGGATCAACCATTATCAAATTTCGTATGGTTCTTTCAATGGGCCTAATATATTAGAAGTATCAAACCTGAGGATCAGGTCTTGAAACGCCTGTTCTCCACACATACTAGGTAAGCGCTATTGAAGGGACTGTAAACCGTGCGAATATTTCTTGAGTGATAAACAAATTTAACCCTTTTAAATCTCATGGACAACTGTTGCAGAATGCTGATTTCAAGTCTGGAGGGAGAGGCTTGTCTGATATTATGACGTCACAGATACCTTTCTATGTGCGGATGATTTGCAAGATCACGGCGTCGGGTCAAAATCGTCGAGTTCATATGCGGAAGAGCTTACAACTCGTATGGACATATCATAGCCAATGCACAGAGACAATGTAAGTCCTCAATTCTAAGGCATTTGGGACACTGATCGCGAACCCTAATGGACTTCCAAGAAATCGAAAGCTATATGTCGATACTGTGATTCACAAACTTATATCATACAAAATAAGGAACATTAAAAAAATGGCAATGACGCTGCCCTACCCTCGATAGGGTGACTCACCATTAGACAAAACAATTCCGAATACGGGTATAGAAGTGAATTCTTGATGAACAGATATTCCCCCGATATATAAAACATCCAATATCAATGACTTGAGTCAACATCTCAGTGTTCGAAAGACAAATCTGATCGAAAGTAAATATCATCAAATTACAACGTCACACTTCCTTTGCGACCAACTGACCCGTATCGCGAAATTAATTTGAAATTTCCAAAACAAAATTATGTCAACTATATTTTACGACTTACTTGATTAACAAGAAGGAAAAAAAATGAAAGTAGAACCCTTCTTCAAGACGACGACAACAACGAAGACGAACAACAAATCTACATTTACAGATAAAGCAAAAAAACAGTTCCATTCATAAGCTTTCATAAATCGCCACAACCAGTTGTTGGTCGGTCAGTGGATGCAAGTTAAGCAGTCGGTCTTTGCAATAATCAGCCAACCAAACGACGACCGACTATTCAAGGAGGTTTTGTGGAGTGGTGTAGTTTTTTTTATTCCCCCTCATTTATTAAAAAATAAGTGACAACTTTGATATCGGTATTAAAACACTGGCAAAGCAGATCAGAAAAAAAGAAAAACGCAAACGCGAATGCGAACTCATATCATACGGACGCACTATGTTGCCAGATTAAGACAGCAAAAAAGAACAACAACAACGGCAAAAATGACAGTATTCGTAACGCTTATAAAACTGCAGAATTAATAATAATGAGGCATGTAAGAAAGCAGGCTGCTGCCGCAGCAGCAACAACAACAACAGCTACAACTTCAGTGGTCATTGTGAATAAATAAATATGCACATATCTATATAATTTAGGGGGTGGTATAATAAATGGGGATGAAAGGAAAACCCTATCCCAAACCTTCATGGAATTCATGGAAATATATGAGAAAACCTCATGATCTACTATGAGATGGCGCAATGATTCTCTATGAGAAGATCTTCTATGAGAAGACCTCACGATCTTCTATGAGAAGATCTCAAGATTTTCTTTGAGAAGATCACATGGTATTCTATGAGAAGATCTCACGATCTTCTATGAGAAGATCACATGACCTTCTATGAGAAGATCACATGATAATCTACATATCAGAAGACTTCATGACCTTCTATGAGAAGACGTCTTGACCTTCTATGAGAAGATCTCATGACCTTCTATGAGAAGATCTCATGATCTTCTATGAGAAGATCTCAAGATCTTCTTTGAGAATATCACATGGTATTCTATGAGAAGATCTCACGATCTTCTATGAGAAGATCACATGGTCTTCTATGAGAAAATCTCAAGATTTTCTTTGAGAAGATCACATGACCTTCTATGAGAAGATCACATGATAATCTACATATCAGAAGACTTCATGACCTTCTATGAGAAGACGTCTTGACCTTCTATGAGAAGATCTCATGACCTTCTATGAGAAGATCTCATGACCTTCTATGAGAAGATCTCATGATCTTCTATGAGAAGATCTCAAGATCTTCTTTGAGAAGATCACATGGTATTCTATGAGAAGATCTCACGATCTTCTATGAGAAGATCACATGGTCTTCTATGAGAAGATCTCAAGATTTTCTTTGAGAAGATCACATGGTATTCTATGAGAAGATCTCACGATCTTCTATGAGAAGATCACATGACCTTCTATGAGAAGATCACATGATAATCTACATATCAGAAGACTTCATGACCTTCTATGAGAAGACGTCTTGACCTTCTATGAGAAGATCTCATGATCTTCTATGAGAAGATCTCAAGATCTTCTATGAGAAGATCACATGGTCTTCTATGAGAAGATCTCATCAACTTCTTGGAGTAGATCACATGTCCTTCTATGAGAAGATCACATGATCTTCTATAAGAAGACCACATGATCTTCCATTACAAGAGCTCTACGGGAAGACCACGTGGACTTCTAAGAGAACACCTCATGATCTTTTATGAGAAGAAGTCATTATCTTCTATGAGAAGACCTCATGATCTTCTATGACAAGATCGCATGATCTTCTATGAGAAGATCTCATGATCTTCTATCAGAAGACCGCATGATTTTCTATTAAAAGAGCTCTAAGAGAAGACCTCATGGTTTTCTCTGAGAAGACTTCGTGATCCCCTTATGATAAGACTTAAAGGTCTTTTTTGAAAAGATTTCATGGTATTTTATGGGAACACCTCATGGTCTTCTACGGGAAGACCTCATGGTTTTCTATGAGAAGGGTTCTGGTCTTCTATGACAAAACCTCATGATCTTCTATGACAAGAAGTCATGATATTCTATGAGAAGTTCACATGATCTTCTGCGAGGAGACCTCATGATCTTCTATAAGAAGATCGCATGATCTCATGGTCTTCTTTAAGAAGACCGCATTATCTTCTATAAGAAGAGGTCTATGAGATGACCTCATGGTCTTCTATGAGAAGATCTCATGGACTTATATGATAAGATTTAATTGTGTTCTCTGAGAAGACCTCTTGATCCCACTATAAGAAGTCATTAGGTTCTTTTTGGAAAAATTCTCATGGTATTTTATGGGAAAATCTCATAGTCTTCTATGGAAAGACCTCATGGTTTTCCATGGGAAGACCTCAAGGTCTTCTATGACAAGACCTCATGATCTTCTATGAGAAGAAGTCATGGCCTTCTATGAGAAGGTCAAATGATCTTCTACGAGAAGACCTCATGATCTTCTATGAGAAGATCGCATGGTCTTCTATGGGAAGATCGCATGGTCTTCTATCAGAAGAGGTCAATGAGAAGACCTTCTTCTATGAGAAGATCTCATGGACTTTTATCATAAGACTTCATGGTCTTCAATGGGAAGATCGCAAGATCCCCTTATGAGAAGACATTAAGGTCTTTTTTGAAAACACCTCATGGTATTTTATGGGAACACCTCACGGTCTTCTATGAGAAGAGCTCAAGGTCTTCTATGGCAAGACCTAATGATCTTCCATGAAAAGAAGTCATGATCTTGTATGAGAATATCCCATGTTCTTCTATGAGAAGATCACAAGATATCATGATCTTCTATGACGCCTTCATGATTTTCTATGAGAAAACCTCATGACATTCTATGAGTAGACCTCATAGTCTTCTATGAGAAGACCTCTTGGCCCTCTATGGGAAGATTTCCATGAAAAGGGCTAAGGGTTTTCTAAGAGAAGACATTAGGGTCTCCTATTAGAAGATCTTTGCAAAAAGGGCCTTAGTATTCTTCTATAAGAAAAGAAGGCTGTTCTGCGATAAGAAGGCTCAGATTCTTCTCTGGGACCTTAGGGTCTTCTATGAGAATACCTTATGACTTTCTTTCAGAAGACTTCATGATCTTCTGTCAGAAGACCTGATGAACTTCTATCAGAAGAACATATGGTATTTTATCAGAAGACCTTAGTGACCTTAACAGAGATTATGGTCTTTTATGAAAAGGTTTCACGGACTTCTATTATGGCCCACTATGAGATTTCAGGTTATGCTATGAAAGACCTTAGTCTCTTCTATGAGAAGACTTTAGCTTTTTCTCTGAGAATACCTTAGGGCCTTTTATGAGAAGACCTTAGGGTCTTCTATGAGTAGGCCTTAGTGTCTTCTATCTATGATCTTCTATCATTAGACCTTATGGTCTTTAAAAATATATTTCAGGAATTTCAGGGTCTGCTATGAGTAGACCTTAGGGTCTTAGTTGAGATTCTCCTACGAGAAGATCTTAGGGTCTTCAATAAGAAGACCTCATATTCTTCTATGAGAATACCTCTGATTTTCTATCAAAATATCTTATGGTCTGTTATGAGAATATTTCTATGAGAAGATCTTGGGTATTTTGTTGAGAACCTTTTTGGGAAGACCTCATGAACTTATGAGAACTTCTCATTCAGAAGAACTTGTGATCATCTATGAGAAGACCTCATGATCTTCTATCAGAAGCCCTCATGTACTTCTATGTGATGGTTTCATGGTCTTCTATGAGAAGGCCTATTGGTCTGCCATGAGAAGATCTCACTCTAGTTTTAAGTTTTTCGAAATCGTATTGTTGTTAGTAATTATTTGATGAAGAAGGAAGTCTCAGTAAAATAATAATCTAATCTAAAAAGATCTCATGGTCTGAGAAAACCTCATGGACTTCTGTGAGAAGATCCATGGTCTTACAGTCCCTTGGAACACCAAACTTCTTACACCGTCCTTCCTACCATTTCACCACACAACTTCTTGCGTCCGTTGTTTATTTTCCACAACAACAAAGAATTGGCGACCGCGGTAGCATTAGCAGTGGCAATGAGCACACAAAAACCCATCGCTCTTGTTTTAGCGTTGACAAGATAAGCAGGCAAGCATTACAAAAAAAAAAGTAAAACAAAAACAACGACAACATCAGCCATATCATAATCGGAACGCATAAATGTGTGACCGATCGAGCGGGCGAGCCAAACAGCGGACACACAAATGCTACTGACCAATGGATGGATGGACGGACAGACTAGCGGACAGCTTTTCATTTGTATCCCAAGCACTTACTTATGACTGACGCCTTTGGGAGGGGAGGCAGTACGCTATAAGTTGGCCACTTGTGCGTGGATTTTTTCGCGCCTAACATAAACAACAATTTGTTGTTTATTTTTCTTTTATTTTTGTTTCAATGCTGCTGCAAATGCTATTTTAGTTAAATTTTATAGTGTTTTTATAAAAAAATATTGTTAAACAAATAATATCAAAAAATTTAAATAAAAAACTATAAAAATCGTTGTTTTTTTTTGCTCTGAGAAGTAGGAAAGTGTGAAATGATCTCGTCATTTTGTCCATTGTTAAAAGTGTGTCCGTCCGTTCAATGTTTACTAGTTGCGCTTTTTTGTTATTGGCCCCCAAACCAGTTTGCCAATGATGAGTCATATTAGCTTTCAATTGACAGTGGCGTTCGGTTGTTGTTCTTGTTGGCTGTCTGTGCGCAGCCGAATAGGCTGTGTTTGTTTGACAGTCTCTCTTTTTGTTGTTGTTGAAATTAATAGGAATTATTATGACAAATGTATAATTGTGCGCTTTTTGGGGCCATTGCTGGTGTGTAACTGGTTCTTTATGAGTTATTTTTTATGCTTCTCTATATTGGAAATGTTAAATTAAACAAACAACAACAAAAAGACACAAAGTAATTACAGCATTTGTTTATTACATTAATTTTCTCCATAATGAAAACAAATTTATTTATGGTTTTTACACAATGTATGAATGTAATAATTATTTTAATATTTAAACAAAGAACAGTGTTGCCAATATGGAGTCCTACTATTTTAGGCCTATTATGAAAGGTTTTTTAAATAACTCTTATAACGCAATATAAGCTATGCAGTGCTAATATAGTGTCAACTACATATGTAGCCTTAATAATACTTAATATAGAATATTTGAGATGGAAACTTGAGGAAGCAGCCATATCCATAGATCGAGAGATTGTACGCGAATTGCATTAAACTTCTACAAAAACATAGGTTTAAAATAAAAAAATCGCCCAATATTTCTACCCGCATACTCTTATATGAAAGCATTTCATCACGGCTCAATTTTTCTAAATTTCTCCTTTGGTTTTAGTAATTTTGATAGTCGATTTGATACGGGGTAAAAGATACCAAGGAACGGCCCTGATTGGTTTTCCATGCCAAATCACAGGACTTATCCCGGTATGCCGTTTATGCTATGGCAGATGTTAAAAATAACATATTACTGCCGTACATTAAATACGACGAGTTGGGAAATGACGAAAGCACGAGTTTGCTTGAAGATTTTCAGCCTGTCGGAGGTTAAAGCATTGGGCCTCCAGTTTCTGTCCGTTCGATGGAAGACTTGCTAAAATTCGGAAGAAGCTACATTTGTAATCATCAGTCTTGTTTGCGTCCGTCCATTCCCCTGCCAAAGAAAAGGACGTACAGACGAAATATATATTTTACTAACTCTTAGAATTAGAAAGGAGAATTGGTCCAGCAGTCGGGAAATTTAGTCTCTACAATGAAAGACAACGGAATGAGGCCACAAAAATACATGATAGTTAGGAAATGTAAACAGCTCGACATTCACGAGATGAAAACAATAATCAAAATTGATCACGTTGCGATAGAGGAAAGGCATTACAGGATGTACGATAGATCCGTAATAAAGTACCAAAGCACATTTCACCCGTGTGAAATTTCTCAATGAAAACACTGCTCCTTCCGATAATATATCTGCACAGTGGCAAAGTATTACTTGTATACCAGAGGTCTTCACCAATGAACCCGAAACCTTCAAACCATACTCCTATCTATCAACTTTCCGGACCACAGGTAGTCATAATTATGGAAAAAGTAATTGACATGTGTTCAGAGAATTTACCAATTGCCGCTACAGGGAGCTGAATGGCCAAATCAGATTATCGGGTAGCTTAGAGATTTTTTCGGGTCATCATCACAGCTGCAGTCGCTCGCTACATACTTCCTGGTCGAATACCAGAAATTATACGAAATTTTCATGAAGACCTAAGGGTTAGGAAACTTACTCTTGAAGTCAGCAGGCTAGTTGGCAAGCATAAGCGGAAAAAGTGTCTAGGCCACCTGAAAAAATGCAATATTGGTACAGAATAAGAAAATTCGCTCTCGAATCGGAGAAAGAAAGATGATAAAACTGCTGTTACCTTCAACGGCAGAGTTGCGCTAGTTACTTTAACCGCAATTTATAGATCATCCCAAGAATGATAGCGCGACGAGGAGTATGCTATATCTATATATATATATCGACTCCTCTCAGCCGAAGAGATACCACCACAATTTACGATGAGCGATGTTGCAGATGTTCTATGAAACGTGAAATCATCCAAAGCCTTTGGCTCACACGGTATCCCTATGGTAATGCTTAAGGAACTGAATGAAACCGATGTTGAGTATTTGACAAGTGTCCTCAAAAAGTTATCCACCCATATTGCGCCAGAAGCCTGAAAAGTTGGCAGTGTGGACCCGCTACTGAAGCTAGGCAAGAAGCTATGATGGAGAATCGTACATGAAGATTGAAGAGGCACTTCTCATGATGCTAAACTGTTTCTTAGAGTTGTGCCAAAGGAACTATATGGAACTATCTATTTCACTTCGCTCCTTTCTATACTATGAATGCTTCCTTAGGAGGCTTTTTATACTATAAATTTCTCCTTAGGAGACCTTCTATACTATAGAAGCCTCCTTAGGAGGACTTCTAAACAGCGTTGCCGACAGTTATTGGTCGGAAATCGTCAAAAAAATCGTCAAATCGTCAACAAAATTTGAAAAATCGTCAAAAATCGGCAACATGATCCAAAACTAGGTTTAGTTATCTTTTAGATAACTATAGAAGCCTACTTAGGAGGCCTTCTTTAATATAGAAGCCTCCTTAGGAGGCCTTCTACACTTTAGAAGCCCCCTTAGGAGGCCTTCTATACTATAGAAGGCCTTCTATACTATAGAAGCCTCCTTAGGAGCCCTCCAATACTATAGAAGCCTCCTTAGGAGGCCTCCATAGGAGGCCTTCTATACTAAAGAAGCCTCCTTAGGAGGCCTTCTATACTAAAGAAACCTCCTTAGGAGGCCTTCTATAGTATATAAGCCTCCTTAGGAGGACTTCTATACTATAGAAGCCTCCTTAGGAGGCCTTCTATACTATAAAAGACTCCTTAGGAGGCCTTCTATACTATAAACGCCTCCTTAGGAGGCCTTCTATGCTATAAAAGCCTCCTTAAGATACCTTCTGTACCATAGGAGCCTCCTCGGAGGTCTTTCATTCTACAGATGCACCCTTAGGAGGGCATATAATATATAGAAGTTATTTAGGACGCTATCTGTTCTATAGTGTCCTCCTTAGGACGCAATTTTTTCTATAGAAGCTTCTTTATGAGGCCTTCTATTCTAGAAGCCTGCTTAGGGCGCCATCTTTTCAACAGAAGTCTCCTTAGGAGGCCATCTTTTCTGAAGCCAGTTTGGAGATCTTCTTTCCTAGAAGCCTCCATAGGAGTTAATTTATTTCATAGAAACATTCTATTTTATTGAAGCTTTTATTATTGTACCGAAGATTCGTAGGTGGCCTTACATTCTGTAGAAGCCTCCTTAGCAGACATTTTATTCTATGAAATCCTTCTTAGATTGCCTTTTATTCTGGATGCATTTTATTCTATTATTATTATTATTTTCTATACTAGCCATTCTATACTTAGGAGGCCTTCTATACTACAGAAGCGTTCTTAGGAGGCCTTCTATACTATAGAAGCCTCCTTAGGAGGCCTATACTATAGAAGCCTCCTCAGGAGGCCTGCTATACTATAGAAGCCTCCTTAGGAAGCCTTCTATACTACAGAAGCCTTCTATACTTAGGAGGCCTTCTATACTATAGAAGCCTCATTAGGAGGCCTGCTATGCTATAGAAGCCTCCTTAGGAGGCCTTCTATGCTATAGAAGCCTGATTAGGAGGCCTTCTATACTACAGAAGCCTTCTTAGGAGGCCTTCTCTACTATAGAAGCCTCCTCAGGAGGCCTGCTTTTTTTTTTTTTTTTTTTTTTTTTTTTTTTTTGGTCGGGTAAAAAATCATCGAAAGACTTGGCTACCTGGTTTATGGTTTCGCCAGGTGTGCGAGACTTTAACACGCTAAAATAACCCCTTTACTCTGATCCACCATCCCTGCGGTACCGCCGTACAGGCATTTCGTCGCAGGGGGGAATGTTCTATAGAACACTGCTATTTCTTATTCTTCTTCGAATATCGTCTTGCCTCCGTAATTCCAATATTATTGTCTTTACGTACTCACATACATACTCCCAATTGCTTAAAGACACCATCATAATTTCGATTATGTTTTCTACACATATTTCACTACCAACTTGCCGCTCTAAATTTGTCCTCTCTTCACTGAATCGCGGGCACAGAAAGAAAACGTGGTATGGGTCTTCTACATGTTCCACGCAGCAGGGACAATCAGGGGAGCAGTCAAGTCCAAAACGGTATAAATAGGACCTGAAACATCCATGTCCGGAGAGAAATTGGGTGAGATAGAAGTTTAGATCTCCATGTCGCCTATTTGACCATGTGTCCACATTTCTTATCAGAGAATACGTCCATCTGCCTTTTGTAGATGCTGACCACCTACTTTGCCATTCGGTAATGCTACGTCTTCTTGCGACGTCGGATTCATTATCTATTTCCTGTGAGCTTCTTGAGTTGTATACGTATTCTGATTCTCTTGCAAGAATATCTATGGGAATCATAGCTGCGATAACATAGGCTGCATCGTCAGAAACAGTCCTATATGCACAGCATACACGTAGTGCTGCCAGCCTGTATACTGTACCAATCTTTTCGTAATAAGCGGCATACCTCAAGGATTTCGCCCATATTGGTGCTGCATAAAGAATAATATTTTTGGTAACTCCTGCCAGAATTTTTCTCTTTAAGTATCTCGGACCTCTTGTGTTTGGCATTATACGGCACAGCGCTCTACAAGTGTTTCCGGCTTTTGCCTTTACGTAATTCAAATGCTCCTTGAAAGATAAACGATTGTCTATAATAACGCCTAGGTATTTCAGGCTTTCCGCTGTTGTGATTGTACATTCTCCGATTTGAATATTTATCCTTTCTACAGTTCTGCGGCTTGTAATTAATACAGCTTCCGTTTTTTGATCGGCTAATGCTAGGCCTTGTGAACACAGCCACGATTTAACCAACTGTATGCTGACTTCTGAGACATTTTTTGCTTCTTCGGTTGTTTTTGCAACTATAACTAGCGCAATATCATCTGCAAATCCAATAATATTTGCTCTCTCTGGGAGTTTTAGCTTTAAGACACCATCATACATTACGTTCCACAGAAGAGGTCCAAGAACAGATCCTTGTGGTACTCCTCCTGATATTTGGTATTCTTTTAAACCCTCCTCAGTTTGGTATATTAGTATTCTGTTGCGGAAGTAGTCCTTGAGTATAGCCACAAGATATGCCGGGACGTTTAACCGTCTCAGAGCGTTTATAATATTTTCCCAGTTAGCTGTGTTAAAGGCATTTTTAACATCTAGTGTTATGACAACACAATACTCTTTTTTCCAGCTTTGGCCATTTATTGCTTCCCTTGCGATATCTGTTACCATTTTTATTGCATCGATCGTAGATCTTTTATTTCTGAAGCCAAATTGGCTTTCAGATAAGCCCTTTGCACGTTCAATGTACTCTTCAAGTCTGTCGCGGATAATGCTCTCAAGGAGTTTTCCGCATGTATCTATCATACATAGCGGGCGGTATGATGAAGGATTTTCCAAGGGCTTGCCGTTTTTGGGCAATAGGACTAGTCTTTGCCTTTTCCATAACGATGGAAAAGATCCATATTCCAAGCAGGAGTTCAGTAATTTAAGCATTTGTTCTCCACAGCAACTTATAATCTCTTTTAGAACGTAGTTGGGAATTCCATCGAGACCAGGCGCTTTAGAGTCATCGAATTTAGAGACGGCAATATTTATCTCCGCTGGTGTAACCGGGGGGTGGGTAAAATGTCCCCCAGGGTCAAAAGTTGCCCATGATGTTACAGCTTGGTGAGGAAAAAGGTGATTCACAATGTTATCTAATGTTTTAGCATCCGTAGGTGTACTTGAGCCGAAGCATTTCAGTTTCTTAGTCACAATCTTGTACGCGAGTCCAAACGGCTGGGATTCTACATCATCGCAAATAGCGAGAAAACACGATCTTTTGCTTGCATGAATGGCTTTTTGGAGGGCTTTCTTCTTCATCTTGAGAACCTGTCTATACGCTTCATTGTCTTCTCTATCACGAGTTCTTACAAAACGTCTTCTCGCACGAAGACACTCTTTACGTAGTTCAGCTATTTCAGCGTTCCACCAATATACTGGGGCTTTGTTGACACCCCTCTTCCTTTTTTGCATCGATGCGTTGCATGCTTGTGTTGCTCTAAGAATAAGCTCTTCCGCCATATTTTCGGGGGTTCCCTGCAGTTCTGTGTCTTCCATACATAGCGCAAATATGTCTTTATCAAATGAGCCTTTTTTCCAACCAGATATTTCAGGCGTTCGAACCGATCTTCTTACTGTTGTCACGTCATTACGATTAATGATTATAGCCTGATGATCACTATAAGTGAACATATCACTGATTTGCCAGTTAAACTGATTGAAGATGTTAGTACTGACAAACGCAATGTCGATTATGGAACTCCTACCATTTCGACTGAATGTTGGATTACTCCCCGAATTCAAAATTTCCACATCTAATTGGGCAAAGGATTCTAACAATATTCGGCCCCTTTCATTTGTTCTAGTGCAACCCCACTCTGTGGCCCAGGCATTAAAATCGCCCGCTATCAAAATGGACCCTCTGGATGCGGCATCATTTGTTAAGTCAGTTATAATTCTTCTGTAATCTTCAATATCATATCTTGGTGGTATGTAGCAGCTGTAGACTGTTAATCCGGCGAAAGTAGCGCGGACAAAACCAGTTGCAGAATTCAAAGCATTTTGTATTGGTTTGTTTAAGGACCAGATCGAGGTTGTGCCGGACTTATCACATAACCAATTTGCTGAGCTAATGTTCTTGTAGGGCTCGCTGATAATTGCTAGATCGACCTCTAGTTCCCGAACTGTCTGTTTTAACAAATCTTGGGCAGCTTCACAATGATTTAAATTTAATTGTATAAATTTCATTAAGATCCTCTAAGTTGGCGTAGAGCTTCCTTGTATTTCGGACACACAGTCGACCCAGTGATGTGGCTACGATCTGTTGATGGTTCATTGCATAGCATACACTTGGGGGGGTTTTTACAATTAGCAACCTTGTGACCCGCTTCTCCACAGCGAATGCAGCGACCTGAGTTGTCGTTCGGGTTTTTACATCTAACTGCTGTATGACCAAAGTCCAGACATTTATAACACCTCATTGGTGTCAATTTTTCACGTATTCGACAATCCGCCCATCCAATACGTAGTATTCTTTTCTTTAAAAGAATATTCGCTAGCAACGAGCTTACGGAAACTGTAGCAGTTTGTGTGCCTCTATATGCTTTTCGTAGTGATTTTATTGCAGATGCTTGCAATGCTTTAAAATCGTCCGAAACGTCGCTGATAGCCAGGAGAATATCATCTCTATTAGACACCCCATCTATATCTTTAATTTCCAGTTGTACTTCCTGGGTTAAGGCACGAACTTCAGCGGTTGGGCCTAAGACTTCTTCAATGGCTTCTCTAAAGTCATTTGTGTTCTGGTGTGCTGGTTTATTTAGTTCTAACAATAGCTCACCCTTCTCTGTCTTCCGAATTGTCTTCACATTTTTGCCTAACGCAGCCAGCTTTGCTTCACTTTTCACTTGCTTCAGAATGTCTGAATATGAGGAATCTCCACATGTTTTAATTATTAAAGCATCTGGTTTACTTGGTTTCCTTTTCCTTCTAGATCTTGTTTGAACTTTATTCCATGCTGCCGCATTTTGTACGGTATCGGATTTTCCCACATTTTCGTTGATTGTCTCTTCTATTATCTTTACAGAATCTGGCTCTTGAATTTTAGGTACTACTTCTTTTTTCTTTTTTGTCCTATTCTCCTTCGGGCTTTGGGTCTTGGGGCCTCTTTTCAACGCAGGTGTTGTTGGGGTTCCTGGTTGTTTAGGCTTAATCCATGCTTCGGTTTGGGTCTGCTTATTGTCTAACTGGCCCATTTGACGTATTTCAGCTTCCTTATTCATATCATCGGCTACTTTTAAATATATTGCCTGTATCTCTCTCATCATAGATTGGATATCTTTGTGGATGTTATTTTTCGATTTGACAAATTCATCCAGCTGAGCTATTTTCCTTCCGAGCCTCCTTAGATTTTCACTTCCAGAACTTTTGTTTTTAGGCGCTTCTTCGCCTGAATTATTAGTCGGTGTCGCCATCACAATCACCGAACTCCTTTCTAATGGGAAATTTACACCTCCCGTGTTTTCGACTCGTAGACCCGAGCATCTTCCCAGTGGGGTTTCTTCAACCTCTATATTTGTTCTCCTTGTTTCTTGATTTGCTTCGTTCATTTTAGGTTTCGTGGTCCCAACTCAAAGCCGCTATCGCCGCTCGTAAAATGTGCAGTCACGTAAAGATCCCATGGGTCCCTATTCCTAGGTCCATGCGAGGGTTGACGGGAGACCCTTATGAGGTCTCCCGTTCAGAGCCAGATCCGTGTTAATCGGGAATGTACATCCGAACCTACACTGCCAACTTAATGGGACGAGCATTGAACGTACTTTGAGACTTGCCAGATTTTAACGGGACGGAGGCAGCTGTAGCATTAGCCTGAAAGCCATTTCTGTAAGGTTTCACCCCGACATACTCAGGTTCCAGAATACCACAGCCGTCAGCCCAGGGTTCATCAATTCCAAATCGTAGTCCAGTAATGCCATAATCAAGATCGTGCTGGCTTGATCTTGATGCCTTTCGGCAGGGATTTGTTTTCTTCTTTGTGTAGGTTTTGACTAGGGAAAACCATGGAGTCGTCACCTCCTTTCCAAACCTCTCATGAGGTGTGCCCATATGGTGGAATACTTAATTGTGGGCAGTATTCATTCGCCCCGACACAGGGTTTCACAGAGCACCTGTACCATTTTGGTACGCTCTCCACACCTGCCAAAACTAGGGTCCGCGGGGTCGTTACTCCCGTTATCCTCTTCATAGAATACCCTTGCGGTGTCAGGAGGCCTGCTATGCATTCCTTCTATAGTATAGAAGTCTCCCTCGGGGCCATATTTTCTTTAAAACCTCCTTCGTAGGCCTACTTTTCTATAGAAGCCTCCTTTCTATACCCTCAGCTCTTAGATTAATGAAAATGTGTCCGATCGAAATAATGGTTTTAGATCCCAAGTGTGTTTGGACGAAATCCGTTTCAGACAACTTGAAGTCAATTTAGGCATGTCCGGGCGTCAGTCTGTCTGTCCGGCCCTCTGGAGTACAAGATAACTCAATAACGGATCGACAAATGTTTTCCAACATTTGGTTCTCGTAATATTTTGTCCAAACTTAGATCAAGTTCGAAGATGGAGCATATCGGTCCGCACCTCTGGGTACCTCCCCCTCAAAAGTTCAATATGTTTCGCTGAAATGGTGCGCACGATAACTCTATATGCTAATATTTCATCCATACATAGATCAGCTTCGAATACGGACTACATCCTACTCCAAGTACAGTTAAGGAACTCTTGTCGGATTGGCATGGAATTTTTTGCAACAGGTTGTCCGCGCTGACAACTATATAACTTTTTCGGAGGCAAGTCCACACTTCCTGCGATTATGTCCCAATAGCTGTAAATAATCCTGCCGACACCAACTCAAATAACTGTCTGGCGAGCACGAAAACTTACGACTTCAGTATACTATTTGGCCTAAACTTTGCACACAGTTAAATTTATTCCTGATGTACATCATGTTCCGAGAAGGTCGATATTGGAAAACATCTTTTGGTACCTCCCTCACACAAGTTCAACATTTTTGCTCATGTGCAGTTTAAGGGCTGTTCGAGGATCGCTAACAAATTTCTGCCGAATGTACTTCTTGTGGTCCCGTTTATAGCGATGTATGATGATAGAGTTTAACAGTCTTTCTTTAGGTGTCTGCTAATTCAATAGAGCCCCGGGACCTCAAACCTAACTTTAAGAATTAAGGATTTTAAAGATTATAAATCCAAAAGTCAGCTATTGATAATCTTACGCTTAAAAGCAAAATGTTTTTATTTAATTTCATTAAGCCAATGAATTGCAAGTCAAATTGTATTCTATTGATAAAAAGTGATGCCCTTCAAAACGCTTTTTTTTGTCATTAACACTTGCAACAAAGTAAGTTTTATTGAACACAAAAAAAGCTTATCCTAAAAGTCAAGTTAAAGTTGAAACCTTTTTTGTTTAACGACACTTTACAATGTCAGATGAGATGGCAGAAATCTGAAGAACAGATTAACAACTGAACCAAGTGCAAAACAACAACAGCAACAATAAACCAAAAAATTAAAGTGTGACGACAGTAACAGCCAAAAGGCGACAATGATTTTAAAATGCAATTTGCCAGAACTCATATGTCATTCGAAGTACATTGCGGCAACAGTGCGACACTATGACATGGTGCAGTAGCAGCAGCAAACGGTGGCATTAACAAAACACCAAACGCCATGATTGCAATGAACCCCATTCGAACGAACGACCGAAAAAAAATAAAAACAACTTCTCCAGTAGCTGTGAAGAGGAGCTGTAGTAGCTAACAATCGCATATGCAGCCATCCAGCCAGCCAGCCAACCAGATGATATTCATTATAATAAGACCGTGACCCTAATGAAAAGGCAGTTTTTACATGGAAATTGTTAACAGCTCCAAATGAACATCAGGCAGGTCGTAACCAAAACAAAAATAACAACTACTACCAAAAAGAAATGTTATAAGAAGAGAATTAACCCGCTAAATAGCAAAGAACTTAGGGAGCAGTAATGCTCTTTAATATCAGAGCTGCTGATACATCGCTAATATATAGGTATACCCAGAATTTATTTAAAGCTAAGTATTAAAAGTAAGTAAGTAAGTATTTAAAGTATTATAGGGAAAAAAATAAAAACTTAATCTCGCGATATCTCAGAAACTTGACCTATGGCGAAAATTTCCTTTTGGGTTCTTAGTATACTCATCAAGGACTTTCATCTCCATATGAACATTTCCACCCCCCAAAAATGCTGCTGCACAGTGTTATTAATTTAATTTTAATTTTAAATTCTTAAATTGTAAATTTTTAATTTATTATTTTTAATATTTTTTTTATTTTTAATTTTATATTTTTATTTTAATTTCTTATTTTTTAATTTAAAGTAAAAATATTTAATTTTTTTATTTTTCAATATTTATTTTTTAAATATAATTTTTAATTTTAAACTTAATTTGTTAATGTTTATTGTTTTTTAATTTAAAGTATTTTATCTTGGATTTTTAGTTTTATATTTTTAAATTCTAAATCTTATTTTTAAAATTGAAATTTTTAGGTCTTAATTTTACATATTAATTTATAAATTATACAGTTTTTTTTTGAAATTTAAAGTTTTTAATTTTAAATTTTTATTTTAAATTTTAAAATTTTAATTTAATTTTAAATGTGTAATATTATTTTTTTTTATTTTTAGTTATAAACTTTTAATTTTTAATTATTATTTTTATAGGCTTAATTTTAAATTTTTATTTTATGATTCTAAATTTAAATTTTAAAACTTAATTTTTTAATTTTTAGCTTTTTTAATGTTTAATTTTATATTCTTAAATTCTAATTCTAATCTTTGGTATTAAATTTTAAATTTTAAATTATTAATTTTTAGTTTTTAATTTAATATTTTAAATTATAAATTATACATTTTTAATTCGAAATTTTCTAATTTTTCATTTTAAATGTTTTATTTTAAAATTTGACTTGAAATTTTTAAATTTAAATATTATTTTTTCATATTCAATTATAAATTTTTAATTTTTTAATTTCATTTTTATACCCTCAGCATTTATGCTAACGAGGGTATAATATACACTTTCATACCGACAAAACGTGCCTCATCGAAATAATGGTTTCAGACCCCAAGTATGTTTGGACGAAATTTGTTTCAGACAATTTGGAGTTGATTTAGACATGTCCGTCCGTCTGTCTGGCTGGATGGAGCGCACGATAACTCTCGAACGTATCAATCGATTCGGTCCAAAATTTTGCTTTCATAATATTTTGTCCAAACTTAGCTTAAGTTCGAAGATGGGTTATATCGGTCTGGTACTTCCCCTCAAAAGTTCGAAAATGTTCCGAAAATTTGTGCGCACGATAACTCTTGGAGGGAGTAACCGATTCGGTCCATACTTTGCGCACCGTGCAACTTCTACTAGACTTAGATGAGGTTCCAATATGGACCCAGTATAGACCCGGTCTCGAATCGCTTTGATTTTGTTGTAACAACTTGCATGTACTGCCCCCATACGACGGCGCAAGTCCATACTTCCTAAGAAAATAGCCTGGACGTTGCAAAAAAACCATTATTGCACCGTGTTAGTGGCTGGATCGTAAGATAACTCTCGAACGGATATGCCAATTCGGTGCAAAATGCGGCCTTCGTAATATTCTGTGCAAACTTAGTTTAAATTCGAAGATAAGTCATATCGGTCCACTCTTTTAGGTACCTACCTCCCGCACAAAAGTTCAAAAATGTTCGGAAAAATTGTGCGCACGATAACTCTTGATGGCAGTGACCGATTTGGTCCATACTTTACCCATCCTAAAATATCTACCAGATATAGATCAGGTTCGAATATGGAATATATTTTTCCACTCCTTCGGGTACCTCCCACACACATTTTTGGATAAATTCCCTTTAAGATCTGCTCTCGGATCACTTTGGTGTTTGTTGAATCAACTTGCATTCGCTGCCTCAATTACGACAGTAAAAGTTTTTAAGGGCAAGTCCATACTTCTTGAGAAAAAAGCACCAAAGTTGTAAAAACCCCTATGGCACCATATGTAGTGACTGGAGACCTCGAACCGAATACTGCGTTCGTCCACACTTTGGATATCGTATGTCCCGGTCCACACTAGTGTGAATTTCATGAAATTAGGTGTTCTTAAATCGAATTCCCCACTACAGCAATTTTATGATTTTACTCTACTGTGGAGGTCGATCAAGAGACGCATAATTTCATGCAATTTTTTTAATGAAATCACTCTAGTGTGGACCGGGATTAATATTTCTTCGAATATTAGATGAAATTCGAAGGTGGAAAAGGAAAGTTCGAAAATATTCGCTAAAATGGTACTCTAAATATTGTCGAAACTTAGTTTAAAAAAAGGCCTATCTATCGATATCCCCGAAAATTTTTGCGTTTTAATCCTATCCATGTTGTTTTAAAACCCCCCTAAATACAAACAAAAAATTGTTTTTTTTTTTTTTTTGGAAAAAAGTATTTCAATCCACACATGCTGATGGTATATCTCTGTCGGCAATGTCGACTGATACTTTTTTACTTGTTTAATTTAAATTGAAAATATTTTTTTTCTATTTTCCAATATTTATTTTTTAAACTTAATATTTAATTTTAATTTGTTCATGTTTATTTTTTTTAATTTTAATTTTTTTTATTTTGAATTTTTAGTTTTATATTTATAAAAAATTTTAATTTTTAGTTTTTATTTTTATATTTTAAATTATAAATTATACAGTATTAATTTGAAATTTAAACTTTTTAATTTAAAATTTTTATTTTTTATTTTAAATTTTAAAATTATAATTTTAAATGTTTAATTTTAAGTTTTTAATATTATTTTTTTTTAATTTTAAATTCTTATCTTTAATTTAAAATTTTTGTTTTGTATTTACTTAAATTTTTTTAATTTGTAATTATTATTTTTTAATTTTAAAGGTTTAATTTTAAATTTTTATTTTTCAATTCTAAATTTAAATTAAAAATTTTTAATTTTAAATATAAAAACTTAAATTTAAAATTTTTCGCTTTTTTAATTTTTTTTATTTTGAATTTTTAATTTTAAATTTTATATTCTTAAATTCTAAATATTTGGTATTAAATTTTAAAATTTAAATCATTAATTTTTAGTTTTTAAATTTATATTTTATGTTATAAATTACACATTTTTAATTTGAAATTTATATTTTTTTTATTATAAGCGTTTGATTTAAAATTTTAACTTTAAATTTTTAATTTTAAATATTATTTTTTCATTTTCAATTATAAATGTTTAATTTTTTAAATTTATTTTTTTTTATTTCTAATTTAAAATTTTTAGTTTGTAATTTAAATTTTTTATTTTTTATTAATAATTAGTTTTTGATTTTAAAGTTATTATTTCAATTTTTTATTTATTTTTTTTGTTTAAAATTTAAAATTGTAAATCTTAAATTTTTAATTAAATTTAATTATCAGTTTTACTGTGGTGATATGTCTAGAGTTCTATCCTTTTGGCTGAAGGGTTAAATTTCGCGTTAAATGTAATGACAGCAGGCAACACTAGCAGAGCCGTAAAGCTTAGCATTGCAACAAAAGATAGTCATGATGATGCATGTTCCAAAAAAAAACATAAAATTTACCACAAATGTTGCACACGACGTTTTTGTTGTTGGCAAGTTAGTTCAGTCTGTACGAACAAAAAACAGGTTAAAGTAATAAAATTGCAATTATTTTTTATGTTACGGTTGTTGTTGTTATTTTCTTGGAGATTGGACAAAAACAATGTAAGTTTCTTGTATGGCATTATGAATGGACTTTTATTAAGAATGGGTGAAAGCTTTAGGAACTTAGATTGTCGTAGATACCTATAACAACATGTAAATGGAGACCCCTTACTCCGTTTTCGAGTCTCCTATTGGCAGATGAATCTTTAGCTAGAGATCTTCTGCAGTTAGAAAACCCTTTAGAAGTAGGAAAAATATAGATTTCTGAAACTTTAGGTAGTTGTTGTTGTAGCAACGCAAATATGTTCGTTCGAAAATCTTTTTTCAGTTATATGATTCCAGTGTGTCCAGATTCAGAAAATCTGAAACTTGAACTGGCAGCGTCCAAAAAGAATCAGGAGATGGGCAGTTAAACAGATGCAGCGTGTCGTGCAGTCCCAATCAATGCGGGTCACGTGTTGGGTGCTGAGTTATCAAGTTGGGCCCAATACGAATTACGTCGGTTGTATTAATCGGAACTAAATATGCCTAAAACCATAGCATTCACACTCTACTGACTGCGCAACTGTGTCAAGACTGTCATAATAGCCTTTTTATCATCCTTCATTCCAGTATTCGAGAGTGATTTAACCGATGCCCTAATCCTATACCAATGTTGCATTACTTGGGGTGGTATAACGATTTTTTCCTTATGCTCGCATTCTAGCCTGGTGACTTCAAAAGTAATTTCCTTCCTCTTGGGTCTTCAGGGTTCGTTCGAGGAGTCTCATTATGTTCATTTGCTAGTCTATTCGCCTCGCATCAGAATGTATGTAGCGAGCGGCTCAGGTCATAAAGATGTCTAGGAAAATAATCTTTGAACTCTTGCCAATCAAATTTTCATGCTTCAGCAAAGTGCGGCGGACAGAGCTTATGAGGACGGGTGGTCTGTTAACGGAAACGATGATAGATCGTCTGAGCCAAGAAAATTGACAGGTTGCAATGACAAGTCATTTATTAGAGCAATGTTGCCAAGCATCAACAAGCTGTAGCAATCTTATCTTATCCTTGTTTGAAAATGCAAATTGTGGATCTGTAATTTTTTCGGCCAATTCTGTACCCCTCTGGTCATTGGCTAGGACGGAATGTCAAAGCCCAAGAGCATTGAAGTCCCGTAACACCAGCGTACTAGTATCCGGTATATAGCTCAGGGCTTAATGTGCACTTTAGACAAATATACATCGGCAGCCTCACACTTTACTGTTAGGTCAAGCTCAAGCGATATATGTTTGTACTGGACAGACCGCTTCTTGTACAATGCATTCATACAATAATAGCCAGCTACTACTACTTCGTTACCTGTTTGCTTTTCCTTTTGATCAGCTGCTGTAGTTCCAACGAAGGTGATAATGTCGACGAGTCGAATGGCAAATATACGGACCCTAGGTATTTGTTCCCATCCCCTGGAGAGAGAAGGAAACATACGGTTTTGTGGTATATACATACTACAGGTTCTCGTTCGAGTTGCCGGTCTAGCGTAAAATAGTTGATAATTTATATCATTTAGTCCCGATACCTTGTTCTTTACGGACGTTTCATTCCGATGGACATTTATTTGACTGTTTTGGTCGTGTCGTTCAGAGATCTAAGCGCATGGATGTTCTTGTTATCATCCTCTTACTGATGTCGATCACCACATAACACAGTTCGTCCCTGTATCATTCCCTTCAGCTTCAGTTTCTCACCTTCTCAATCAGTTGCTATACTATTGACAACCTCCATGAGAGATGCACATTTCGTTTGGTACATTTGGAGCCACCCCATAAGCTCACTGCGGATCCAATCCAATAATTGTCGATGAGCATGTTTCTATGACTGACTTGTGTAGGCTGACAGACCCTTTACTGGTGTCGATCACCACAAACACAGTTCGTCTCTGTAATACTTTTTGGTTGCCGCGGCCATAATTCCCTTCTGGAAGGTCGGGGATTTCCTTGCGGAGTCCGCTGTTACTCCAGAAGATTCTGTGATCAAGATCTTCATTTCCGAGTTGACTTTGTCGCCCTCTGCCAAAGGGTACTCGAGACTGTCTTCTTTGTGTGGGTCTTGACGAGGTTTACTGGGGACATTTGATGGTGGAAACCTCGTTTTCTTTTGGAAGTATTTATTTTCTTCGGCGCATCTGAGGAAAAGGAGGGAATATTATTGATGCGTTATTGTGTCACCGTTACTCACAACATTGTAATGAGTAAAGCTAGTTTGAAATTTTAATGCAGACGTTAGTTTGTTCGGTTATATTAAGGCCTGGGTACATAAGCTGCTCGTCTGTTTACCTTGCTTGCTTCTGATAAAATAAAAAAGAAGGCCGAGCCAATTGTCGAATTAGGTTGCCCTTTTCTTTTTTTCTTTTATCAGAAGCAAGCAAGCCAAGCAGGCAAGGCTTCTTATGCACCCAGGCCTTTACTTTGTATAGGGTTATTTGGGTCATGTGGCTCCAAATTTTTTGCTGGGTCATGTCATCAAATGTATATACAGGGAACTGATTTTCGGTATTTTTAAGGTTTTAGCTTCATTATCCTACCAAAATGGCTGAAATTTGGTAATTAGTCTTCGTTGAGGATATAAAACCTTCCACCTAAAATTTGTTGGTGTAGGTCCACGCCTTAATATAGTCTCCTTAGAACGGTACCTCCCGATATTCGGTATTTTGAAGGTTTTAGCTTCATTATCCCATCAAAATGGTTGAAATTTGGTAATTAGTCTTCGATGAGGATATAAAACGTTCCACCTGAAATTTGTTGGTATAGGTCCACGCCATTATATAGCCCCATTTCCGACTGAAATTCGTCGGTATAGGTGCACGTTTCGATATAGCCTCCTAGAACAATACATCCTGATTTTCGTAATTCTGAAGGTTGTGACGTCAATATCCCACAGAAATGACTGAAATTGGTATTTTATCTTCTTCATAAACGAAAGGAAACTATTTGTTCCATTTTACTTCAATACAACTCGTGATGGAGGGTATAACAAGTTCGGCCAGGCCGAACTTATCGCCGTTCTTACTTGTTCTTTTTTATTATTATTAGGATTTTATCCTCTTCGGCGATTCTGAGGAAGTGGAGGGAAATCATTGATCGATCGTTATTGTGTCACCATTGCGCATTGCTTTGTAATGAGCAATGCAAGCAGTTTTGATTTGTAAAAATTAGGGCTGCGCCATGCAGAGAACTCCAAATTTGGCTAAAAAATTCAAAATACGTACAATTTTAGGTAATCAATATCTGGGAGCTGTGCCAAAACGGAACCGACATAGTCCGTCCTCGAAGTTCATTTATCATTGGTAACATCAAATGCCAAATGTCAGCTAATTCGGACAGAAAATGTAGGTAAAACCCTTAAATACCTAAAATCGGGAGGTAGTCCCCATACTATACGCAAACGTGAACCTATCTTGGCAGTTTTTAGTGGAGAAGTTTCTTGCTAAAATGTCAAATTTCAGTTAATTCGGTCATAAACCGTGGTACAATAGGATGCACACCAGCATTGCACGCTAAATGTCCGGGTTCGATTCCCAGACCAGACAACAAAACATTTTCAATGGTGTCCGAAATTCCCCTTGTCCTTAGTATTTTGGTGTCTTAATACCCGTCGTTCGGACTCGGTCATAAAAAGTAGATCCAAAGTAGGTCTCAAATATTTTAGGACTACATTGCAAACGTGCTTTAACCGTCTCAGAAATTTGGAGTTCCTACAAAAAAAAAAAACGTAATATTTTCTCCATCCTGTCTCCTATTACCACGCTTGGCTTTTCATTGTCACATTAAATTGTAGTTCAAACTGTGAAACACTTTTCTTAGAAAGCAACACTTTCACACATGGAATAGAGAACGTAAACGTGATACCAATTTGACCAAGGATCACAAGACAACCGAAAAACAAAAACAAACAACCGACCCCGACAAACATTGTTGCCATCAGATTATCGCCATAGTAATGGTGATAGTTATGGTGTGGCACATAAAACAGTTGCAACCGAGAGGAGTGTCGACATTAAGAGTAAATAAAGAAAATCCAATTTTAATGTCACTTTTATAGATTTGAAACATCAAAGCTGGAGGAGGAGGAGAAGAAGAAGTGGATGACCATGTCAAAGAATACCCAGTAAAAAATGTGAAGAAAATAAGGAACACAAAAAGGAAATTAAAGAGCCTCATGAGTCCGGTCCGATGTGCCACTACATCGGCAAACTTCGTGAGATCTTCAATGAGAAAGCACATCAAAGATGGCTAGTGGAACCTGGTTGTAGGGTATACAAGGCAATCTGGCCTGTAGTTTCTCGTCTAAGAACGGCTTCCCTCCTCTCACTTGATAAGTTAGGGATGAAAATCGTGGTGGGACTTATAACAGGTCACTGCAGACTGACTACTGCAGACTATGCGAAGACGCGGATGTGATAGAGACTGTAGAACATCTGCTTTGTAGGTGCCCATGTTGCAAACAAGGAGATACCGTACACTAGGCAGATATGAGATAGACCCTCTTACCTTCCTGTCTAACATAGATCCCATCGTCCTACTCAACTTTGCCAGACATCTAACATGGCTTGGCAAAGATCCTTTACAACCCTTAATAATCAGACTCTTTTCACTCTTCCAGATAATTCCTTGGCATCAACCTCTACATCTCCTACACTCACCATCATATCATCCTATCTCATCATCGCAACAACACACCTCCATAATCTTTAAATCATCATCTCCATCATCTTTAGATAGCCTACACAGGATGAACACAATAGACCAACGGTCTCCGAGTGAAGCAGTCACCTATTCTAACAGAGGTCTGCGCACCCTTAAAACTAACCTAACCTAGATAAAGCCCCGATAAATGGAAAAAAAACTGTAGTTGTAGCACGGTTTAGAAGAGGCCATAAAATACGAACTGGATCTAACAGGACAAACCCCTATTAGGGTTTATGTAGTCTCAATATGTACTTTCAAATAATGCTTACTAGAAGTTGTTTGCATTTTCAGTGTTGCATAGTGAAATATAAAGCGGGGTACACACTATCAGTTTTGACTGTTGATTTTTGCACAAATGTCGATTAATTGCCAGTGCCAACCGCAAAAATTTGACTGAAGCAATCGATATTCTATGAAAAATAACAGTCAAAACTGATATTGTGTACCTTGCTTAAAATTTCCTTCAAAAAATGATTGTTTAAAAATTCCGACTTCACGCTTTAGTAAAGATCCAAAATGTTTGCTGGGTAATATTCGCCCAACATAATCCCGTATTGACAGCGTAACAACTAGTGTTTGCTGAAGTAAATGAAATGGTTACGACGTAGCTTGTAGAAAAGGTGCAGTAATAAAATAAAAATTACCGTTAAAGTAAACCAGAAACAACAACTGATTCCTATGAACATCGCAAGCTATCTCAAATGTTGCTGTGGTGTATTCCGGCAGCAGAAGCAGCAGCAACAATATAAAAACGAATACAACAAAAGCTGTGAAAAACAATTGTAAAAGACAAACATGGGACACAACGGCAATGAGGTGGATTCTCCTGGCTTCTCTACCATTAGATCAGAAAAAAGTGCTCCCCACTGAAAGTGGAATATGGAGGTAAAATGCGGTAGGCAGCAACAAGATATTGGCGGTTTTTGAAAACCACAATAACAGCATCGAATGAGGAGGAAAACAAACTCAAGGAGGTAGCACAAGACAACAATGGTTGGCATACGACAACAAGGCTTTTATTACCCTGCGCAACTAGCAATCGGGCAAGAAGAAGTGATGCAGTGAAATGAGGTATGTTGTACATAAGGCTTTCAAATGCCTACGGTACCCACCCTCTAATGGGTGAAACTGTGCCGGAACAGTAGTTGAAACATTGTCTTGTTTTAATACAAATCGCCCACTGTATATTATAACATTTTAAGCTTTCTTTCTTCCAAAAAAAAAAAAAAAAAAAAAAAAAACAAAAACAGCAACAACAACATTTGTAATTGTTAAACAACAAATCTTTAAATCTTAACATTGCAAGTTTTATTATTATTTTTATTGTTATTACGACGATGGTGTGGTTCCTCTGTTTGTTCTCTTGCTTGGGATTTGAACGATTCCATAGCAATGGTTACAAGGTGCTCTGGGCAAGATGGGCCAAGATTTAAAACAAATGCTAAAGTAACAAAGTTACAACGTCATCATTGCCATAAACAGTGAATGATTCAGCTTCCGGGAGGGAGTTTCCTCTTTTTGACATCAAAGGAAAAGAAAGCTAACTTGCCCAGAATTCAAGTGAAACATGGCTAGTTGATGGGCCATAGCTCATCTGCCCCTCCCCTTACCACTCTATTATTCGTTGTAAAGCCCTAGCATCTCCCTCACTCTCTCCTTGCCCCTCCACTACTGGTAGTCATAAACGTTGAAGTTGGCTCCTCAACCGCAATGCTAGAAATTTTGCAAGACACATAGATGACTACAATTTACCACCCAAACTCAATAACCACAACAAAACTTGGCAACTAGGTGTAGGCTGTTGTTGTCTATTTTAACCGCAAAAAAGCGAGGAGCTAGGCAAAGCCAAAGATAGATTGCATTTTGTTGCACGTTTTTCATTTTTTGGTTTCTTCTAAGACTGTCATCGTGTTAGCAGCGTGTTATAACCATCTCAACAAACATGCCACACAGTACTAGGCTAACATCCACATATGTCATTTTCTTTGAGGTGTAAATCGTGCTACGGGGATAACTTCTTTAATTTATCTTTCAAATGTTAAGGGCCATAGCACGTGATAGGTCAAAGGATCCGAACAATTTGGTAATTTGTATATAAAATAATTTTAATGGAAGAACATGCAAAATGAGAAATTCATCAACATGGGAATTATTTGGGAAGTTCTCTAAGATGGGGTTCTTTAAGAAACAAGTAAAAAGTTTTAGTCGGCTTTGACGACAGAGGTATACCCTCAGTCTGTGAGAATTGGGTCTTCAGAATTTTGACAAAGATATGAATTAGCATGAAATCTCAAAAGTTTTGCGGGGGAGGTACCTAAAGGAATGGGCCGACATAGTCCAGTTTGAAAGTGTGTCTTATTTTGGGAGTTATTCCTCTCGATAGGACTATTATATCAGGAAGCATGGACTTGCCCACGAAATACATCATATCGCTGTAAAAGGGCTACTTTTTCGGTAAAAATTTCCAAAGGATTCTCGCACAGACCCTCAACCGCAGTTAAACAAAAATGTTGAGCATTTGTGTGGGTGGTACCCTAAGGAAAGGGTCCACTTTTGAGCATAAACTAAGTTTGGATAAAATATTTCGAGATCCAAAGTTTAGACCAAATCTGTTGCTCCGTTTATGAGATATTGCGCTTACCATTTTATCGAATATTTTCGATCTTTTGTGGGGGAGGTACCGGAAGGAGTGGACCTATAAACACCATCTTCGAATTTTATCTAATATGCGAAGAAATATTACGATATGCAAAGTTTGAATCAACGCAGAATTCGGTTCGGGAATTCGGTTCGCCACTGAAAAAGCAAACTATGTTTGGTTAAAATATTTCGAGATCCAACGTTTAGACCAAATCTGTTGCTTGTTTGCGAGATTTTGCGCTTACCATTTTATCGAATATTTTCGATCTTTTGTGAAGGAGGTACCGGAAGGAGCGGACCTATAAGCACCATCTTCGAAGTTCATCTAATATGCGAAGAAATATTACGATATGCAAAGTGTGGATCAACGCAGAATTCGGTTCGGGAGTTGTCGTGCGCCCCAGCCGCTACCCATGCTGGCCATAGGGGTTTTTTACAGTTTCGGGCCATTTTCTCAAGAAGTATGGACTCGCCACTGAAACAAAACTTGTACCATCCTAATAGGGGCCTTGAGTGCAACATGTTGCAGAGAAATCAAAACTAATCGAGAGTAGGTCCTAACCTGCACTTTTCCGCAATTTCCATATTCTAACCGGATCTATGTCTCGAAGAAATATTACGATGTAAAAAGTATGAAGCAAATCGGTTACTGCCTTCGAGAATTATCGTGCGCAATATTTTAGCGAAAAGTTTCGAACTTTTGTGGGGTCGGGATACCCAAAGGAGTGGACCGATAAGGGCCACCTTAGAACTTTATTTAACTTTGGGCAAAATATTACGATTACCAAATTTTGGATTGAATCGATTTATCGAGAGTTACCGCGCTCTCCATCGACAATACATGGTGGCATAGCGCTCATAAAGCTCATCTTGGAATCATAGGTAATGTGTTTTTTTTTCTTTTGAATCTCTTATATAACCTGACCTGTCACCAGGGGTGACATAGAGGGGGTGCAAGATACCACGCAACGGTCATGACAGATTTTAACATGTGAAACACCAGTACTTATCATAGTCCCTCTTTCGTCTCAAGTGGACACTACGCCACCAAGATTTCAATATAATTTGGAGAATTTTTTTCTAGACAAGATTGCGTGACATTTTCCAAATTTCATTAAATTGTCTGTCAAATTTTATGTTTGGTCAAATATATGAAATAGGGCGAACATAGGTATGGGATCTATATCCAAATCGATTTCAATATAATTTGGCAAACTTTTTTCGAATGCAAATTCCTCCATACATCCCAAATGTCATCAAAATTAGACACACATAGCGTAGGGATAGGTAAGTCGACTTTCGAATAATCTATTAATCGACTTTTTGAAGTCATAATCGGTTATCTTCCGATCGATTTTCCATAACTTTTAGTTGACTTTGACGGGTTTACAGTTTTTTGATAGCTACAAAACTAAAGTAAACGCCAGACCGAAAAATCGTATTTTTAGTTTTGGGCCAAATCGAAAAGTCCAAAATCGATTTTTGCTTTTCATTACTAGACAGCGGAATCCTATGCAAATGCATATATGGTTAGGATGGCCGTAGAGAAAATCTGATTAGACAGAAACTCGTTTTATCACAAAATAAAACGAATTAGGTCCAGAACTTTTTGCATATTTTGCATATCGTGCATATTTTGACATATTTTTACATATTTGCATAAAATGAGTATATACAAAAATATATACAAGAATTTGTGGTCTAAATATCCCACCGAAATTACTGAAATTTTGTATTTAGTCTTCGATGGGGCTATAAAACTTTTGACCGCAACATAGGTTGGACATTGGGCTAGTAACCTATCTTGTCAAGTGACAGCTTACTATTAACAAGTAAAAAGTATCAGTCGGCTTTGCCGACAGAGATATACCCTCAGCCTGTGTATATTGAAACAATTTTTCCCAAAATACGTTTGTAATTAGGGGGTTTTAAAAATGATGGGCGTTTGAACCGACAAAAATGTTCATTGGGATTAGAGATCAAAATTTTGCGGAGGAGATACTAAAAGGAATGGATCTACATTGACCGTTATGGAAGTGGATGTCCAGCCACTACATATGGTGCCATAGGGGGTTTCTACACCCTTCGGGATGTTTGCTCAAGAAATATGGACTTGCCCCTGAAAAAATTTTTACCAACGTTCATGCTATTTTCTCAGGAAATATGGACTTGCCCTGATGAAACTTGTACCGTCGTATGGAGGGCAGTGAATACAAGTTGCTAAAACAAAAATCATAGCGATTGGAGAGATGGGCCTAAACTGAACTTTTCCGAAATTTTGTGTGGGAGGTACCCGAAGGAGTGGACCGATTGAGTCCATATTGAAAACTTATTTCACGATGGGCAAAGTATGGACCAAATCTGTTACTCCCTTCAAGAGTTATCGTGCGCACAAATTTTCCGAAAATTTTCGAACATATGTGGGGGAGGTACCGGAAGGAGTGGACCGATATAGCCCATCTTCGAACTTAAACTAAGTTTTGACAAAATATTACGGAAGCCAAAATTTGAACCGAATCGGTTCATCCGTTCGAGAGTTATCGTGCGCTCCAGCCAGACAGACGGACGGACATTGCTCAATCGACTCCGAATTGTCTGAAACACACTTCGTCCCAACATACTTGGGGTCTAAAACCATTATTTCGATGAGGCGGACAAATGTTATCGCGGTTTTACTTTTGCTTTAAAAAAATATTATAAAAACGCTAATTATTTTATTGAGCACAATTGTCACTAAAAAGTTATTACGAAGTGGCGTCATTAAGTAGATTGCATAATATTTGTAAAATGTTACTCAGCATTCGCGGAATTTACAAAAAAATTACAAAATTTTAAATGTAATCCGAATTTTTTGAAAATATAGGTCCATTTACCCGTCAAAAATTACAAAAAAAGTAGCAGTTTTAAATAAAGACTTCACGGGGAATCAAATGAAACCAAACTTATAATCATCGGGATAGTAGATAGGATATTATAGCCAAAATAAGCACATATTTGTGTTAGAAAAAAAAAAATATGGTTTGGAATAATAGTTTTCACATGCATTCTAGAGTTGAAAATATTGGAAAAATTCTATAGGAGTACTTCTTTTATTTTTCTTGAAACTCCCAAGAAAATGGGCAGATTTAGCTTTATCTACATTCACATAGAAGGTTTTCCATTGAGGAAAGTTATCGGGTTGTTAAAATAAATCATTAGACTTCTTAAACGGAAATGGAGTTCAAATAAACCGCTTTAACTTACATATATGCATTATTAAAATATGTGTAAATCGCGTAATTATCAAAATCGTTTTGTCCGCATGTGATTTTCATGTACAGCAAGACCATATCTTTTAATTTGTACATATTTTTAGATATATAAATTGGACGCTAAGATGTAGCATCGGCTGCATCTTAGCGTTAAAAAATTCCCTTATCAGTGAAGTTTTTAAACCTCTGTTTCTGCAAAAAGGAAGATGCTGCACTAGTTTTTTCATAGCAGTGCAAGCGGCCAACAGAATACGCGATAAAATGCGCGATATTTTCAAAAACAATATTAAGTGATTTTCCTACCTTGGAATTTTCCTATCTCGCGTAGATGGATTTTACATTGGTGGGATGTTCCTTATTTAGTTGGCTTCTAAAAATGTGGTTTAATCACAAATCGAGAGAAAACAAAAAGTCACGTTGGCTTCAACCCATTTTTACCCATTTTTAACATAAATATAGCCACAGCTTCCACGCAAATCAACTTTGAAGGCCAATATTTTTTGCCAAGTTTAAAGGCCTGTTTATGTATGTCGATAAGAAAATGAATGCGGAAGAAAAACTACCAAATTTGAGTGTGTATTTCAAATTTGTTTTTTGTTTTGAAGCAAAAGCAAATGAAATAATATTTCAAAAACTAAAGTTTGGGTGTCTTTCATGCGCACACATTTTCGTTTCGAAATACATAAACTGGGGGTAAAAACATTTCATTTTATCCAAAAGCATTTAAATTGTACAATATACAACCACTATTCGCGAGTTATAAAGAGGTAAACCTTGGCTTCAACGATGTTAAATTTTTAATAATATTGTCCATATACCCTCGTTAGCATAAATGCTGAGAGTATAAAAAAGAATCATGCAGGCGTAAAGATCACAAACTATTACGCACTTTACTATATCGGTCATGAATCGAAACATGATCTAGGTGTTGGATTTATGGTAAATCGGAGGCTCAAAAATTACTCCGCTGGGGAAGAGAAATGTCAAAATCCGTATAAAAGCAATGTTGTTTAAAATCAGTCTCATCTGCACCCATGTACCGACCGAAGGGAAAGATGAACATACCAAGAATATTTTCTACGAGAGCTTAGAACCTAAAATTGCAGCAAAAGTGTGATATAACACCGGACAGAAACTGGGTGTCGATAAGCCGCAAAGACAACAATACCACAACTCCGCTTAACTTACATATACATATGCTGCAAGATGATACTTCTTGTCCCATTAATGTGGACGAGCAATGATAAAAAATAGCCAAAACTGCAGTAAAATATATATGTACTTGGGTACCAAAAATCACCACCTAAAAATCCATGGTACGATCATGAGTGTAGTACTGTAGACTACTGAAGAGAAGATCGAGAAGTGCATTTTCAGTGGAAAAAATAAAGAATCAGAATCAGAAATGTTGTCAGAGTGTAAAACACTAGGCTGACGTGTATGGTGTAGGTACATTCTCTTGCAAAGATGATGAGAATCTGGTAACTGAGAACAGAAGCTTTTGGTATCGAATATGAAGATACCTCAGAACCAATCCCAGACAACGGCAAAAAGAAAGAACATTTCTGAGCCATTTAACACCAAACAAGGTTTCAGACTAAGCTGCAGTCTATAGTACGATATATTTAACCTTATACAGGAAATAAATACGATAAAAATAGCACGATATTTAATAGAGAAATTAAATAATTCTGCTGACCTATGAAGATGATATCGAGCTAATAGTCCGATCTCTGCGAGTCGTAACAACGGTCTTGAGAGAGAGAAATTGACTGCCAATGTGGTTCTGACAGTAAACGGCGCATAATCGAGCCTAGAGCATAGCACCGATTTTCCTGACCAAAACAACCTCAATTTTTTTGTCGTTGTTTATTTCTATATGGGATTCGATATTGAAACTAAGAGTACCAAAAAATTAGGTCAACATATTGAAAGGTGTGGGCGAAAATTTTCCTCATTTTGGACGTGTTCGTTGTTCTTTGGTAGGTAGGTAGGATTGTTGCCTTTAAGAAACCTTTTAAAAAATTACCATACCGTTTACACGTAGTAAGCTATTTTATTTTTCCTCAAGTACTAAATTTTAGTGGAATTCCAAATTTAGTTGTGTAGAACTTTAAGGGAACAACATGGAACAAGGTTTGGTATCCACAGAAATATGCTCGAGAGTTTCCTCCTTCCGTTCCGTTCTTTTAACACTTTTTTTAAATTCATTGAATTTTTCATAGCATTTCCCATATTAATTACAGTTTTTTACACAAATGGACATTTGTTTAAATGTATACGTTTTTATATGGGTGTTTGTATTTGTGGGAATTTCAATATGAATGTTGCCGACGGCAAATGGACGGACACTTACGCGCGTTTGTAAAACGACCGACGGCTTTTTTAATTATTTATCACAACACTATATTTTCGCGGTATGTCACTTTTATTTGAAAAATAAATTAGGCAGTGTACATACCTGTGTTGTTGATGAAATATTATTTGTGGAAAATAAATAAAAAGGAGAGGTGGGGATGATCGTGGATCAGTGTAGGTTGTTGTTGTTGTTCTCGACGTAGTCGAATTGCCTTGTAAAGGAAGAAAAGGAGAGCGTTAGTAGTTTTCGTTGAAAACAATCCGGCTCGATTGGACCAATGTTTACGCAAAATCGTGAAGCGTTCCACATTTTTACGCAAACATTGGTCCAATCGAGCCGGATTGTTTTCAACGAAAACTACTAACGCTCTCCTTTTCTTCCTTTACAAGGCAATTCGACTACGTCGAGAACAACAACAACAACCTACACTGATCCACGATCATCCCCACCTCTCCTTTTTATTTATTTTCCACAAATAATATTTCATCAACAACACAGGTATGTACACTGCCTAATTTATTTTTCAAATAAAAGTGACATACCGCGAAAATATAGTGTTGTGATAAATAATTAAAAAAGCCGTCGGTCGTTTTACAAACGCGCGTAAGTGTCCGTCCATTTGCCGTCGGCAACATTCATATTGAAATTCCCACAAATACAAGTGTCAAATTGTCCACGATTTTCTCACATAAAAAACAACAACAATCACAGTGATTTTTTAACTATTCCGTTTGCATACATTCATTTTTATTTTTGTTTCCGCGCATTTCTTTTATATATTTTAATACATGATCAATTGTTATTGTGGTGTTTTCCTTTTATTTTGCTTCTTTTTGTTCGCCAAAACACCAAAATCATCACAACAATAACAATTCCAATAAAAAGAATAAATGTCATTCATTTGTCATTACTGCTGATTGTTTCCACCTTTAATTAATACGGGTGGCAGATTTGGCACTTATATATCATTTACACCTAATCAATTGTATTAGGGGTATCCAAGTATAACTAATAATTACATTTCAATTTTATAAAAATATTTTAGTGCCGTTTTCGGGATTTGTTGAGTTGAATATTTCGGATATAAACTAAAAATAAATTTTATTCGTGTTTTCGACACCGTGCACACTATATTCGGTCATATTTCTAAAATTATTATTATTTTTATATATTATATTACATACACATTTATTTCAAATATTCATTCAAATATTTGGTATTAAATTGATTATTTTGAATAATTTGTTGTTGTTCGCTAGCGATTTTTAACGTGCATTTTTACAGTCCGTGCACCCTACAATCGATATTAGCGACATTTTTTGCGAATTTTCGATTTTTATTTAATATTTTTGGAAATTTATTTTCGGCAAGTGCTATCTTCGATACATTGCCATAGTTTACGTGTATTATACGATACATTGTAAACATTTTGTGAAAATTTTAATACACTGAGAGAAATTTAGAGTGAGTTTTGAGTTTTTCTTAAAATTTAAAGAATTTTTGGTGGTTTAATCACGTTAAACCTCAAATATATTGCCGTATCCACGATACATTATTGAAATAGTCTACGACTACTTATAAATTCAGTGTATTCTAACCAATAAAATTATTTTATTTTAAAGCATCACGTGTTTTAAAATGATTTTTGCCAATATTTTGGTGAAAATTTAACATTTTTATTGGATTTTCGCATACAGTTTTTGACATCACGTGTCACTTTCTTTAAATTTATTGCATCTCGTGAAATTAATAAATTTCCAAAATACTTTGGTACATTTTCGTGCAGTTTTACAGAGTTGTTCTTTTATAAAAAATTGTTTTTCGAACAATTACCTTGGAAATTCCTGGTGTAAGTGCTACAATTTTCATAGTTTTTTATAACAAAAAAAATCGTTTTCAACGAAATTTTACTTTTAATTTTCTAATTTAAATTTTTCTGAATTACGTTCAGTTTTTAATTTAAAATGTCTGTCACCCGACTAGATTTTCATAGTTTTTTATAACAAAAAAAATCGTTTTCAACGAAATTTTACTTTTAATTTTCTAATTTAAATTTTTCTGAATTACGTTCAGTTTTTAATTTAAAATGTCTGTCACCCGACTAGATTTATTTATCAGAGCTACTGACGCTTTGGTTAAATTTGACGCCAGCTTCAGTGCCCAACGGGACGAGGAGCTCGATATTTACATATTAGAGCTACAAGAAGCTGAGGTCAAGAGATTATGGGACAGGGTAAAAACTACGTTTGAAGATTGTCTCAATTTCTTTAAAGAAGATGATAGTTCTGGTAACGACGTTACTGCTGTTGATGGCAAATATGAGGTTGCATTTAGATCTTATCTAAATGCTCTCGCCTCTATTAATAGGAAGTTAGATCGACTTCGGGCTCCGCCCAAGTCATCAGTAGCAACATCTTCCCCTCACGCGAGTGTAGGCAATAGGTCACATCGTTCCGACTGTGCAACTTCAATGTTGGATGTCACGCATCATTCTCACCATTCCTCCAATACATCATTCACATCCTGTGGTGATGAACATATTGGACATAGGTTAAATTTACCACCCTGCGACATTGAAGTATTTAACGGTGACTTCCTTTCTTGGCCGACATTTAGAGACCTATTTTCGGCTGTGTATATTAATAATACTGGCATTAGTGACATTGAACGTCTATGCCATTTAAATAAAAAGACCAGTGGCGACGCCCATGAAATTGTGGCAAAGTTTTCACTAACCCACAAAAACTTTGGTCCTGCGTGGAAAGCTCTTAAACAGACTTACGACAATCCACGTATTTTGGTGAACCACCAACTTAAACTTTTATTTGACCTACCTGTTTTAGATAGTGAGACCAGTTCAGGGTTAAAGAAATTACAGCGGGGTATCAATGGATGTATTTCTGCCATGTCCAATTATGACGTCTCAACTGAAGACTGGGACCCGATCCTAGTGTTCATATGTCTTCAGAGACTTCCTAAAAATAGTGTCACGCTTTGGGAACAAAGTGTTAAAGACAAGTCTGCTTTGTCTTCTTGGGAAGATTTGGACGCGTTTCTTACGGAACGTATCCAAACTCTGGCCTGTCTACGTGACATTAGGGGTATAGATACTGGCAAACCATCCACCAGTAAAAAAGTTCGTTCGCATTTCACGAATGCTGGCACGAACCGATCCCCCACATTTTCTCCTCGGAATTCCCCCCCTTCTTCGAGGTCCTCTCGTGCCTCTTCAAATAAAACATGTGTTCTTTGTCCACGACAAACGCATCACATCAGAGCATGCCAAAAGTTTCTGAAACTTTCAGTTCCTGAAAGAATAAATACAATTAGGCGACATAACTCTTGCTTTAACTGTCTGTCCCCTAAACATGTAGTTAATCACTGCAGTAGTCCCTACACTTGCAGTAAATGTAATAAAAGACATCATACTTTATTACACAGGGACAATACAACTGCTGGAACGTCTTCGACAGCAACGTCCAACAATAGGAGTGTAGCTTCTTCTGATCAACCCTCTACCTCTACAGGTATTAGATCAGATTCTTCGTCTTCTGCTAATAGACAGGTTTTCCATACTGCACAAAGCAGAAATGTCCTATTAGGCACGGCAATGGTGAACATCGTTCATCATGGCACCACGTACCCTGCCAGGGCACTTATTGACCCCGCTTCAGAAGCATCTTTTATTACAGAGCGTTTACAACGCCTTATAGGTATCACAGCTACTACAACGTTAGCTTCCATTTCTGGGATTAATCAGACAGTTTCGACCACGTCGCGCAAGTTATGTTCGGTTAGCATTACTTCTCCATTGGATGCATCGCGTTCAATAAATACTACGGCCCTAATTTTGCCATCTATTTCGGGCAACCTGCCCTCTTTTACCGTCAATGCTGACATTGTTTCTCAATTGCCAAATCTTCGTTTGGCAGATCCCAATTTATTCAAGTGTCGACCTGTTGATCTTTTGCTGGGAGCAGATCTTTATCCAAAGATCCTACAACAGGGTACTCACATCAATATCTTAGGGTCCCTAATAGCACAAAATACGGTCTTTGGTTGGATCATTACTGGTCATATTCCCCCTCCAAATATTCCTGTATTTTCAACGAAGGTTAGCTTTTCAGAAGAGGAAAATCTTGACAAGACTCTTCTTCGCTTTTGGGAACTTGAGGAAATTCCCAAACGTAAAATTCTATCGCCCTCTGACCAATTATGCGAGGACTATTATAAGCGTACCACACGTCGGGATTCAAATGGTAGGTACGTTGTTAGCCTTCCCCTCAAGACTGAGATAGTTGGACAGGTGGAGTTAGGCTTCTCCCGAGCAAATTGTTTACGACAATTTCTTAGAAATGAGGCATCCCTCCTTCGAAAGCCACAAGTAAAGGTAGTCTATGATCAAGTTGTTAATGAGTACTTAGCATTGGATCATATGAGGCCTGTTGGTGCCGCTTCAACAAACACTTCTGTTTGTTACTTGCCACATCATCCCGTGATAAATCCCGACAAACAGACTACCAAACTTCGAGTGGTTTTCAACGCCTCGAACAAAACCTCCAACGGGAAAAGTCTTAACGACATTTTACATGTGGGACCTACTCTGCAATTGGATCTAGTTTTGCTTATTCTGAGGTGGAGACTATTTAAATTCGTTTTTAATTGCGACATCACCCAGATGTATCGCCAAATACGTGTCGATCCGGCACATACTCCACTTCAACGGATAGTTTTCCGGGATTCTCCACAAAAACCTGTTCAGGATTTTGAATTGCAGACGGTGACATTTGGTGTGAATTGCGCCCCCTACTTAGCTATACGGACGCTTCTACAATTAGCGGACGATACTAACGATCGATATCCTCTCGCTGCACACATACTTCGTAGGTGCATGTACGTCGACGACGTACTAACAGGATATCATGACATATGTACAGCCCTAGATTCTAGAGATCAATTAATAGCAGCTCTTTCCTCTGCAAAATTTGAATTGAGGAAGTGGACAGCAAATGACCGTGCTATTTTGCAAAATCTTCCCACGGAAGATTTAATCGATGCTAAGGTTCTCTCCTTTATTGAAGCTAGCAGTTCCAAACCTTTGGGAATACGTTGGAATGCTCAGCTTGACTTATTTTATTTCAGTGTGAGTGCTTTACCCTCAAAAGATCACTACACGAAACGAGAAACATTGTCAACTATTGCTAAACTATTTGATCCTTTAGGTTGGTTAGGCCCAATTATAGTTACTGCCAAAATAGTTATGCAGAAGATCTGGACAGATAAAATCGGATGGGATGATGCACTTCTGTCTACGACAGAACGTGACTGGCAAAATTTCGTGGACTGTTACCAGGATGTGAATTCCATTCATATTCCTCGGTGGGTTCATTATACGCCAGATTGTTCCGCCGAACTTCATGTCTTTTCTGACGCCTCAGAAAAGGCATACGCGGGGGTGATATATATTCGGATAATAACTCCGAATAAAACCATTTATACTCACCTCCTGACCTGCAAAACTAAGGTAGCCCCCCTAAAGTCAGTTTCTTTACCACGGTTGGAGCTTTGCGGAGCCGTTCTGGCGTCCGAATTATTAAAAAATATTCAGAATGAAATTGACATTTCATTCCAAAAAATATATTGCTGGACCGATTCTACGATCGTCCTTTCATGGCTAAACAAAACTCCATCTACATGGACTACGTTTGTTGCCAACCGTGTTAGTAAGATTCAGGAGATTACAGACAGAGGTAGTTGGCATCACGTGCGCTCTGAAGATAATCCCGCTGATTTAGGCAGCCGGGGGGTCTCGCCCTCTGATCTCGCGTCATCCCAACTATGGTGGCATGGACCACATTGGCTTCGCCAAGATAGTTCTCAGTGGGATATTTCTAATTTAACCTCACTTGACACCGATATTGAAATACGTGCTGTCAAGGCGCATGCTTCATTTTTAACTGATTCCGAGGACTTTTTAGCGAGATTTTCATCTTTAGATAGGGCTTTACGAGTCCTATCTTATATGTATAGGTTTATCCATAATACTCACCGTGCATATAGAGGTCGTTACATTTACAATGATGACAACCTCTCAAGTTCGGAGCTTAAAGCATCTAGATTACGTCTAGCTGTTCTAGCTCAAGAAACACACTTCGCGGATGAGTATCAGTGTCTGTTAGATAAGGTTCCCTTGAATCCAAAAAGCTCTCTTCTCCCATTAAATCCATTTCTGGATGAGTCAGGTGTTATGAGACTTAACGGACGATTATCGCGGTCACCCACTCTTTCTTATTCAGAAAGACATCCCATACTTCTCCCTTACCAAAGTCTCTTTGCACGTCTTCTGGTAAATTTTATTCATACCATTTCCATCCACGGTGGAAATCAATTGATGTTACGCATCCTCAGAATTGAGTATTGGATCCCAAGACTCACTGCATTAATTAGGACAACAATTAATAAGTGCAAAACTTGCCATTTATTTAAAAGTCGTACGTGTACCCAAATTATGGCTGCTCTTCCACCGGAAAGAGTAACTTGTTCAAGGCCTTTTACCACTACTGGTGTTGACTTTGCAGGTCCTTTCGACCTCAAATCCTTTACAGGCCGCTTGACTAAAATCACTAAGGGGTACGTCTGTGTTTTTGTTTGCTTTTCTACGAAAGCAATCCATTTGGAAGCTACTTCAGATTTGTCCACGGCAACATTTATAGCAGCCTTCCAACGCTTCATTTCAAGGCGAGGTTGTCCAAAAACTATATTTTCTGACAACGGCACCAACTTCGTTGGAGCTTCTAGGGAATTAGAGCAGGACTTCAAAGCCGTAGTCCGCGAAAGTCGAAATAGTCTGTGTTCCACGCTGCACTATCAAGAACTTTCGTGGGAGTTCATACCTGCCGGCGCTCCCCACATGGGTGGTCTTTGGGAAGCCGCAGTAAAAAGTTTTAAATTACATTTCCGTAAACAAGCTAAAAACTTCAAATTTACATTTGAGGAACTTTCTACGATTCTTTCCAGAATCGAAGCTTGTTTAAATTCACGTCCTTTGTGTCCCATGAATGACAATCCTCAACATACGGTAGCACTCACACCCGGCCATTTCCTTATTGGATCTCCGATCCTAGCTCCTCCGGAGCCCTTAATAGATGAATCGCCTCTTCACCTAGTAAATCGCTTCCGGAAAATGAAAGCTCTTACTCAACAATTCTGCCTTCGGTGGAAAGAAGAGTATTTAAAGAGCTTGCATAAAAGATATAAATGGAAGTTTCCGCAACGCGATTTACAAACGGGTGACTTGGTAGTAGTACGGCACGAAAATCTACCTCCCACTTCGTGGAAATTAGGTCGAATAATAGCGGTGCACCCGGGTACTGATAATCGAGTACGTGTCGCAGACATTTATACGGAAAGCGGCACTATTAGACGGCCAATAGTTAAATTAATTGCGCTACCTTAATTATTATAGTCCATATCTCGTGTCGGCTTTCGCGTCCTCTATACTTTTTCGCGAAATGAAAAACGACTATTGATGGTAGCGAAGGAGTCGCGAATATTCGGGCTATGGTAATTGCAAAACGACCTACGGTTTTTTTTACATTGGTCATTCTGGCCAAATAATAATAATGCGTTCCTCGTCATTGTATTGTTGCATCCTCTCTATTTTTCACAGAAGATGGAAGATTTAGGCAAGATGGCTGCAACTCTCCCTGAGATTGAGGACAACGTCCCCATGTCTGATGAGGAACGGGAGCTTGATGCCTCGGCAGTCCCCCTTGCGGATTCTGAGCTTCCTCAGGCCGCTCCTTCGTCTAAGGAAACAAAAAATCCGTTATCGACGGTCCCTGAAGCTCCTTCAGGAGAAACTGTGGCCACGCCACCACTTTCGGCACCCCGTCGAAAGAACCAGGGTTCGAAAAAAGTATGCGTTATATGCGACGGCAATCATTTTATGAGAGATTGCAAAGAATTTCTGGTGATGCGTGTTGAGAGAAGATTGAGGATGGTCGCACTTCACAAGTGCTGTGGCAATTGCTTGTCCAACACCCATTCCCTTCGCGACTGTACTAGTCGGTACAGTTGCAAGATCTGTAATAAGGGGCATCACACGTTGCTCCACCAATCTTCTCCCAATGATGTGTCTCCCACCAATGCATCGCAGCCAGAACTATCGCGATCCACTAATGTTGCAACCAAGCCGTCCAAAAAATTGCGCAAGAGTAGATCATCGAAACGTCCGTCCGTTGGTACCTATATTTCTCCTGTTCCAGGTCCCTTGCTTCCACCCCAACATAATACCACTAACATCTCCCAACCGGTTACCCAAAGGCACGTATCTGCCTTACAGCGCGTAGCCACGCTGGGACCTACAATGGTGGTACAGCTTCTGTCTAATGGACTTCGGATACCTGTCAGAGCCCTACTAGACCCATGTGCAGGCCATAGCTTGATTTGTCGGTCGTTGGCTGATAGTATCAATTTGTGTCATGTCATGGTTGGTCCGGAAAGGTTCTGCCAGTTCTCCGTTGCATCATCATACGACGGAGCACAACAACTATTAATGTCTGCGCGTGTGGTTGATCTGGGGCACCTTGTGGCTCCCTCGGAGTCTGTGTCCGTCGGCCTTAGGGATCATTATGCTGGCCTGCAGTTAGCGGACCCACGGTTCAATGAAGCTGCTGCGGTCAGTATGATCATAGGCCCCGATGTCTATCACAAGGTAATGAGGCCTCAAACTTATTCGAGCCCTGGTTTCCCATGGGCCCAGCTCACCATTTTCGGTTGGGTGATATCGGGTCCATGTAATATTTAAGTTCAATGTGAGGGGTAATCTTCAATTGCCTCTGGCTCATCGAGCCCTAGTCACACGACTCTTCGAGTCATTTGTTAAATATAAAAGTTAACGGATCAGGTCTCTTCGAGCCAACAAACGATCCTGCTCATCGAGCAATAACTTTTACTAGTTTATAATGTTTTTTGAAAAAAAAAAATGAAAAAAAGAGAATTAAAAAAAAAGAATATGAAAAAAAAAACTTGTAAATATATTTTTATTTTAAATTTATTATTAATTTTGCAACATAGCAGGATGTTGCAACGCGGGCGGCAATGTTTAATTTCAAACTTGGTTTAAGTAATTTAAATGATTTTATATTCTATATGGGTTTTCCACCCCTGCGTTAAATTTTGTCCCCTACCTTTGTATACAACTTTGTGTATCTCGTACACAAATACAAGGATAGTAACAAAATTTAACGCAGGGGTGGAAAACCCATATAGAATATAAAATCATTTAAATTACTTAAACCAAGTTTGAAATTAAACAATGGGTTATATGAATTTTATGAAAATCCAAGGAATATTTTTTTTTTTTAATTTTTGAAAAATTTTTAAATTTTTCGAAAAAAAATTTAATTTGTTATCTGTCGAACATTATGAAAAATATGACAAAAACTACAGAATTTTGACCAGGAAAAAACATTTCTGTGCCACTTTGGCTATAAAATGAAGTTATGGTTTCAACACGCAAGACGTTCAGTGAACGTGACAGTTGAAAACTATAATTTTGACCTTATTTACTACGGCACTGTGCTTGCGAAAGCAAATGAGTCCGTTCTTGGTGCACTTAATGGAAAAAATCTTCGTAACACATATAGGCCAATTTGCGTTAACAATCTCATAGAATAGAAAATAATGCATAGAAGCTATTTCTTTCCTGGTTATCATTCCTGAAAATCACACCTGGAGTACCTGCGGCACCAGCTTATTTTATTTAATGTATGTTATTTGGCTTTAGCTTCACTAAGTCAATACGATGATGTGATTATTCCTAATTCAAACCAATTGTGAGACTTACCTGAAAAGAGAAAAATAAAAAAATATATTAAATAGGAGCGACAAAATTATAAAAATATATATTTTTATTGATAATTAATTTTTACGTTTTGCATTTATCCATATTATCATATTACTATCAAAATATGGTTCTTCCTCAATACGAAACACCCATTCTGGGTCGGGTTAGAGGTTACCCTGGCACCCTTCGGGGTCATTTGTAGATGTCTTTCTGCAGATCCCAGTTGTGCGATTTTGTGATCAGTTAATGACAGAATTGACGACAATTGTCGGTAAATGCACAGTTTTATTTACTTTTAGTAATTAACGAAAATTTTCAGTAAGCTACCGACTAAAAATCGTAGTCGCTAAACTCTACCCATAGCAACAGTGTTATTAACTTTTATTTATACCTTTCTTTCATAATTTTACCGATTTTTATCGATAACGGAAAAACGAGTAACATAAAGTTGGGTACACATTGTCAGTTTTGAATGACAGCTTTGTTGGTGCTTGCTAGTGTGGCCGTTCATTTTTGTCATTCATCATGCAACCACAAAATATTTTGTGGTTGCTGGATGGTTGGACAGTTATCGATAATTGCAAAAAATCGTCATTCAAAACTGACAATGTGTACTGTACCTTACAGTGTGCAACATGTTCAAGGTATTTTTGTGCAAACAACTTCTACTGCGGATTTTATGAAAGTACAGTCCCAATCGGCAAAAACCCTATATGGGGTTTGAGTTATTAGATCGGTTTTAGATTTTATGGCCACATCTAAACATGTTTCTGAAGCCAATTCGAATCTTAGCCGGGTTTAGATGAGGCTATAAAATCCAAACCCAATCAGGGTTTTTGTAGTCTAAGCATTTTAAATGTTTCACAGTGTAATCGCAGTACAGGTCCTCTCCTGATGGGTGGTACCCAGATGTAGTAACTGCAAAGTCTGAGCATATGTCGATTGATGTAGTACTTGATCTTCTTTTAGAAATTCAACTTAAACATATCAAGAAGAAAAATCAGGCAGGAGCTCTACCACATTTGCAGATACATACAATAACCGCTAGTCTGGAAACAGTGTTTAAGACTACAGTTCTTCTGCCCTGCAAAGAAATCCAAAATAATGCTTTTAAGTAACATCTCCTATAGAATTTTGGGCTTTATTTGGAATATCAGGAGAATTTGAAAGATATTTTGAAGAACACACGACCCGAAACGATAGGCCCTGTCCTAAGGGCTGATTGAAGGAATCGTGAACGCATAATTGACGACTCGAATCGTGCATTTGAAGGGGAAGATACCAAACTTTTTCTGGAAGGCATCAAGGTTGACAAGAGAACCTTTGACCAAGTTATATCCGCCTATGATCTCAAATCCAAAGACCCCGTTGGAGATTTATTGGATTCAAATAACCAACCTAGTTGCAATGAAAATTTAAATGCTGACGCTTTAGCCGATCATATGCAGGTTGTGCTAGATCTCACGGAGAAGCCGGTCGGTCATACTTTCCTTAGCACTGTTAACAATGCTATCGAGGGGACAAACGATTGGTCTCCTTTAGAACATTTTCACGGCACATTTACTGCTTACGGTTCATTAATTAAATTAAGTGAAAGTTGAAAGGAGGCCGGATTTGCCCGATCTAAGTGCCCTAGGGGAGCAAACAAATCGAGAAGTTGGGATAAAATTCAAAGAGGCATGGAGCGATCGCAGTTAAATTAGATTTTGTCAAAGCCTTTGACTCGGTCTGGCACTATGACATGGGATACTTAGCAATAGAATTCAACAAACAGTGATTCTATTTTAAAAACCCAATACAATCGTAGAAAACTGTCTTGACCTACTCTATTGTCATTACCAAACAAACAATAATTGCCAATGATTTTTCCTCAAATTATGGCAATTCATTACTCAATTGCTCAATATGCTGACCTCCAGTGCCTGGCAATGGTTACTAAACTGTGAAAATTACCCTTGATTTTACATTGGAAACCAACAAAACAGACCACTAAAGATTATGTGGATGCTGGTCAACACAACAGCAACAAAAACAAAACACAACAATAATGATGGTCATGAACTATTGCGGTTTGGCGCTTCATGATTCAGCTTATTGAAGTTCTGGGTATTAATGAAAGAAGAAAAAAACAGCAACAACAACAAATTGTGAATAACCAAAAATACAATTTGAATGAATTTGTTCGTAGTGAAGATGATTTGCTTGTAGACAATTGAGTAATAATCATCATCATCATCATAATCATGGTGAACAGCTATGGTGTGTTGCATTAGGAAAAGAATTGCGGCCACATTAACAGTGGCGTCAACATAAAGAAAAGAAGAAACGGATGCTGTTACACAGAGAAAAAATCCATGAAAGACTTTAAGATGTTTTTCTGCTAAAAATAATGAAAAATTTAAATTTTTGAAAACACCCAAATTAATTTGTTTTTAATTTGTTCAGGAGCACCGAGGAGGATATAAATGCCAATTTTAAATAATTATAGAAACTATAATTTTGGAATTGTACACCTTTAGCTCTATGACTACAAGGGGATATATACATGACATACATATGTTAAGACCAAATTCGTTTTAGATAATTTGTCGATCTTATCGTATCCGTCAGGATAGTTCTCGGAGGGAACAACCGATTTGGCCCAAACTTCGTACATTGTAAAATTTTTTAGACATAGATAAAGCTCTGAGATGGACGATATCTGACCACTTCTTCGGGTATCTCCGCCACAAAAGTCTAAAAATCGATAATGATTTTGAAATTTTTAACAGAAGTCTTTGTAATCTTGATGAGAGTGATATAATTTATTTTACTAAAATGTTTTTTCGTCGGCATTGCTGAGATAATAAAGTTCAAAATACTTTTTAGCAATCCTGTTGAAATAAACTGTTTAAAAATATACTTGTCCGAACAAAGCAAGCTTATTTTGGCAATTAACAAGCAGCTGTATGTACATGTCTGAGATTGCAAGACAGCAGCGGAAGTTTGGAAAGCTCTCAAGAATCTATTTCAAGATACTTGATTGGACAGACGAGTTGTTTTTTTTTTTTTTTTTTTTGCAGAAATTGTGTTCTGTGCAACTAGTGGAATGCTCTTCAGTAGTTGAACGATGTTGGATTCAGCGTTAATGACGAATTGATTGAAGGTTTGTTATTAAAAGGACTTTCCAGTGAATACCAGCCAATGATTATGACAATTGGAAGTACAGGTAAACCATTAACAGAAGATAGTGTAAAGATGAAGCTCCTGCAGGATGTAAAATTCGAAACTTCACCGTCAAATAGTGCGTTGCTTTCCAAGAAAGGAAAATTTGCAGGAAGCAAATATGTGAAGAAAAATATTTCGAAACAAGAAAGGAAAGTCGCGATGCTTCAATTGTGATGGGATTGGCCATTTTGCGTCCGAGTGCCCGTCAAAACAAGAACATTTCAACAATTTTTTTTTGAGTATTCTGTTGAAATAAAAACGGCGAACAACACCCCAATGCAAGCTGTTGGAAAAGGTGACATAGAGATGAAACTTGCAACACCTAGAGGTATATTATATTACGTTCCAGATTTAGAAGTGAATCTTTTGTCTATAGGGAAGATGGTGGATCATCACAATAGTGTGGTATTTGATCAATCTGGTTGCCGTATTATAAATTCCCCCAAAGAAGTTATTGAAATGGCAAAAGAGGTGAATGGCTTATACAAATTGAACGTGCATTCAACTAAAAGCGCATGCGTTGCAAGTGAAAACTCAACGGAACTTTGGCATCGTAGATTTGCACATCTAGGATTTGAAAATTTGAAGTTTCTAGCCAACGGGTACGTGAAGGGTGTAAATTTGAGCAAAAATTCAGTGGAGGCGTGTATATCGTGTGCAGAAGGAAGGTAAACAACATCGCCCCACTTTTCTCTCAGAAGGCTCCACAGCATCTAATGTGTTAGATATTATACATTCTGAAGTGAAGTCAGTAGGAAGAAATTTTTACTTTGTGACATTTCATGAAAAGCAAGGATGAAGTTGTGGATCGTTTTCTGGAATATAAAGCCGAAGTGGAAAAACAACAGAAATCAATTAAAGTATTGAGAACTGACAACGGTAAGGAATACGTAGATAAGAAGCTGGCTGCTAATTTAAGAAAAAGTGGCATAATTCATCAGACCACGATTCCCTATACCCCAGAGCAAAACGTCTTGCTGAGAGGATGAACCGAAATTTGATGGAAAAAGCTGGGGCAATGTTATGTGATGCATGTATGCCGAAAAATTTCTGGGCGGAAGCTGTATATTGTGCAAGTCATGTCATAAATAGATGATCACATAAAATGTTGAAAAAGACTCCGGAGGAAATGTGGTCTGTACACAAGCCTAACGTAAGTTATTTAAAAATATTTGGATGTACCGCTATGTGTCATGTTCATAAACAAAAGCGACGTAAACTTGATTCTAAATCGGAAAAGTGTGAATTTGTCGGCTATTCGAATACGTCAAAAGGATACCGTGTCTACAGTTTGAATCGAAACAAGTTTTTGTATCCCGAGACGTAATATTTCACGAGACCGATTTTCATTACTCAAGAACATATAATAAAATCTAAAACAACAATGAATTCCCCTTTATAGTCCGGTCAAAATAGACATGCGTATAAGGGGGAAATAGCAAAAATTCCCACAAAGCTGAATTTTGGTGGAGAGCTAGGGTTGGCCATTAGAAGCAACTTCCTAAAAGTCCCCATCGATCCCATGTGTGCAAAACAAGTTATTCGGGGTCAAAGGTCATTTTTGGAGGCATTATTCAGTTTTTTTAATTTTTCTCAAAAACGGTAATACTAAGCAAAAGCTCGCTAAAGTAAAAGTTGTAGAATCAATAATTGTCTACAAGATTGGTCTTTATGATTCTTAAAAAAGACTTACCATTTTCGAGATATCTCGATCTAAAGGTCAAATAAAAAATTAGCCGCGTAAGTACATCATGAGGAGAACCGGTTAAAGTAACGACACTATGTGTTAGATACTTCCGTAAGCTTTCAAACGATGTCCACTTTGCAGTAATCGGTTCAGTAGAACCGGGTCTAAACCGGTTTTTAAATTTGGCCTTTCGGGTCTAATAACCGGCGAACCGGATCCGCAACCGTTGAAAATTATACATTTCCGTAATCAGCGCAACAAACCCTACCTTCGGACAAAACTTGAAAAAAAATCGGAGTGTTTTCGTTGGGGTCGTTCCCGTTGGGCTTTCGATTATACATGTGGGTTAAATGGGCTATTTTTGCATAAAATGACTCTAACATTGAATAACTCTACTAAACACACTCCGAATTTGTTGGAATTTTTTTAAAAGATAGCTATAATTTCGCTCTTCAAGAAAATATATATTTTTTGGGGGGACAGACCCGATTACTTCGCTTATTTTAGCCGGTTCGTCTGAATATGTGCATATTTCCCTTATAAGTGCATAAAAATCATGTGTTTTTTAGAACAGCTATATCTCAAGAATGGTTCCTTCTAAGAAAAAAATTATAAGGGTAAAAGGTAGATAATTTTTCTGTCTACAATATTTACTTTAGTCACTTTTTGATTAGATCAACCGTTTTCAAAAAATAAATCTGAAAACCTAAAAACCCTTCAATTTTGACCTTTGACCCCGAATAATTTTTTTTGCACACATGGGATCGATGGGGACTTTTAGGACGTTGCTTCTAATGGAAAACCCTAGCTCTCCACCAAAATTCAGCTTTGTGGGAATTTTTGCTATTTCAATGTCTATTTTGACCGGACTATTATATGTACCAACTAATTGTGTTGATAACACAGATGATTCATCGGTTCCACGCAGAAGTGAAAGAATTGTAGCAAAGAAGAAAGCTCTAACTGTTAAACAAGAAAATAGCACCAACAAACCAATAAGCCTAGAAGATGCCATGAATAGTCGGAAGAAGCTAAAGTGGGCTGAAGCTATGAAAAGCCAAATAAAGTCCCTAGTAGAAAACAAAAACGTCTTTAAAAATGTTACTTCTTTTTAAAATCCAAATCTCTGTAAAAATCCACGTCTTTAAAAATATTTTTTTTTTTAAAACCCAAGTCTTTGTAAAAATCCACGTCTTTAAAAATATTTTTCTTTTTAAAATCCAAGTCTTTGTAAAAATCCACGTCTTTAGAAAAATCCACGTCTTTAAAAAAGTTATTTTTAAATCCACGTCTTTAAAAAAGTTATTTTAAAATCCACGTCTTTAAAGATGTTTTTTTATCCCCGTCTTTAAAAATGTTTTTTTTTTTAAATCCACGTTTTTAGAAACGTTTTTTAAACCCACGTCTTTCAACAAAAAAATCTACGCCTTTAAAAATGTTTTTTTAGTCGACGCCCTTAAAAATGTAGGTCCACGCTTTCGTATAGCCCCCATACAAAATGACGCGTGACGCGTCGTCGTTTTAAGGAATTTTTAAGATATTTGGCCCATTTTACCACCGAATTGATTGTAATTTGGTACTTTGTGTCTCCAGAGGCCAAAAAATATTCCTACCAAAGTTGGGTTATATAGGTCCACGTTTTGGTATAGCTCCCATATAAGGCCCCATATAAAGTACGCGTCATTTTAATATATTTTGAATGTATTAGACCCATTTGACCACAGAATTGGTTGTAATTTGGTATTTTGTGTCTTCAGAGGCCAGAAAACATTCCTACCAAAGTTGGGTTATATAGGTCCACGTTTTGGTATAGCCCCCATATAAGGCCCCTTATAAAGTACGCGTCATTTTAATATATTTTGAAAGTATTTGACCCATTTGACTAAAGAATCGGTTGTAACTTTGTATTTTGTGTTTCCAGAGGCTAAGAAACATTTCTACCATAAAATGTTTATATAGGTCCACGTGTTGATATAGCCCCCATAATACAATATCTCCCGATTTTCGATATTTTGAACGTTTTAGCCTCATTATCACACCGAGATGGCTGAAATTTGGTATTTAGTCTTCTTTAGGCGTATAAAACTTTCCCCCAGAAATTTGTAGGTATAGATCCACGCCATCATATAGCCCCCATAGAACGGTACCTTCCGAATTTCGGTATTTTGAAGGTTGTGGCCACATTAATCCACCGAAATGGCTGAAATTTGTGGTGGAGGGTATAAAAAGTTCGGCCCGACCGAACTTAACGCTTTTCCTACTTGTTTAAATTCACGTCTTTAAAAAATATATTTTTTTAAATCCACATTTTTAAAAATAGTTTTTTTTAAAATCCACGTCTTGTGTTTTTTTGTTTTAAATCCACGTCCTTAAAAATGTTTCTTTTTTAATCCGTCTTTAAACATGTTTTTTAATCCACTTCTTTAAACATTTTCTTATTTTAAATCCACATCTTTGAAAATGTTTTTCTTTTAAATCGCCGTCTTTGAAAAAATCAACGTTTTTAAAAACGTCAAGAAATATTTTTGTAAAAATCCAATAATTAATTTTTTTTTTAACCCACGTTTTTTATATTTTTTTCTTTAAATCCACATATCTTTAAAAAACTTTTTAATCCACTTCTTTGAAAAAAAAGATCCACGTCTTTAAAAATTCTTGTTGTTTTCAAATCCACGCCTTTAAAAATATTTTTTGTAATCCATGTCTTTAAAAATGTTTTGTTTTTTAAATCCACGTCTTTAAAAATATTTTTTTTTAAGTCCACGTCCTTACAATGTTTTATTTTAAATCCACGTATATAAAAATGTTTTTTTTTTTAAATCCAACGTTTTTTAAAACGTTTTTTTAATTTAAGTCGTTTAACAAATACTTTTTTAAAAAATCCAGGACTTTCAAAAAATATTTTTTTTAATAATCCAAGTTTTTAAATTTTTTAATCCACGTCCTTGAAAAAAATATTTTTTTTTAAGTCCACGTCTTTGAAAAAAATATTTTTTTTTAAATCCAAGTCTTTGAAAAAACATTTTTTTTAAAAATCCAGGTCTTTGAAAAAATATTTTTTTTTTTAAATCCACGCCTTTGAATTTTTTTTTTTAAATCCAAGTCTTTTAAAAGATATTTTTTTTAAAAATACAAGCCTTTGAAAAAATATTTTTTAAAAATACAAGCCTTTGAACAAATATATTGTTTTTTAAAATCCACATCTTTCAAAAAAATATTTTTTATCAATCCACGTCCTTGAAAAAATAGTTTTTAAAAATCCACGTCTTTGAAAAAATATTTTTTAAAAATACGAGCCTTTAAACAAATATATATTTTTTTAAATCCACGTCTTTGAAAAAATATTTTTTAAAAATACACGCCTTTGAACAAATATATATTTTTTAAAAATCCACGTCTTTAAATGAGTTTTTTAATACCAAGTCATTGGAATAATATTTTTTTAAAAAAAATTCACGTCTTTAAATGAGTTTTTTAAATCCACGTCATTGAAAAAATATTTTTTAAAAAATCCACGTGTTAAACAACGGTTTTTTAAATCAACGTCTTAGAAAAAATATTTTTTTTAAAAAATCCACGTGTTTAACCACGGTTTTTTAAAGCCATGCCTTAGAAAACATATTTTTTAAAAAAAATTCACGTCTTTAAGAACGTTTTTTTAATCTAGATCTTTGAAAAAATATTTTTTTTTAAAAAATCCACGTCTTTAACAAAGTTTTTTTTAAATCCACGTCTTTTGAAAAATCCACGTCTTTAAAAAGGTTTTTTGTTTTTATCCACGTCATTGAACAAATATTTTTTTTAAATCCACGTCTTTAAAAATGTTTTTTACATACTCGTCTTTGAACATATATTTTTTTAAAAAGCGTTCTTCGAAGATATATATTTTTTAAAGCTTCCTTCGAAAAATTTTTTTTATTTATTCGAAGTCTTGAAAAATATTTTTTTAAATCCACGCTTTGAAAAATATTTTGTTTTTAAATCCACGTCTTTGAAATAATATATTTTTTTAAAAACAAGTCTTTGAAAAAAAAAATATTTCTTAAAAATCTACTTCTTTAAAAAAATATCTTTTTAAAAATCTACTTCTTTAAAAAAATATTTTTTTAAAAATTCACGTCTTTGAAAAAATATTTAAAAAAATCCATGTGTTTTAAAAAATATTTTGTTTTAAAAATCCACGTGGTTGAAAAAGTATTAAAAAAAACCTGAGTCTTTCAAAAAAGAAATTAAAAAATCATAGTCTTTGAACAAATAATTTGTTAAAAATCCGAGTTTTTGAAAGTCAAAGTCTTTAAAAAAATATTTTTTAATCCAAGTCTTTGAAAATGTATTTTTTTAAAAATCCACTTCTTTAAAAAAATATTTTTTTTTAAAACAAAGTCTCTAAGAAAATTGTTTTTTAAAAATCCTCGACTTTGAAAAAATATTTTTAAAAAATCAACTTTCGAAAAGTATTTTTTTAAAAATCCACGTCTTTTAAAAAAGCTTTCGTTTTTTAAATCCACGACTTTGAAACAAATTTAAAAGACCGTCTTTGAAAAATATTTTTTTTAAATCCACGTCTGAAAAAAATGTTTTTTTAAATCCACGTCGTCGTTAAAATCATCGTCTTTGATAACATTACAATTCAAATCTAAGGCAGCATGTTTGTTAAATTCGCGACTTTAAAAAAATAGTTTTTAAAAATCAACATATTTGAAAAATTATATTATTTAAATTGGAGTGTTGAATGGAGGTATTATTTCCCGACTTATATATACGTTTTTGGTCTGGGGACAAAAAGTGTGTTATTGAAAATTTTTTCTCCGTGTCATGAAAATGCTGCAGTGAAGAAAAACTTATAGCATCAGCACAAGTCTAAGTCTCGTGGACAAGTTCAACTGTTGCTGCATCATTGGCGGCGTCAAATGCTACTGGGAAGAGATAATAAAATTTACGACCATCTGCCAACAGTTTTTTTATTGGTTTCCATGTAGTTTTACCACATTATTATCTTCACCACTAAAATCCTAAAAAAATAATTTTTATTAAAAATAATTAACGATAATCAAGGGATGTACACATAGACTATACACCACACAACCGATGACCCTAATGATAATAATGGGAAACAATAATGATTCTAGGACACAATGGGTAGTCTAACCAACATCAAATATTATTGACACATCTCCGTTGACCTTCCAATTGAAGAAGCGCGCCACCAAATTCATTAGCATATTATAAGGCATTGATAATCAACTTATTTGTTACTTTACACAAGCATTATTAGCCTCTTCCACAAAAACCTCTTTATATTATCAAGAGATTTAACCAAATATGGACCACTGTTCAATAGCTATAGATTTTGTAAATTATCCACTATTGAATTAAATGCCGCACTCCCGCCTCCATATTGATAATAAACTTGTTCATTATTAATTACTCTCGATGGCCGTTCATTAATACGGCCATAAATGGCTAGAACTACTTAAGATTTTTACCATATACGGCGTTGAATGGCTGCCATTGAATAACAAATGACACTTATTATTTGAGTAGATAAAAACAAACAACAACTACAACACAAAATGTCACATCACCGCCATATACAAATCGTAGACACGCGTTTCGAATAGTTTTGGAAATTCATTTTATTTTACATTCAGCCAAATATAAGGTTTTAAAGGCCAAAACATGGCAAAAAACCAACAATAACAATTGTAATTTACATTTAAATTAAATATTGCTATGTTTGATGACAAACAACAACATAAACATTAAAAACTTTTTATAGAGACACGATAGTAAAAATAAAAATCTGGCGGGACTGTGATTTTATATTTAGTATATATGTCGTCTATATTAGTCCCCTCCTTGATATACTTCTTCCACACACGAAAGCAATGTGCACATTGGTGCATTTTAAGGCCTCGTCCATCCATGGTGGCTTTGATAGCTTTAACACATATACTACAGCGGTACGGATTTTTGGGGGGATAATACTTAACAAAATCGAAAATTCCGAAGAACACCGAAACTTTTATTTTATTTAAAAAATTTTTAGGGGAAGAAAATTTTGTTCGTGTAGCTAAACTAATCTTGGATATGTGCTTAAGTCGAAAGCAAAAATTTGCGACAGAAGGCGAAATATTGTGGCTAGGTTGCAGCTTGTGTTCCATAATAAAAAATCAGTCAAATAAAAAATCTTTCGAAATCTGATAAGATTCTTCTCATTGCTGCAGTCTATAACGAGGTTCTTGTTGTTGTAGAAGCTATGATATTATTGTGTGTTAGCTTTCCCTCTTTAATCTGCATCTGACTTCTACCGCAAGGTAGTTAAAAGGTGCTATGTGTCCTTGCGGTCCTGTACCACATGCTGGGCAGATGTTTTGCACGGTGTGATCACGAGTCCAAAATTTCTCTGGTAGGTCATAGCAGCTGCCAGAGATGGGTATGACCGAATTCACACGATAGTTGTTTATTTCATCAGCGTGTGTGTGAATGCTATCCAAACCTGCTCTAGAGGCTTGCTGACCTAGCGGTTGTCTCTTATTATGTTGGACCTTTCTCTCTTTTTCTAGATCCCGACATGCATGGGTGGGGGAATTCAATCTACCATGACTCTCACGGCATCATCCGAACAAGTTCTGCAATTGTGTTGATGTATTGGCAGAATCTTCGCCTCCTCATACAAATGCTCCACTGATGCCATGGTAGCTTGTTGTATTTCTCATTATATGGTGTAGTTAGTGGTCAGAATTTTGCTACCATCGCACGGTGGGCGAAAGCACTGATCTAGCGACGCGAAATGAATAACTTGCAAACGAATTAAGATACGTCACTGAAATTTTGCACAAACTCAGCTTGTATCTGTGGGTAATAATGGGCCAAATATGAACAATATCGGCTAATGTTTTGGTATAGCCCCCATATAACGGTACCTTCCGTTTTTCGGTATTTTGAGGATATAAGCCACAATTCCATAGCAAATTAACTGCAATTTGGTACTTTGGTTCCTAGTGGTCACAAAATATTTCCACCAAAAATTATGGACATAGGTACACGTTTTGATATAGCCCCCTTGTAACCGTATCTCCCAATCTAAGGTATTTTGAATATTATGACCACATTTTTAAACCAACTGGTCGTAATTTTGCATTCCGTGTTCTCACTAGGTATAAAATCTTCTTACAAAACATTTTTAATACGGATTTATGTTTCCATGTAGCCCCTTTTATGGTACCCCCGATTCGTTGAATTTTTATTTGTTATTGGTAGCTATACTATGGTATTATTGTGTCTCCGGAGGTAGAACTCCTCCTTGCAAAGATTTCTCAAGATAGGTTCATATTTTGATTTAGCTCCCATACAAATGCACAGCTAAATTTTTATGAATTTCATGCAAAATCCCTTAATTTAAAAGTGCAGCCATCAAAAGATTTGCAAATATTTGGAGCCTTAATAACCACAGTAGTCCAATTTCATTCCCAAAAAATAATTGAACCCAAGTTCAGCCAAGTTTTCAAGATGCACTCTATGGAACAAGCGCGTGCAACCCATAAAAACACTAAACAATAGATTTTTTTGAAAATTTATTGCTATATAACTAAATACCTCCAGGCCCCAAACTAATTTTTATAATTTAAATCACAACCTCTGCTATTAATTAAAATAAATCTTTTCCAGTTTCATTACGAATTTATTTAACATTTAAAAAAAAATTAAGTTAATTTTTTGTGCTACAATTCTTTAAAATCTGATGCAACCAAAACTCTTGTACGAGTATTTGATAGTGAATAACTGAGTGAATATTTATAACAACAAAAATGAAAAAACAAAATCTGTGTTTGCAAAGTGTCTGTAATCGATACAATGGAAAATAGTTCAACCTTTCCAAATTGACATGAGTTAAGGACCTGACGTCAAAATCGTGCAATCCTGCGCATACATAATTATCTTAATACCACTTCGAGGGGGTGGGCTACAGACAGGAAAGGTCGAGGTTAAACAGTTCCGGAGATATATGAACCAACCTTGGAGAACTCCCTGCGTCACTATACGGAGCTTCGACTTATTGTCGCAGAATTCCACATATGACTGCCGTCCACACATAATTAATTATCAAAATTTTCAAACTTGGTCGGAAGGTAGTCTGTTCGATGTCATCAAACAATGTGAAGTGTTTTACAGTAACAATGGATTTTGATAAGTTGAGCGCTACCAAAACCGTCCTATTGCACGGTTTGCTCTGGTTAAGACCTCGACTACGAGTAAAATGTGTGATGATGGCGTGCTGCGCTGTTGTCGTGTTGTGCTGCTTATGGAACCCATGCTATTGATCGGCAAATGGATAGCTGGTTCTAACTAAGGGGAGGATTAAAGCCTTAAAGGTTTTTGCTACGGGCGACAAAAACGAAATCGGTCTGTACGATACACCCTTGCTGGCAGGGAGTTGTCATCCAGCTGCTTCAACATTACCATGTAGATTCCATCAGGGTCCAACGCTTTGGATGATTTGGTGTTCCTAATGAATTTCGTAAAGATCTCTGAAGCGGTGGTTAGTGAAATCTTTGGTACTAGACCAATTAGAGACCCTCTAATTGATGAAAGTGCGGCGTGCAGGGAAGATGACATCGTCTAAAGCCGCACTAGTATGGTCCAATTACTTTTCTGACCGTACCAATTCAATCAGATTTTTATCTCTTTTTAGAATTTTCGAACTTCACTCTGACTTCTGTACATCCCAATTTTTTTTACAATACCGCTTTTACATTTCTCTCTTCTTGTTAGTGAGTATGGATTGCAGATTATGGATTGTGAGTGTCGTTGCCGATTACCATGATTATTTTGCCGCGCGAAGTATATCAGTTTCATCTTGCCCAACAAAGCGTGGATGTTTTAAAGAATATTTTTTCATGGATCAGAATATTTTTCCAAGGACCGCAAAGCGTGCATGTTTAAAAGAATACTATTTCTATTTTAGAGAATATTTTTTAAAGACTAGAATATTTTTTCATGGACCACTAAGCGTGAATGTTTGAAAGAATATTTTTTTCAAGGACCAGAATATTTGTCCATGGATCAGAAAGCGTGGATGTTTTAAGGAACATTTTTTCAAGGACCATAATATATTTTTTAAGGACCACAAAGCGTGGATGTTTAAAAGAATATTTGTATCAAAGACCAGAATATATTTCCAAGGACTAAAAGCGTGGATGTTTTAAAGAAGATTTGTTCAAGGACCAGAATATTTATTGCGTGGATGTATTAAAAAATATTTTATAAGGGCCAGCATATTTTTCCAAGGACCAAAAAGCGTGGATGTTTAATAGAATATTATTTCTATTTTAGAGAATATTTTGTCAAGGACCAAAATATTTTTCCACGGACCACATAGCGTGGATGTTTAAAAGAATATTATTTCTATTTTACAGAATATTTTGTCAAGGACCAGAATATTTTTCCCAAGAACCACAAAGCGTGGATGTTTTAAAGGATATTTTTTCAAGCATCAGAATATTTATCGCCAAGGTCCACAAAGCGTGGATGTTTTCAACAACATTTTTTTCAAAGACCAGAATATTTATTGCCAAGGTCCACAAAGCGTGGATGTTTAAAAGAATATTTTTTCAAGGATGAGAATATTAATTGCAAAGGACCACAAGGCGTGGATGTTTTAAAGAACATTTTTCCAAGAACCAAAATATTTTTCCCAAGGACCACAAGGCGTGGATGTTTTAAAGAACATTTTTTCAAGAACCAAAATATTATTCCCAAGGGCCACAAGGCGTGGATGTTTTAAAGAACATTTTTTCAAGAACCAAAATATTTTTCCCAAGGACCACAAGGCGTGGATGTTTTAAAGAACATTTTTTCAAGAACCAAAATATTTTTCCCAAGGACCACAAGGCGTGGATGTTTTAATGAACATTTTTTCAAGAACCAAAATATTTTTCCCACAAGGCGTGGATGTTTTAAAGAACATTTTTTCAAGAACCAAAATATGTTTCCCAAGGACCACAAGGCGTGGATGTTTTAAAGAACATTTTTTCAAGAACCAAAATATGTTTCCCAAGGACCACAAGGCGTGGATGTTTTAAAGTTCATTTTTTCAAGAAGCAAAATATGTTTCCCAAGGACCACAAGGCGTGGATGTTTTAAAGAACATTTTTTCAAGAACCAAAATATTTTTCCCACAAGGCGTGGATGTTTTAAAGAACATTTTTTCAAGAAGCAAAATATATTTCCCAAGGACCACAAGGCGTGGATGTTTTAAAGAACATTTTTTCAAGAACCAACATATTTTTCCCAAGGACAACAAGGCGTGGATGTTTTAAAGAACATTTTTTCAAGAACCAACATATTTTTCCCAAGGACAACAAGGCGTGGATGTTTTAAAGAACATTTTTTCAAGAAGCAAAATATATTTCCCAAGGACCACAAGGCGTGGATGTTTTAAAGAACATTTTTTCAAGAACCAACATATTTTTCCCAAGGACAACAAGGCGTGGATGTTTTAAAGAACATTTTTTCAAGAACCAACATATTTTTCCCAAGGACAACAAGGCGTGGATGTTTTAAAGAACATTTTTTCAAGAAGCAAAATATATTTCCCAAGGACCACAAGGCGTGGATGTTTTAAAGAACATTTTTTCAAGAACCAACATATTTTTCCCAAGGACAACAAGGCGTGGATGTTTTAAAGAACATTTTTTCAAGAACCAACATATTTTTCCCAAGGACAACAAGGCGTGGATGTTTTAAAGAACATTTTTTCAAGAACCAACATATTTTTCCCAAGGACAACAAGGCGTGAATGTTTTAAAGAACATTTTTTCAAGAACCAACATATTTTTCCCAAGGACAACAAGGCGTGGATGTTTTAAATATCATTTTTTCAAGAACCAACATATTTTTCCCAAGGACAACAAGGCGTGGATGTTTTAAATATCATTTTTTCAAGAACCAACATATTTTTCCCAAGGACAACAAGGCGTGGATGTTTTAAATATCATTTTTTCAAGAACCAACATATTTTTCCCAAGGACAACAAGGCGTGGATGTTTTAAAGAACATTTTTTCAAGAACCAACATATTTTTCCCAAGGACAACAAGGCGTGGATGTTTTAAAGAACATTTTTTCAAGAAGCAAAATATATTTCCCAAGGACCACAAGGCGTGGATGTTTTAAAGAACATTTTTTCAAGAACCAACATATTTTTCCCAAGGACAACAAGGCGTGGATGTTTTAAAGAACATTTTTTCAAGAACCAACATATTTTTCCCAAGGACAACAAGGCGTGGATGTTTTAAAGAACATTTTTTCAAGAACCAAAATATTATTCCCAAGGGCCACAAGGCGTGGATGTTTTAAAGAACATTTTTTCAAGAACCAAAATATTTTTCCCAAGGACCACAAGGCGTGGATGTTTTAAAGAACATTTTTTCAAGAACCAACATATTTTTCCCAAGGACCACAAGGCGTGGATGTTTTAATGAACATTTTTTCAAGAACCAAAATATTTTTCCCACAAGGCGTGGATGTTTTAAAGAACATTTTTTCAAGAACCAAAATATGTTTCCCAAGGACCACAAGGCGTGGATGTTTTAAAGAACATTTTTTCAAGAACCAAAATATGTTTCCCAAGGACCACAAGGCGTGGATGTTTTAAAGTTCATTTTTTCAAGAAGCAAAATATGTTTCCCAAGGACCACAAGGCGTGGATGTTTTAAAGAACATTTTTTCAAGAACCAAAATATTTTTCCCACAAGGCGTGGATGTTTTAAAGAACATTTTTTCAAGAAGCAAAATATATTTCCCAAGGACCACAAGGCGTGGATGTTTTAAAGAACATTTTTTCAAGAACCAACATATTTTTCCCAAGGACAACAAGGCGTGGATGTTTTAAAGAACATTTTTTCAAGAACCAACATATTTTTCCCAAGGACAACAAGGCGTGGATGTTTTAAAGAACATTTTTTCAAGAAGCAAAATATATTTCCCAAGGACCACAAGGCGTGGATGTTTTAAAGAACATTTTTTCAAGAACCAACATATTTTTCCCAAGGACAACAAGGCGTGGATGTTTTAAAGAACATTTTTTCAAGAACCAACATATTTTTCCCAAGGACAACAAGGCGTGGATGTTTTAAAGAACATTTTTTCAAGAAGCAAAATATATTTCCCAAGGACCACAAGGCGTGGATGTTTTAAAGAACATTTTTTCAAGAACCAACATATTTTTCCCAAGGACAACAAGGCGTGGATGTTTTAAAGAACATTTTTTCAAGAACCAACATATTTTTCCCAAGGACAACAAGGCGTGGATGTTTTAAAGAACATTTTTTCAAGAACCAACATATTTTTCCCAAGGACAACAAGGCGTGAATGTTTTAAAGAACATTTTTTCAAGAACCAACATATTTTTCCCAAGGACAACAAGGCGTGGATGTTTTAAATATCATTTTTTCAAGAACCAACATATTTTTCCCAAGGACAACAAGGCGTGGATGTTTTAAATATCATTTTTTCAAGAACCAACATATTTTTCCCAAGGACAACAAGGCGTGGATGTTTTAAATATCATTTTTTCAAGAACCAACATATTTTTCCCAAGGACAACAAGGCGTGGATGTTTTAAAGAACATTTTTTCAAGAACCAACATATTTTTCCCAAGGACAACAAGGCGTGGATGTTTTAAAGAACATTTTTTCAAGAAGCAAAATATATTTCCCAAGGACCACAAGGCGTGGATGTTTTAAAGAACATTTTTTCAAGAACCAACATATTTTTCCCAAGGACAACAAGGCGTGGATGTTTTAAAGAACATTTTTTCAAGAACCAACATATTTTTCCCAAGGACAACAAGGCGTGGATGTTTTAAAGAACATTTTTTCAAGAACCAACATATTTTTCCCAAGGACAACAAGGCGTGAATGTTTTAAAGAACATTTTTTCAAGAACCAACATATTTTTCCCAAGGACAACAAGGCGTGGATGTTTTAAATATCATTTTTTCAAGAACCAACATATTTTTCCCAAGGACAACAAGGCGTGGATGTTTTAAATATCATTTTTTCAAGAACCAACATATTTTTCCCAAGGACAACAAGGCGTGGATGTTTTAAATATCATTTTTTCAAGAACCAACATATTTTTCCCAAGGACAACAAGGCGTGGATGTTTTAAAGAACATTTTTTCAAGAACCAACATATTTTTCCCAAGGACAACAAGGCGTGAATGTTTTAAAGAACATTTTTTCAAGAACCAACATATTTTTCCCAAGGACAACAAGGCGTGGATGTTTTAAATATCATTTTTTCAAGAACCAACATATTTTTCCCAAGGACAACAAGGCGTGGATGTTTTAAATATCATTTTTTCAAGAACCAACATATTTTTCCCAAGGACAACAAGGCGTGGATGTTTTAAATATCATTTTTTCAAGAACCAACATATTTTTCCCAAGGACAACAAGGCGTGGATGTTTTAAAGAACATTTTTTCAAGAACCAACATATTTTTCCCAAGGACAACAAGGCGTGAATGTTTTAAAGAACATTTTTTCAAGAACCAACATATTTTTCCCAAGGACAACAAGGCGTGGATGTTTTAAATATCATTTTTTCAAGAACCAACATATTTTTCCCAAGGACAACAAGGCGTGGATGTTTTAAATATCATTTTTTCAAGAACCAACATATTTTTCCCAAGGACAACAAGGCGTGGATGTTTTAAAGAACATTTTTTCAAGAACCAACATATTTTTCCCAAGGACAACAAGGCGTGAATGTTTTAAAGAACATTTTTTCAAGAACCAACATATTTTTCCCAAGGACAACAAGGCGTGGATGTTTTAAATATCATTTTTTCAAGAACCAACATATTTTTCCCAAGGACAACAAGGCGTGGATGTTTTAAATATCATTTTTTCAAGAACCAACATATTTTTCCCAAGGACAACAAGGTGTGAATGGTTTAAAGAACATTTTTTCAAGAACCAACATATTTTTCCCAAGGACAACAAGGCGTGGATGTTTTAAATATCATTTTTTCAAGAAACAACATATTTTTCCCAAGGACAACAAGGCGTGGATGTTTTAAATATCATTTTTTCAAGAACCAACATATTTTTCCCAAGGACAACAAGGCGTGGATGTTTTAAAGAACATTTTTTCAAGAACCAACATATTTTTCCCAAGGACAACAAGGCGTGAATGTTTTAAAGAACATTTTTTCAAGAACCAACATATTTTTCCCAAGGACAACAAGGCGTGGATGTTTTAAATATCATTTTTTCAAGAACCAACATATTTTTCCCAAGGACAACAAGGCGTGGATGTTTTAAATATCATTTTTTCAAGAACCAACATATTTTTCCCAAGGACAACAAGGTGTGAATGGTTTAAAGAACATTTTTTCAAGAACCAACATATTTTTCCCAAGGACAACAAGGCGTGGATGTTTTAAATATCATTTTTTCAAGAAACAACATATTTTTCCCAAGGACAACAAGGCGTGGATGTTTTAAATATCATTTTTTCAAGAACCAACATATTTTTCCCAAGGACAACAAGGCGTGGATGTTTTAAAGAACATTTTTTCAAGAACCAACATATTTTTCCCAAGGACAACAAGGCGTGAATGTTTTAAAGAACATTTTTTCAAGAACCAACATATTTTTCCCAAGGACAACAAGGCGTGGATGTTTTAAATATCATTTTTTCAAGAACCAACATATTTTTCCCAAGGACAACAAGGCGTGGATGTTTTAAATATCATTTTTTCAAGAACCAACATATTTTTCCCAAGGACAACAAGGCGTGGATGTTTTAAAGAACATTTTGTCAAGAACCAACATATTTTTCCCAAGGACAACAAGGCGTGGATGTTTTAAATATCATTTTTTCAAGAACCAACATATTTTTCCCAAGGACAACAAGGCGTGGATGTTTTAAAGAACATTTTTTCAAGAACCAACATATTTTTCCCAAGGACAACAAGGCGTGAATGTTTTAAAGAACATTTTTTCAAGAACCAACATATTTTTCCCAAGGACAACAAGGCGTGAATGTTTTAAAGAACATTTTTTCAAGAACCAACATATTTTTCCCAAGGACAACAAGGCGTGGATGTTTTAAATATCATTTTTTCAAGAACCAACATATTTTTCCCAAGGACAACAAGGCGTGGATATTTTAAAGAACATTTTTTCAAGAACCAACATATTTTTCCCAAGGACAACAAGGCGTGAATGTTTTAAAGAACATTTTTTCAAGAACCAACATATTTTTCCCAAGGACAACAAGGCGTGGATGTTTTAAATATCATTTTTTCAAGAACCAACATATTTTTCCCAAGGACAACAAGGCGTGGATGTTTTAAATATCATTTTTTCAAGAACCAACATATTTTTCCCAAGGACAACAAGGCGTGGATGTTTTAAATATCATTTTTTCAAGAACCAACATATTTTTCCCAAGGACAACAAGGCGTGAATGTTTTAAAGAACATTTTTTCAAGAACCAACATATTTTTCCCAAGGACAACAAGGCGTGAATGTTTTAAAGAACATTTTTTCAAGAACCAACATATTTTTCCCAAGGACAACAAGGCGTGGATGTTTTAAATATCATTTTTTCAAGAACCAACATATTTTTCCCAAGGACAACAAGGCGTGGATGTTTTAAAGAACATTTTTTCAAGAACCAACATATTTTTCCCAAGGACAACAAGGCGTGAATGTTTTAAAGAACATTTTTTCAAGAACCAACATATTTTTCCCAAGGACAACAAGGCGTGGATGTTTTAAATATCATTTTTTCAAGAACCAACATATTTTTCCCAAGGACAACAAGGCGTGGATGTTTTAAATATCATTTTTTCAAGAACCAACATATTTTTCCCAAGGACAACAAGGCGTGGATGTTTTAAATATCATTTTTTCAAGAACCAACATATTTTTCCCAAGGACAACAAGGCGTGGATGTTTTAAATATCATTTTTTCAAGAACCAACATATTTTTCCCAAGGACAACAAGGCGTGGATGTTTTAAAGAACATTTTTTTCAAGAACCAACATATTTTTCCCAAGGACAACAAGGCGTGGATGTTTTAAAGAACATTTTTTCAAGAACCAACATATTTTTCCCAAGGACAACAAGGCGTGGATGTTTTAAAGAACATTTTTTCAAGAACCAACATATTTTTCCCAAGGACAACAAGGCGTGAATGTTTTAAAGAACATTTTTTCAAGAACCAACATATTTTTCCCAAGGACAACAAGGCGTGGATGTTTTAAATATCATTTTTTCAAGAACCAACATATTTTTCCCAAGGACAACAAGGCGTGGATGTTTTAAATATCATTTTTTCAAGAACCAACATATTTTTCCCAAGGACAACAAGGCGTGGATGTTTTAAATATCATTTTTTCAAGAATCAACATATTTTTCCCAAGGACAACAAGGCGTGAATGTTTTAAAGAACATTTTTTCAAGAACCAACATATTTTTCCCAAGGACAACAAGGCGTGAATGTTTTAAAGAACATTTTTTCAAGAACCAACATATTTTTCCCAAGGACAACAAGGCGTGGATGTTTTAAATATCATTTTTTCAAGAACCAACATATTTTTCCCAAGGACAACAAGGCGTGGATGTTTTAAATATCATTTTTTCAAGAACCAACATATTTTTCCCAAGGACAACAAGGCGTGGATGTTTTAAAGAACATTTTTTCAAGAACCAACATATTTTTCCCAAGGACAACAAGGCGTGAATGTTTTAAAGAACATTTTTTCAAGAACCAACATATTTTTCCCAAGGACAACAAGGCGTGGATGTTTTAAATATCATTTTTTCAAGAACCAACATATTTTTCCCAAGGACAACAAGGCGTGGATGTTTTAAATATCATTTTTTCAAGAACCAACATATTTTTCCCAAGGACAACAAGGCGTGGATGTTTTAAAGAACATTTTTTCAAGAACCAACATATTTTTCCCAAGGACAACAAGGCGTGAATGTTTTAAAGAACATTTTTTCAAGAACCAACATATTTTTCCCAAGGACAACAAGGCGTGGATGTTTTAAATATCATTTTTTCAAGAACCAACATATTTTTCCCAAGGACAACAAGGCGTGGATGTTTTAAATATCATTTTTTCAAGAACCAACATATTTTTCCCAAGGACAACAAGGCGTGGATGTTTTAAATATCATTTTTTCAAGAACCAACATATTTTTCCCAAGGACAACAAGGCGTGGATGTTTTAAATATCATTTTTTCAAGAACCAACATATTTTTCCCAAGGACAACAAGGCGTGGATGTTTTAAATATCATTTTTTCAAGAACCAACATATTTTTCCCAAGGACAACAAGGCGTGGATGTTTTAAATATCATTTTTTCAAGAACCAACATATTTTTCCCAAGGACAACAAGGCGTGGATGTTTTAAAGAACATTTTTTTCAAGAACCAACATATTTTTCCTAAAGACAACAAGGCGTGGATGTTTTAAAGAACATTTTTTTCAAGAACCAACATATTTTTCCCAAGGACCAAAATATTGTTTCTAAGGGCCACCAAGCGTGGATGCCTAAAAAAATATTTTCTCAAGGCCCACAATATTTTTTCTAAGAGCCACCAAGCGTGGATGCTTAAAAATATTTTCTCAAGGACCACAATATTTATTTAAGGGCCACCAAGCGTGGATGCTTAAAGAAATATTTTCTCAAGGACCACAATATTTTTTCTAAGGGCCACATGGCGTGGATGCCTAAAAAATATTTGTTCATGGACCAGAAAATTTTACCCAGCGACCACAAGGCGTGGATGTTTTAAAAAATATTTTTTAATTGGCCATTATATTACTTCCAAGGACCACAAGGCGAGGATGTTTTGAAGAATACTTTTCATGGACGATAATATTTTATGCAAGGATATATAATATATTCTATCTTGGATGTTTTAAAGAATAGTTTTTTCGAGGATCACAATATTTTTTCCAAGGGCCATAAAACGTGGATGTTTAACAGAATATTATTTCTATTATAAAGAATATTTTTTTAATGACTAGACCACAAATCGTGGATGTTTTGAAAAACATTTTTAAAGGGCAAGAACATTTTTTTAAGACCACAAAGCGTGAAGTTTTCTATTTTAAAGAATTAAAATCGCCTAGAATAATTTTAGTGTCGTATGCAAAAGGCCGGGCTACCTTTTTTCTAAGCGCTCTAAAATATTTCTGTGATATGCTCGTCCTTGTCCTCTGTGGGGGCATTAGCATAGAGGAATGATCGTTTTTATCCGAATTGTAGCAAGACCATCAGCTACCAGGGGTGAAACTGGAGACCCGATATTTTAACATCCGATTAACTACAAATCCACGAAAAACTCTCGTGCTTTTTACAGTGTTTTATTTAACTTGCCTTGGTGTGTGTTTAGTTCAAATCTGGTAACTCATTTTTAACACGGTTGCAGTAGACCAATCTTAGTAAAACTTTGCACACTTTTCAGATTTGGATGACAATACACGAATATGAAATCAAAACCAATATTGGTCCATTTTTACACTGTTTTACAGTGTTTTATCTAATTTGCTTTTCAAATCTGGTAACTCATTATTCACACAGTTGCAGTTGACCAATCGAACTTAAAATTTGCACACATTTCAGATTTGGATGACAATACATGAATATGAAATCAAAACAAATATTGGTCCATTCTTACAGGGTTTTTACGGTGTCTAACTTAACCCCCTTTTCAAATCTGGTAACTGATTTTTAACGCGGTTGCAGTTGACCAATCGAAATAAAACATTGCACACTTTTCAGATTTAGATGACAATACGTGAATATGAAACCAAAATCAATATGGGTCCATTTTTTCCTATAGCCCCCATTTAACGGTACCACCCGATTTCCGGTATTTTGCTTTTCAAATCTGGTAACTCCTTTTTCACACAGTTTCAGTTGACCAATCGGACTAAAACTTTGCACACTTTTCTGATATGGATGACAATACATGAATATGAAATCAAAACCAATATTGGTCCATTTTTACACTGTTTTACAATTTTTTATCTAATTTGCTTTTCAAATCTGGTAACTCATTTTCAACACAGATGTAATTGACCAAGCGAACTAAAACTTTGCAAGCTTTTCAGATTTGGATGACAATACATGAATATGAAACCAAAACCAATATGGGTAAATTTTTTCCTGTAGCTCCCATCCAGCGGTACCACTCGACTTAAGGTATTATATCGTCATTTTAATCCCGTATTGGCTGTTTTTTGACAACTAGGGTTTCCAATGGTACAGAAACGTGCCAATTAACAATTATGAACATAGGTCCAGGTTTTGATGTAGCCCCCATATTACGGCTCCACCCGATTTCAAGTGTTTTACAGTGGTTTATTTAACTTGCTTTGGTCGTTTGGTTTAAATCTGGTAACTCATTTTTAACACAGTTGCAGTTGACCAGTCGGACTAAAACTTTGAACACTTTTCAGAGTTGGATGACAACACATAAATATGTAATTAAAACAAAGATTGGTCCATTTCACAGTGTTTTAACGTGTACTATTTGAATTGCATTTCAAATCTGGTAACTCATTTTCCACACAGTTGCAGTTGACCAATCGAACTGAAAATTTTCACACTTTTCAGATTTGGATGACAATACATGAATATGGGCCCAATTTTTCCTACAGCCTCTATATAGCGGCACCACCCGATTTCAGATACTTTGAGGATTTCACCTTAAGTTTTGTCCGAATTAGCTGTCATTTGGCATTTCCAAAGATACAGACATTTACCCACCACAAATTGTGAACAGAGGTCCAGGTTTTGGTATATCCCCCTTATAGCGGTACGGCCTAATTTTAAGAGTTTTAAGGATTTTATCTTAATTTTTAGGTGAATAGGCTGTAACGTGGCATTTGGAGTCCACAATGATACAGAAACTTCCCCAGCAAAAATTATGGACATAAGTCCAGGTTTTTGTATAGCCTTTATATAACGGAACTACACGAAAAAATTTTTTTACTCAAAAGTTAAAGTGTATTTACTAAAAAGTTAAAAATAAAATATAATTTAAAAAAAAAAATAAGTTTCAGTGTCTTATTTAGAAATGCACTTAAAACTAGAAAACAATTTGTCGCTTGGCCTCAATAAATATATTCTTTTTCATGATGGAATCTCTCAAATAAAACGCTTGCATTTAAATTATAAATGGTGGCAAAATTAAACGGCAAGCGTTTTATTTGAGAGATTCCATCATGAAAAAGAATATATTTATTGAGGCTAAGCGACAAATTATTTTCTAGTTTTAAGTGCATTTCTAAATAAAACACTGGAACTTAATTTTTTTTAAATTATATTTTATTTAAATTATGCTAGAATAAAATTTGTCAGGTTTAGGTGTTTGTGTGACCTATTCCCAATCCATAGAATTTCCTGTATGGCCGTAATATCGTCTTTTTATTTTGCAAGTACATCTGCCAAACATTCCAGGTACAGTGTTTCGCAGACCATGGCTCTCGAAACGTTTGCAGATGTCGTCTTATTTTCTTTTTATTTGTTTTTTTTTTTCATAGTTTGATATTTGTACAGGAGTGGGTTACCAGCCAAACGTCCACCCGAATTGTTATCGTTCTTTTGGGTGAACGCGCCACATGTTAGCTTACTACCTTTAACGTGTGTTAAACGCAGTTCCCCAGGTGACACCACTAGGGGTCAGTGTGCATCTGCGATTTTCCACGTTAAATCCGGCCAGAACTGTTGCTTGGTATCTTACATCTCCTACGTCATTGAGCTGCATATAGAATCAACCTTCCTTGATTCATATATGTATATGAAAGAAGTATCCCCTTGTCCCTTAAGTGATTTTCGTGGAATATAGAAACCGAATTATATTGGTCTCTTTTTAACAGTTTAATTTAGGAAGTCAACTAATGAATCCATTCCCATAATTTTCCAACTTATTACACCAAACCCCCTCAAAAATATTTACATATGACAACAACAACGACATCTCTTTAACAGCAACACATGTTCGAGGCAATGCAACAAAAATGCAAAAACCAGTAGCTTTCCGAAACTACTTAAGACAAGAAAAAATCTTTATTCAACGATTTTGTTCTTTTTTGCTTTTGGATCTGCTAATTCATTGTTTGTTGTTGTTATTGTTGCCATTTTAATCGTTTATTATGGGAGTACAAACAAACAATATGTATGTTTGAAATTGGGTGCTGTCGTTGTCGTTTTTTGCTGTGCCTGGTAGCTGCAGCAGTTTCTATCAACAACAACAAAAACTTCGACAATAGCAACAAATGTAAACATCAATGCTGTTACCATTGATGCTGTTTGTTGGCTGTTGCTGTGCCATGAGAATTGTAAATCGTAAAGACGATAAAAATGTTCCAGTTGTAATCGGAGAAGGCCGTAGAACATGTTCTCAAAGGAAGGAAACTGTATATGACGAGTTGAGCGGCAGCTAATACATATTTCTACACTACAACTGCAAAAAAACACACAACAACAATAGAACACTTTTCATAGCAAGAACGTCGACAGCAACAAGAAAACATGCCATAACAACAACATGGCCATTCTAAAAACCCAATCAAGCTCAAAAGGTTTTTCACCACTTGCTTTGTGATGTGATTGTTGGAGGTTTTTTGTTGGTGCTTTTTTTGCTGTTGCAATTATAGGCTACACTCGTTGAGAAGGTTAATGTGGATAGGTGAATAGATTTGTAGTTTTAAGGGAACCAAAGAAACTGTGGATAGAAATGGTATCGATTTGTGACTTTCGATACATGGATTTAGAATATAAGAATGGGGAAAAAATTTAAGTGGAATAAATTTGGTACTTGCAGTAGGGTAACTCTCATTCCGAAATATCCATTTTAGTCTCACTTATCATACTTCTCCCCCACCCCCAATTTTGATCAATAACTGAAATTAAACTTTAATTGCAAATAAATGGTCTTACCCCCCAACAAAAGTTGTTGTGGGGGAACTATTCCAATAAAGAATTGGAAATCCCATGAAATCAAATAAAGCAATCAACTATTCAAGCAAAACCAAATCAATGAACATCGCAAATCTGTCGAATGCAAAAAAACAAATCTTTACTAGACCGACAACAAGAAACTCCCTCTTTCAATGCAAACAAATGTGAATGTTAACAGAACTTCTAAAAATCCACAACAAAGAAAACACGAACAAGAAGAATTATTAAAAGCTGACCAGAACATCAGACCAAACCTAGAGTTACAACAACAACACACAGAAATCTAAGTCATCGTTGTTCAATGTTAACTTCATTGATAGATCTGCCATGACTGCGACATGCAAAGTGGCCAAAGACAAAAAAAGAAGGTTTTCATGAAATGAAACTGTAGCAATTGAAGGAACTTGAAAAACAAAGCAAATACTTTATTGAGATGTACGTGGAAGTCGATATGTGAAGATGAATGTAAACATTTGTATTAAGTCTGGGGAGGGAAATGACTTAACTTCTTTGTGTAAATTTTTCAGTAGCATTGCAGACATTACAGTAGGTCATAGTCTTAGTGGAAAAATAGATCAAACATTTGATACACGTTAGATCGTAGTGAAATTCCAGAAAACCTGTTTTTCCTAGGCAAATATTCTTTATATCTTATCTTCTAGTTTAAGACCTAATCTTTCATAGTTTCTATACTTCCCAAGATAATGACCCAAAACTCTTCAAAAACCAAACAAAAGTCATGATTTCGTAATAAATTTTAGATGCCAGATCCCAACTTTTGAATATCCTGTTCCAGTTTCAAACTGCGAGGAAGGCTCTTATATTCGTGAGTCAGGAACTTGCCAAGTTTCATAGTTAAGATATGAAAAATTCTTAAACTATATAGATATGCCCACCACTTTCAGGTTTGACTCTTTCTCTCTGTATCTATTCCAAGCAGAGGCATTTGGGCTGAAGGTTATACTCCTCTGTATGGTCTGGCAATATACATAGATGGATGCAAGATGGAGGAAGGCACTGGAGCTCTTATAAGCTTAACAATAGCTGTAGCGTCTTTCAGGCAGATATTCTTTCTATCTGGAAAGCAGCAAAGTTGGTTAGAGGACTTCAAACCAGTCTCACAGGACCCTTGACAATATATAATGGACATTAAAATCGCAAACTCTTACTGATTGATTGAAGAAAGGCTCTGCATGTTATACGAAATATCGGTAAAATTTTTCTTGAGTTCGAGCGGGAGTACTCGCGCGAGTAGAAAAACTAAAACGAGTATACTCTATTTTTACTCGTCAATCGCGAAGCATATTTCAGACTTGCTCGTTTTTAATTGCGAGTGAAAAGAGTTTGCAAAAAAACGAGTGGGAGTGAAAATGCTCGAAATAGAGTACGAGTTTACTCAAAGAGTAAAATCGAGTGAAAAAAATATTTTTTGCCGTTTGTGTGTTGTTGAACAGGTTTTGATTTTCTTGTGGACTGAATATGGAAAGAGCAAGTTGTTCGGAGGTACAGAGGAGGTTGTTCCGAAGTTCGAAGGTGATTGGTCGGACATCCAGAAGAGGTTGTTCCGAAGTTCGGAAGAGGATGGTCGGTGGTCCAGAGGTGGTTGTTCCGAAGTTCGGAGGAGGGTGGTCGGAAGTCCAGAGGAGCTGGTTCCGAAGTTCGGAAAAGGGTGGTCGGAGGTCCAGAGGAGGTTGTTTCGAAGTTTGGAGGAGGGTGGTCGGAGGTCCAGAGGAAGGACTTCGGAGTTCCTTTACTTTGCCGAAATTAAGACATACACTTGTTGTTGTAGCAGCTACTACACGTATACTCGTTTTGCATTTTGAATCATCAGGTTTTGCTTACAACTCCAACTTCAGAAATGGCGGCATCTGCATACGATTTGTTGATTTATATTAGTTATGTATAAGAGAAGGATCATGGCCGTGATCCAAGAAACCTGCAACTTGTAAAGCAGCGATGACTACCACGTTTTGTGGAACGACCCAAGTTTGTCCAGTACAGACCAATCTCGCTTGAGATTGACTCTAGTACATTGGATGTATAGAGGTAACAAACGGTAAAGTGTGTGTCTGTAGAGGTAGAGGTGTTTAATGGGAACACACCGCCTATAGATTTGAAAAACTGTGCCCTACGTTATATACCTGATATTAGTTCGTTTTTGAAGGACAATAGCTGCTAGGGGACTTCAATGCTTATCATGAGCTTTGGTATTTCTACCTAGGCAATGACCAGAGGGGGTGCTGCTATATACGAAAAATGTTTCCCAATTTTGCAAATTTTTGGAGAAAGAAACAGCTTTTTCTCAGAAACTATAACAGATATTATGTTCATTGTTTTTTGTTAGGTAGGTAGAATTGTTGCCTTTAAGAGTCGTTTTAAAAAATTACGGTAGCGTTTACACGAAGCGAGCCATTTTATTTTTACCTCAGGTACTAAATCATTGTGAAATTTCAAGTTTAGTGGACTAGAACCTTTAGGAAACAACTTGAAAAAAGTTCCGTTTTCTCAGAATGATGCCCGAAAGTGTCCTCTTTCAGCGAAAAGTAAAAAAAAAATTAACATTGATGAAGCCAAGGTTTGCACTGTAATAATTCGCGAAATATTGCAGTGTACCACGAAATATGACCATAGTTGGATCAAACGAAGTGTTCGTAATCAATGCTCAAAAATGTGGCTAAAAAGTTTATTTGCGCGGAAGCTATGACCGCGTAAATGAAAAAATAGGTAAAAACACGTTGAATCAAACGAGTTTTTTTACGTTGTTATTCGATTGGCGGTTAAACCGTTTAAATTACGGATATCTGCCCAAAGTAAAAGTAGAAGAATACAAAATGAGGATTACACTTCTAATGTATCACATTTCAAAATCTCCACTACATCCATCTTTTATGGATGCTTACATTCTGAAGCCAGATTTTAGGGGTTTTTTGTATTTTTGATCTAACTGCGACGCGCATTCGGGTATTTCAGAAAGCATATAATAGAATAAAAGTACTTGCGATTACGCATAATTGACTATGTAGCCCATAAAGCATCACAGTAATCCACTGCCAACATTTAGTGCGACATTTGTTCGAAAACCCCTATTCTTTGGGTACAGTATTTACAATATATTTTGATTGTGCGGTCCGGGTCATATAAATCATAGATCGTGAAAATCCATCCACTAGAACGGCGAAAACAGCAACTGCAAAAACCGAAAAATGTGCGTAAAATGCTTTTGAAAATATCGCGGATTTAATCGCGTTTTCTGTGGATCGTTTCCTTTTCTATGAAGAAACTGGCACATCACTGGCGTTTTTGCGAAAACAGCGGTTTAAAAAAATTAGTGGAATGGGAGCTGTAGCCGATTTATCCCAAAAATAGTGTGTGATGCTACATCCAGTGTTCTTGATGGATTTTATCGAAATATGTTTAGATCGATGTATTTTTTCATGGATGATAGTGAAATCGGATGCGCATAAAAAGTGTATGAACTTTGTGCAAATTATAAGCGGTTTAAAGTTTGTTGCACACTAAACTGCAGACGATGCTACACCTCAGCGGCCAAAGTAAATACTGGCAAATGTGTACAAATTAAAAGAGAAGAATTCGCTGTATTGGTAAACCGCATGCGCATCAAGTGATTTTGAGGATTTCGCTATTTACACGCATTTCAAAATGAACTTTATCCGATACAGTTTTATTTCAATATTATATCCCATTTAAAGGAACCCAACATTTATTAGAAAGATACCTATATCTTCTGCTAGATGTTAGCGTGTATTCGAAAAGTGATTAGAATAAAAAATGTGATTTTTTGTGTGAAATTTTACTAAAATAGAAGAATAAGTCCGACCTATTTTTCTTACATTTTCTTCTACTAACTCACAATATAAATTTTAATAAATATTTTCTCTTACAAAAATTTTATAAATTTCCTCAATATTTTTTGTTTGTTTTTTGCTTTAATATGCAAACCGCTAAACGGATTTTTATAGTTTTGGTTTCATTTGAATCTTCGCGATGCATAGATTATGTACATATTTTTATATATTTTTCAGATGCATAAACAGCTTGAATTTTATTAAAGCAGGTTGCAAACTACCAATTGTTTTGAATGCTTTCCTTATTTCCGCGAAAATTTACAACTTTTTCACTAAAGTTATGGGACCTCAGTAAACATATAATATGTAGGAAGCCATAAATTAACAATGTTTCTGGATATAATGAATAGCGTTTTTATAAGATTTTTTCTAATAATCAGAATTGAAACCGCATCGTTCCAATTTTTTTCAAATTACATCGCTAAAAATGTGTGTTTTTTCCATACCGTTTCCAATATAAATTATAGCTTTTTCACACAAATGGACATTTTTTAATATATGAGTTTTTATAAGAGTTTTAAGAAAACTCAAGGAGTATTTTTTCAATTTTGGAACAAAGTTTACATTTTTTGAAAAAAAAAATTCAAAAAAAAAAAATTATTTTGTAGTATTTTTACGGTTTGCTTATTGGTGATTGATCTTTGTTAAATAGTTAAAACATATCGACACCTCCAAATAATAGTATGCTAAGTCTAAAAAGTGAGTTTTGCAGGAGAAGCTCTCAAAGTTTGGAAATTTTTTTGAACTTCAGTACTATGCTAAGTAAAGATTTGTTTATAACTTCTGTTCGGATTGACCGATCATTACCAAAATTAGACAGAATTTAAGTTAAAGGACGTTCGACACCTCCAAATAATAGTTTGCTAATTCTGAAAAGCGAGTTTTGCAGGACAAGCTCTAAAAGTTTGGAAATTTCTTTGACCTTCAGTACTATGCTAAGTAAAGATTTGTTTATAACTTCTGTTCGGATTGTCCGACCATTACCAAAATTTGACAGAATTTAAGTTAAAGGACGTTAAATATAAAAATGTAAAGAACTTGAAAACATGCTAAGTCGACTTAGCATACTATTGTTTGGAGGCGTCGATATGAAAAATTCAAAAACACTCATATTTTGATGCAAAATATGAAAAAAACTCAATTTTTTTAACTTTGACCTTGAATTCCGCTGCAACCGCTAAGCCGAATTTGGTGGCTTTTAATGTGTTAGAAAGCTGAAAGTGCTATCTATCAAAAAATGAAAATATCTCTATCCGTTCAAAAGTTTTAGAGTTTTGACCAGGAAAAAACGAGTCTGAACAACTGTGCGCCGTACTTTTCTGAACGGCGAAAATACCGGTTGGTTAAAGAATTTACCAATCACTGCTTCAGAGAAGTATATATTTCCTCAGATCCTCGGGTAGCTGGGATAATTTACTAGGACATAACCACAGCTGCAGCTGCTCGCTACATACCTGGTGGTCGAAGTCAGGAATACTAAATGATCGTTTTGAACTCTTCACGGAATATACTGAGGGAACTTACCCCTGAAGTCAAGAGGCCAGTAGGCAAGCATAAGCGTAAAAAAGGCTAGACCCCTGAAGCAATGGATCAATGATACAGGATTGAGAAAATTCTATCGAATCCAAGAAAGGAGGATGATAGAACGTCTGTTACTTCCAACGACGTAACAGTGAAGTCAATCTGAAGAGGTACGCGTCTTATTTTAATATGCAACTTATAGATCACCTAGCTAGTGATAGGGAGAAGAGGAGTGTGCTACGCCATATAGGAGCCGTCTCAGCCGAAGAGATTCCACCACAATTATTGATGAGCTACGTTGCAGATGTCACCCGAAATGCGAAATCAGCCAAAGCGTTGGACCCGGAGGTAATCTCATTAGTAACGCTCAGCATTTATATTACTCATCAAATTAAAGACCATTCTGTTTTCAACATTTTTGTTTCTTAGAGCGAAAATGGAACCTATTGTGGTCATAAGTAGGAATATTAGCGCTAGGCATTGGAATAATGTTTAAATCTGCCAGAATACCTCACTAACAGTGTACAATTTTCATGAGCAAAAATATATACAAGGATTTGTGGTATAAAAATCCCAGCGAAATGGCTGAAATGTGGTATTAGTCTTCGTTGGGGTAAAAACTTTCCACCTGAAATTTGTCAGTATAGGTCCACGTCTTCATATAGCCCCCATAGAAAGGTACCTCCCGATTTTCGGTATTTTGAAAGTTTTGGCCTCACTATCCCTTCGAAATGGCTGAAATTCGGTTTTAAGTCTTCCTTGGGGGTATAAAACATTTCACCTGAAATTTCTCGATATGGGTTAATGTTGGTATTAAGTCTTCCTTGGAGGTAAACAACTTTCCACCTTAAATGTGTCGGTTTAGGTTCAGGCCTTCATATAGCCCCATGGAACGATACCTCTCGATTTTCGGTATTTTGAAGTTTGAACAGAAAAATTGTACATACAAACATTTTTGTACCTATTATTGAAATATTTGTTGCATATGTCATATGTTTCGATTGCAATTTAATCAGAAGCCAAAAATATGCCCAGTCCCAAAATTTGACATGAATCGGACCAAAAATAGGGTTTGCACAAAATTCCGCTGTCTATTCATGACCCAGAGAGTAGTCGAATAATACAAACGAGAACCTCAAGATCAATGATACCTATCACATGTCTTACATGTGGAGTAGAACTGCCCAGCTAATCCCACTCAAGTGTGTCCTGAAGCCATATGGACGTAGCCAGTTCAGGTTGTATAATTTTTGAATTTGGACATAGAACTGATAGAGCCAGAAAACTGAAAAGGGTATATTATCGCGGGTTCCAAATATGTAAAATATTCATTGTTTTATGCGGGAAAATTTGTTCTCCGAAAGCTTCCACTTTAATTTTCCTAGTGAATAGACATAATTCGCGTTTTGTCTGATTAACGTTTGGACCTTTTTAAAAATAGATTTCGATTCCTTCCCCTCGGAAGCATTAAGGTCCTTAATATACTATTTATGTTAGTAATATGTGTGTTAGTAATATGTGGCGTTCCTTGGTAAACTTCGTGCGTTCATTAGTCAGTCAGGAGATTATGGCCATTGAAGATATTGCGGAAGATATTGTCTGAAATTGCCGATTCTGTATATTTGATAAGATTTAGAATGCATATCAGATGATAATTGACCCAAAAATGTGTATATGTGCATTTCCAGACGAAAATTTTCCCGAATAAGTAGTCTTCAATATTCACCGATATTTATATGAGACGTTAATATGCTTCAATATTTTCGATTCCAAGTTGTCCACAAGGGTGCATTTTTCGTGTTAGCCATACTTCAATTAAATAAACGGTACTGTATTTGCTTCAAGTATATTAGGTTTCAACAAAAAAGAAGAAACCAAAAATTATGAATTATTATCAAATTTTCAAATTACTTTTTTGAATGAAAAGCGACTGCAAATGATTAAACACCTCATAAATAACAATTATTTCTTTTTAAAAGAAAACAACAATAACAACACAAATTACAGTGTAAAACTTGTTGCACAGTAGCTTGATGGCCATGAAGAACAGTTGAAACACAAGCGGCAAACAACAACAAGAATAATAACTAATACCATCACTTATCAAGGTGACGCCCCTCTATTTTGTGTGGTTAGAACAAGCTTCTAAAATATGTCCGGAAGGCTTGCAGCGGTCGGCCAAATACCATTTGCTAGCTGTGCTACTCATTTAACAAAAATCCTCTTAGCATTAATAAATGTTAACAAATCAAGTTGCTACTGCCACCACAGTTACCGCCTTGCTTTTTTGTGTGCCTTGGCTTGCAGAAGTTGTTTGGGATTTGTTGTGGTCCAGGTTGAGTTGCTGAATCTTAAGTTCTTTATAAAATGTTTGCTATTTAATAATAGTTTGTTATTACTTTGATTTGATGGTAAACTTGAAAGAGTTAAAACAAAATGAAAAATGGTCACCATTAGCGGTAGAACCGCCAATAAGTTAACTTCGCTGGGAGGGAGTTTTATGTCTGTGGTAACGAGTTTAGCTACCGTTGCAAATATTGTGAGCCATCATTTTACACAAATCAATGAGTTAAAGCCTTAAGGTCTGTGGTTTGCTTATATCAATTTCTTTTTCCTGGTGGCTGAAAGTTAATCAATATAATTCAATGGTATTTTATTAGCTTTCCAAGTATCCTTTCAAATTAAAATATTAGACTCCCTTTAAAACAACTGGACAACTAATTAGTCCTTTCTAACCTCCAATACTGACATACTTTTCAAGTCACCATTCTATCTTTCCTATTCTAAAATGTTGCCCATAATTATTTTTCTCATGACAGAATTTCCCTTTTCCCAGGATTACATTCTCAAATAAACCAAACTTAATTGAAATGCTGTATCAAATTTATTGAATTGCTTACATGTGGCCGTATGACTGTTTGTCGGTATCCTATCAATATCTTTTTCAAAGCCTGGGGTCATGTTTACTGTTACCATACCATGGTCACAGCAGTTGATTCGGCCAACATAACTTATGACCGTTTCTGTTTTTGGAACTGATACAAAAACCAAGTGAATGTAAAGAAAAACGTCAAAATACGTTGCAAGGAAAAAAACAGAGAAATAAACAACGTTGTAATAAACAATGGCTAGCAAATCAATACTGCAAATAAACAGCAACAACTAACCAACCAACCAAAGAAAAGTTTCCAATAACATATTCATATGTGCCATACATTTCTAAATTGTCCAAAAAGTAAAAGACATGCCATGCAGTACAACAAACATATGTTAGGTGGGGAGAAGTACGGAAATCGGTAACAGCATCTATGCAGTCTGGATAAAATTGATTGGTAAGTGGTTTTCTTCTAGTGTTGAGGTTGTAGATTTTGACTTTTTTACACAAAGGTTAATATCAGCCAATAGCAGAAAAAAAAAAACGAAAACACAATCGCCAATATAATAACCACATCAACAAGTCAAAAACGGTGATTCCTTTCTCTTGGCTGCATCACCATGGCTTAGAAAGGAACCAAACAAAAAAACTCTAAGAGTAAAATAAATTAATTCTCAAGGGACAGGAAAACTATGTTGGCAATTCATTATGTCATGGAGATAAATAAAAAATGAAGAGGATAGATTTTTAATTGTTGTTTTTAGGGGAAAATAACACTGTGCAACATTTTTAAGGTGATCTTGTGCAAACAATTCGAACTGAGGATTTTTTGAAAGTACAGACCCAAACGACAAGAAACCCTAGTTGGGTTTTGTTGTGTCAGATCCAGCTCGGATTTTATGGCCCCATCTAAACCTGGTTAAATATTGAGTTTTGAAAGAAATACAGGGCTATATCTCTGAAACCAATGCGAATCTTCTTCTGACCTCAGAAGCAAATTTGTAGATAAGAACAAGAATAAAATATTTGGAGAAATAATGAACTAGAAAAACTACATTTATTGCCTCAAATTTCAAAATATATGAAAAAATTCCTCAATTTGTATACATTTCACACCGTATCTCCAAAACCGTTAATTTTTTCTGAATATTTTCTTTTGCAAAAATATTCCCTGGAATGTTATACACAACTCTTCAGAACATGTCATTGTTGTAAAATGCCTCTATGACGCTGTTTTCAGTACATTTTTCAACGACCATTAAATAAAAATGTCAATTATGTAGTGAAATCCGAAATGCGAGAATAAACTGTTGGTGTGAACTGTGTTTGAAATACGTGTTGTAAAAGATATGATACAAAATACCGCTGAAACAACATGAAGTAAGCATTTTAGAGATTCAGAATGTTCTGAAGAATTGTTGAGAACATTATTTGGATGATTTTTGCAAAAGGTTACTTGGTTCAACTCCCAATAGTTGAGCTGATACCAACCAGAATATCAGCAATTATGTAAAATTTTCTATATTTTATAGATTTTGATGCCCTAGATGGAGTTTTTCCTAAATGGTCTGTTCAAAGGATAAGTTCTACTAGTTCAGGGCTACAATATTGCCTAAGACAGCAAGGCCAAATTTCTAATAGTTTTTGAGATAAAGGTCCGATAATTGCAAAAAAGTGTAATTTTAGCCCGGTTTAGATGCGGCCATAAAATACGAACTGGATCTGACAGGACAAAACCCTACTAGGATTTTTGTAGTCTAAATATGTACTATCAAAAAATGCACACTAGAAGTTGTTTGCGTTTTCAGTGTTGCATAGTGTAATACTTGTAACGGTTTCCGTTTAATTCCAGTGGGCAGCGAACTTTGGTTGCTTGTGAGTTTGTTTGTGTCTTAAGTCTTTTGTTTTGAAGAAACGCCATATTTCAAGCAACAAGAGCAACAATGTGAACTTTTTAAAAATGTTTTTCAAGGACCATAAAACCAACAAATTTTAGTTTTTAAAGGATATTTTCTAAGGATCGTCATTCCAACAAATGTGGATTATTTAAAGAACATTTTTAAGAACTATTTTTTAACGACTATGAGAAAATAAACGTGGATTTAAAACAGTAAATTTTTTCAAAAAATTATTTTTTTAAGAATATTTTCTCCAAATAAGAGAATTTTTTAAAGAATATTAAAAAAAACGTGGATGTTTTAAACATTATTTTTCCAAAAAGTGGATTTTTTTCATGAATTCTTTTGAAAAACTGTTGAGTTTAAAAAAAAAAAATAATAATAATAATAATAATAAATAAATAAAAACGTGGCGTTTTATAGTATTTTGTTTTAAACTGTGGATTTTTAAAAAATATTTCTTCAAAAAAAAAAAAAAAAAAACGAAGATTTTTATAGAATTTTTTGTTTGAAAAATTGTGGATTTGTTAAGGAATATTTTAAAAAAGTGGATATTTTAAAGAATATTTTTTAAAAAAGTGGATTTTGTAAAGAATATTTTCCCAAAACAACTTGATTTTTTAAAGAATATTTTTACAACAATGCCAAATCTTTTAAACTAATAAACTAATTAATATTAAAACAACAACAATGGGATTAAGCCAGACTATTTTGAAAAAAACAAGCGTGGATTTTTTAAAGAATGTTTCTTCAAAAAACTGGACTTTTTAAAGAATATTTTTTTAAAAAAAAGTGGATTTTTTAAGAAATATTTTTTCAAAAAAACGTGGATTTTTTAAAGATTTTTTTTTTCAAAAGACGTGTATTTTTTAGTGGATATTTTTTCAAAAAACGTGGCCTTTAAAGATTATTTTTTTTTTTCAAAAAACGTAGATTTTTTAATGAAAACTTTTTTTCAAAAAAAGTGCATTTTTGAAAGATTTTTTTTTTCAAAAAATGTGTATTTTTTTTCAAAAAAAGTGGATTTTTTAGAGAATATTTTTTCAAAAAACGTGAATTATCTAAAGAATATTTTTTTTTTCAAAAAACGTAGTTTTTTAATTTTATTTTTTTTAAAACGTGGATTTCTTAAAGAATATTTTTTTTTTCAAAAAAAAAAAAACGGGGGCTTTTTAAGAATATTTTTCCAAAAAACGTGGATTTTTTTAAAGAATAATTAAAAAACTTGAATTTTTTAAACAATATTTAAAAAACGTAGTTTTTTTAAGAATTAAAAAAAGTGGATATTTTTAAGAATATCTTTAAAAAAAACGTTGACTTTTTAAAGAACATTTTTTTTTTAAAAAATGTGGATTTTTTGAAGATTATTTTTCCAAAAAATCTGGATTTTTTGAAAATTATTTTTCAAAAAACAGGATTTTTTGAAGATTATTTTTTCAAGAAAAAAACTTGGATTTAAAAAGGCGTGGATTTGTTAGGAATAATTTTATTTTATTTAATGGATTTTTTAAAGAATATCTTTTCAAAAAACGTGGGTTTTGTGAAGAATATTTTTCCAAAAGAAGAATATTTTTCCGAAAAAGTGAATACTCCACTCAAACAATCGAAAAAGAAAATGATTTTTAAAAGAATATTTTTTTAAAAAAGTGGATTTTCAAAGAATATTTTTTTAAAAAAACTTGGATTTTTTCAAAATTTTTTTCAAAAAACTTGGATTTAAACAAGTAAGAACAGACTATAGTCGGACGGGGCCGACCATGTGATACCCTATACCACTAAACGCGTCTTCTTGGGATAAAGTTATAAGATGTGCATTAGAAATTTTACCAATTTTCACACAAAAGTTTTGATCAATTTAACCCGCTAAATATTATCCGATCATACCGTTGACTTGCACGCTACTTCTTCATCTCAAACCAAAACTACGTTTAAAATTTCGCGCCGATCGGACTATTATTGCGACCTACAGAGCGGCTACAAAATCGAGCAAAAATTTTGTTTTTGGTCCATTTCATCCCTTTAACATTTCACGATCATCGCCAAAAACTAATCAGTTCTATTCTGGTCCAAACCCGACCTCCATACTAAATTTCGTGACAATCGGTCCATAATTGCGGCCTCTAGCTTGATTACAATTTTTAATGGACGGACAGACGGACGGACGGACGGACGGACACACATCGCTAAATCGCTTTATCTCGTCGAGATATGAAGTTTGGTATACCACATGAGGGGTCTACGACGAATATTTCGCGGCGTTACATGAATTTTTGGGAAAACAAACTTATTATACCCTTTTCCACATTGTGGTATAGGGTATAAAAATTGGATTTCTTAGAAATAATTTTAAAATGTGGATTTTTTATATTTTAATGAATATTTAAAAAAAAGCGTAGAGTTTTTAAAGAATACTTTCAAAAAAACGTGAATTATGTTAAAGAATATTTTCTGTTTGACTTAGGGGATGAAATATACCAAGAAAAGGTCCTGACCTGTTTTAAAATGGTCCTTCTTCATCTCATGTAGACACTGACAACTCGTAGTGTCACCTTTTTGTAGGTCATAACAGACTGGTCTGACTTTTATTGTAACCAGAGTGGTGTTGCGCTGACTGGGCAGATACATAGCTATACGTTTTGCACGTTCAATGAGGACGCCTCTACCAGAATTAGCGGAGGTGGTCATAGTTCGCCAAACATAACCATCATATCGTCTGATCTGACAAATTAATTCACCTGGCAACTCGTGGTTTCTCTTGGATCACACCATCTCCCTTTAGTAGTCTTCATTCGCAGACCGTCCGACTTCATCACCTCTGAACGCGACATTTTCATCAATCATTGGCCTAGTTTCAGAGAGTTCTCTAATCACCGCTTCACAGATCTCCCCAACCAATCTCATGTTCGGGTAGCAGAGAGGATTTTCTAAGATATAATTTCCACACATATTATCCGAGGACTCAAACAGAAAAAACGAGCGTTGGGACAGTGGCGCTCGACTTATCAAAAGCCTTTCATGCTGCCAAGCACTCCACATTGTTTGAGGACATCGAGCAGACTTCGCTCCGGCCGAGTGCAAAACATTGGATAATCAATTATATGTGTAGACATAAATCATTCGTGGAATTCAGGAACAAGAAGTTGAGCCCCGTGGAGTGAAACAGGGAGCTGACCAAGGTGGGGTAATATCTCCGGAACTATTTAACCTCTACGTTTCTACGATATTTGCGTCAGGTTCCATTCCTAATGTAATGTGTCAAATATCCACCACTAAGTCTACTGCCATATGACTTCGAAGATGAGCACAGAGTTGAATGTGTTTGAATACCAACCAATAACTACCTCATTATCCTAGGGATAACATTCGACAGCAACAGGGATAATATTACACAGCTTTCTGAGACAAGTTGAGATATAGGATAAGACAAAAAAGATTTTGACTAGATATAGCACAATAGGTTGGTCTGGAACAGTATTCAAAACTGTCACAATACTATCCTGAGGTGCCTCTTCATGTCATCCGTGGACGATCTGTATGAGGAGACGAAGATTTTTCCAGTACCGTATTATACTGACGTGTTAATACCTCTTCGGGTGTTACCGCGATAATCGTTCTAATATGGTTGATATGACCCCTAGCCCAGACAAGGAAGGATTTGCATAATCTAGAGAGGGAGGTCTAACGTTATAAGTGGAAACCCTTAGATCATATATCAGACGCCATAAATAACTTCAACATCAATCTTTTTAGGCTAAACGTACGCAGGACAGTTTGACATACGATCAGGTGTTGTGTGTTTACAGTGGCTTGATTGAGACACCTCCAAAACATTGTTTTTGAACGCTTTTGCAGCATCTGCTGGCGATTTCTGATATTTCTCGGGCCCATACTCATAGTTCCATAATTCTTCACCTGGATTTGGATCCATCTTATAAACGTCTTTTGAAGCACCGCGATCGTATTTTTTCGAAATTTCTTGCCTCAATCAACACGGGATTCAGCGAGAAAAGCCCCATTTTTGCCTCCAAGTGTTCATGCAATATCAAATGTTAGTTGGTGGAATAAATGCCCAAGGATGCCTCTACCTAACAGTATATAAGATGGCGATCTTGCATTAACTGTTCATGCACGGCTAAATTTTTTTCTGTCACAACGCCCGTTTTTGGACGATCCTTATGACCTTCGATCTTTAGCGAGTGTGGGCCTCGATTGAATTCATTAAACCAGTTTTTATAGTGCTATAGGATGGACCTTTATCGACATACAAAGATTTAATTTGATCGATGCACTTTTGCCGTGATTATCCACATGGAAAAATGTGAAAAATGATGGGACGAAAATGTTCACAAGTAAATTACTTTTTTTTGCTACGTGATTTTTCAATGTCACTGTTAACAACTCAACACGTGGTCGTACGTCAAACAGTACTGAGAACGGTTATGCTAAAAAATGTCTAACTTTTCATTAGAAAAGTAAAATTGCGTCTGGCAACTCTGCGTATTGCCTAGGCCTGACATTTTTTTAGTTTCCCTCGTATTAATAATTTACAGTGGGATTATTTTCACATTCAGAGCTTCCCTGATATAGTCCCCCCTAGCTCATCGAAAGCCTGGAACGTCAGATAAAGGGTAAAGTTAAATTAAGCGGATTGTTCGATTAAACCCCTTACTTATATGGCCCATGACACGTAGTTCGGCTTCGGTTATAATTACGCCGTATGAGCAAACCACAACACTGCAGCGAAGATCTCACAATGAACGGCTGAAAACAGCGAATGTCTTGCAGCTAGCGGCTGAATATAATTCTGGCAAGTTCGGAGCCCGGTAGAATGAAATCTACAAGATCGCAGTCCTATCACCGAATTGGGTTCCAAAAGCCAGTCCCAAACTTACCAATGACGAATAATAGGAAATGAAAAAGAACTCGATTTGGACAATGGAACGTTATAACCCTATACCAAGATGGAAAACGCGAATAGCTCGTCAAAAGTGTAAGAGGATGAAGCTTGGCTTAATTAGTGCTTGGTGTGTACGAGACAAAAATTTTTCGAAAGATCTATAGAAGTCGTATGAACAAGGAACTGTATCGACCATGCAAAGACCATGACATAGTTAAACGTATCGAGTTCAACGATTGCCTTGCCTAGGCCATTCAATGAGAGTGAGTGGTTATGGCCCTCATGGCGGTACAGCCAGAACTGAGAGGCCAAAGCTCCAATGATGTAAGTAAGTGGAAGACGAAATGAAAATCATAATAACGGGTGATCCAACAAGAGGTACTTTTTTCAACAGCCTTTTTGACAGATCACGCGTGATTCGTGTCATGCGTTCATATTATTTTTGTTTAGTACTGTTTCACATTTCTGAAATTGAAGCTCATAATCCCACACATCGCATCAATCAATGGATTTGTTGAAAGAACACTTCGTTGAGCACGTTTTGGACCAGTCGATTGGCCACTAACATCGTCTCGTATCACCCCGTTAGACTTTTTCCTGTGAGAATAGGTAAAGTCAGAATTGTGTGAAGATAAAGCCGCTTCGATTCCGGTCTTGGGGGAAAACATCGAACGTGCCATTCGCCAGTTACCAGTCGAAAAGCTTGAACGAGTCATTGAAAATTGGACTCAACGGATGGACCGTCTGAGACGTTGCCTCGGCCAATATTTGCTAGACATAATGTGCAAAAAATAAATGTCATCGAGTGTTCTTTTAAATGATAATAAACATTCCCCATTCAATTTGATTTTTCTGTGTTTTTATTTTGGTCAAAATCAGAATAGTAAAAAAAAACAATATGTAGGGGTGGAAATAATTCTTAGTTGGGTTTAGAGGAAAAATGTTCTGTAGAGGGCCACCTATGTAAGACCAATAATCATGGATTTTTAAAGAATATCTTTTTAACAGTTGTGTCTGATAGTCGATTTAAAAAAATTATTTATTTTATTCATTATTTATTTTATTATTGAAAATATTATAAAAAGTATTGAAAGCTATTTGCTTTATTTCATCAATCCATTTTCTTACAGTTATTCCAAATATTTGGCTCTTTTTAGAAAATATTGTTTTAATTGTATTTTGTGCACCACAGGAGGCCTCTTAGCATGTTTGTCGGTAGTTATATGGCTGCAATGTTGCGAAATACAGCCTACCAATAAAATAACAAAGTTCGATTTAATGTTTTGTTGTTTTGTGTATTTTGTGAGATTAAAATTAACATCTGGTCTTTGGGTATGAAGAACTTGTTTTATGAAAAGAAACATGTAAGCTGCATATGCGAAATATGTATGGAGACACACCATTTTATTGTGGGAGTCATCAATTTTGTAGAATTGTCGGGAAGTCAAATTTTAAAACCAGACAAGAAAATAAGTGTGAAGATAGATGCTGCACAGTGAATCATAATCGTTTTTTCCTGGTCAAAATTCTGTAACTTTTAAACGGATAGAGATATTTTCAAAACATTTTTTAAATATTTTTTTCAAAATTTTTTTTTAAAAAAAATTTCTAAAAAATTTAAATTTTTTAAAAAATTAAAAAAAATATTCTCTTTGGTTTTTCATAAAACTTATATAACTCGTATAAAAACTCATATACTTAAAAAAGTCCATTTGTGTATAAAAGCTGTAATTCATATGGAGAACGGTGTGGAAAAAACACACATTTTTACCCATGTAATTTCAATAAATTTAAAAAAGTGTTTAACCAAGAAACGGTCCTGACCGGCTTTAACATGGCAAAGCCCAGGATTTATCTTGGTCCCCCTTTCATCTCAAGTGGACACTGACCACCCCGTGGTGTCACCTGGGGAACTGTCTTTAACACCCGTTAAAGGTAGTGAGCTACCATGTGCCGCGCGTTCTCCCATAAGAACGTTAAAAACTTGGGTTTGGACGTCGGGTTAGCAACCCTCCCCTAGAAAAAAAACAGCCTACTATAAAAAGAAAGAAAAGAAAAACAAACCCCTCTAAAGTTGACGAACCCCGCAAACTTTTTAAGGACCATTATCTGCGAATCTGCACCTGGAATGTTCGCACTCTTTATGGAGAAGGTGCTGTTTACGCATTGGCAGATGTACTTGAAAAGTACAAGGCCGACATTACTGTCATAGGAAATACGATGGAACGGGAAAGACGTCACAACAACACCTAAAGGTGACGCACTGTATTATAGCTGCCATGACATAAAGCATGAGTTTGGTTGCGGATTTGTAGTTGGTTGGAGGTTAAAACATCTGGTCTCCAGCTTCATCCCAGTGAATGAAAGACTCGCTGCAATTCGATTAAAAGCAAAATTCTTCAATATCAGTTTTTTTGCCCTCACTGAAGACAAGGACGAATAAACCAAAGATATATTTTACGAGCGCTTAGAAGAAACTTATGACCGTTGCCCTGCCCATGATAAAATTATACTAGGCGATTTTAATGCCAAAATTGGAAAGGAGAATATCGTTAACGCAACAGTCGGGAAATTCAGTCTCCACAGTGAATCATCTGACAATGGTATGAGGCTGATAGACTTTGCAGCTGCAAAAAACATGGTAGTTAGCAGTACCAGGTTTAAGCATCTCGATATTCGTAAGGGCACCTGGCTGTCGCCAGATCAAAGAACAGGAAATCAAATTGATCAGGTTGTGATAGATGGAAGCATGCATCAACCGTGTTGGATGTACGATCGTTCCGAGGATCAAACATAGACTCACTCGGACTACAACCTTGTTGCAGCAAAGGTACGTACCAGATTAAACGTTGCAAACAAAGTGCGAACATACACAACACGGAAGTTGGACATCGGTAAGCTGCAATCACAACAGAAAGCCACTCAACTGGCCCAACTGCTTATTCAAAGCACTCCTCGTCCCGATAACATATCAAGACAATGGCAAAACATTGCCCACTCAGTACTTGGATACCAGAGACCTCCACCAAGGAATCCATGGTATGACCAGGAGTGTCATGCTGCTACCGAAGTGAAAAATGCGGCATATAGGGCTACTTTACAATCAGTAGCAACGTGGTGCGCACGAGAGAGGTATCGGGAGGAAAGGAGAGAGGAGAAACGTCTTTTGCGCAGGAAAAAGACAGAGATGGAAAACCGGGAGTGTGAGCAAATCGAGATGTACAGGAGACAGAATGAAGTCCGAAAATTCTACCAAAGAGTGAAACATCAAACTGATGGCTTTGGAACTGGCACATCCTCCTGTAGAGACCAGCAAGGTAATTTGGTAACTGCTACACATAGTGTGCTCAGTATATGGAAAAAGCTTTTTTCAAACCTATTGGTATCCAGCGAAGACGACGAAGATACCACAGATCCAATCCCAGAAGATGGTATTGAATGTATACCGCCCAGCCGAGATGAGCTAAAGACAGCAATAAACCGGCTGAAGAATAATAAGGCAGCAGGAGCTGAAGGCCTACCAGCCGAGCGGTTTAAAACCGGATGCCATACGCTGATAAGGTGTATGCATCAGCTAGTTAGCTCCATCTGGCAGGAAGAACGCGTACCCGACTGTTGAAACCTGAGCATCCTGTGTCCCGTCCATAAGAAAGGAGATAAGACTCTATGCTGCAACTATAGGGGCATAAGTCTTCTCGCTATCGCCTACAAGATAGTGTCAGGGATATTGTGCGAACGACTAAAGCCCATGGTCAACGAAATAATTGGACTATACCACTGCGGCTTCAGACCTGGCAAGTCCGCCATTGACCAGATATTTATCCTGCGGCAAATCCTGGAATAGACCCAAGAGATGCAGATCGACACATATCACCTTTTTGTCGATTATAAAGCAGCTTTCGACAGCCCGCTAAGTTCAAAGGTATTCCAAGCCATGTCTGAATTTGGTATCCCCGCAAAGCTCATTCGGCTTTGTAAAATGACTCTAACTGACACAAGATCTTCAGTTAAAATAGGAAGGAACCTCTCCGAACAGTTTTGTACCAAAAGAGGTTTCAGGCAAGGAGATAGCCTTTCGTGTGATGTTTTCAACATCCTGCTAAAAAAGGTTATACAAGAGGCAAACGAAAAAAGAAGTGGCACAATCTACATCAATAGCCACATGCTACTTGCTTGTGCTGATGATATAGACATCATGGGACGATCAGTAAGAGAAGTAACCGATACCTTCATGAAGGTCGAAGGAGAATCTGCTAAAGTGGGTCTGGCGGTAAACGGCGAGAAGACCAAGCTGATGGTGTCGACGCGCAATGCGTCCATTGAGATCGGAACAACTGTTGAAGTTTGTTCCTATAATTTTGAGGTAGTAAAAGACTTCGTAAACACAACAAACGACATCAGTTGTGAAATAATAAGAAGAATTGTATTGGCGAACAGATGCTACTTTGGCTTAAGTAAGCACTTTAAAAACAAAGCCGCAACTCGTCAAAAAAAAATAACGCTTTACAAAACACTGATACTACCCGTGCTGATGTATGGTTCCGAAGCCTGGGTACTTGCGCAATCAGATAAGGCAGTGCTTGGCGTGTTTGAGAGAAAAATTCTTCGAAAGATCTACAGACTTCGTATGAACCACGAGATGCAGCGATTGCGTTGGCTAGGCCATATAATAAGAATGAGCGATGATGAACCCGCTAAATGAATTGGAGATCTTTTCTTAGTTCGGTCTATGGAACAAATGTTCTGTAAAGGGCCAGCTAAGTAAATAGGTAAGTAATGTGAGTTCCTCCTTCCTATCGCATCGAACGCTGTATTTCTAAAATATGTACATACTAAGGCAGTGATAGCCACCATTACTTTGAGTGGTATAACCAAAATGTCTATTAAGTAAGTCGGCAATTACTTCAAAAATAATATTTATCAAGGGAAAAAATATATAATTATTGAACTTTTCGAAAAGTGTTGTCTGTAATCGACATTTCGAGTGTTCTATATATCAAAATAGTAATTTATTCATTAACCTATAAATGGAATAATATTTCATTAATTAATTCAAATGTGTTAAACTATCAATCTATTTTTTCCATTCCCAAACGAATTAATGACAGCCATAACAATATTCACCGCGTGGGCAATTTAACATTAACTTTTATATAATAATTGGCTTCAATATTTTATCTCAATTTTAATTTCTTAGATTTATAACTAACGTTCTAATATAATTTATATCTTTATATTAAAATGAGAAAAAAAAGAAACACTCATACACATGTATTTGGATAACGACAATTGCAGTCATTAGAACAAAAGACAAGCCAAACGATCGACACACAGACAGACAGACAGACAGTAATTAAAACATTTGTATAGAGTTAGTTTGAAGCTTAGATTTCTTGTTTCTTTCGCTTGGCTTTAAACACGTTTTTAATTTCAAAACTTAGAACCACCATGTACCGCCAAACAAAACTGAAAACTAACCCAACTCTTCAAGACAATCTCTTTGCAAAATGCAACATATGTGACAAGGCAGCAGCAGCCGCGGCAGCACGGCACCATAAAGATCAGAATATCGATGTGGTACCAACTGGATTTTAAGAAATGACAGACATGTGAAACATTTGTAGAACAGAGAGAAAAAAAAAACATCGAGCAATAATTCTCAAATGAATCACTTAGACAGTCGTAAAATTTAATTTTAATTGTTTTGCTAAATGATTTGAGGTATTATACATCTCCATGTTTGTGTTGTTTTTATTGCTGTGTGGCGCAAAAATGACCATTTGTGTAGGTTACCACCACCAACATGTTCGAAATGGTATAAACAAATAAAAATTTTGGAATATAAAATAAAGGTACAGTAAAGCGATTTTAATGGTAACATCTTAACCATTTAAGGACATATTCCGAACACGAAAAAAGGGTGGAAATACCAAATATTCGTTTTTGCATTATATTATAAATTATATTTGGTAGGAAGTAACTTCTAAGGAAATAAAAAAGAAAGAAAAGAAGGTATTCACACGGGGTTGTGTTGCCTACACCAATACCCAGCAAAATGTTCGATGCCAAAGATGACATTCAATCATGGGTGCAAGTGATCTAGCATGTCATCTTTTTAGCATCTTCATCGATGAATTTTATATGAGCGTGGACCCTAAAAGATGACGTTCTTTTCTGGATCCTAAGCATGTCATTTTAACCAATGCGTTGACATGTCATTTCCACCAATGATTTGACATGTCATTTTCACCAATGCTTTGACACGTCATTTTCACCCATGCTTTGACATGTCATTTTAACCAATGCTTTGGCATGTCATTTTCACCAACCCCTTGGCATGAAATTTTCATATTGTTTGGAAAATGGAAATGCTGTATTGAAATATGGTTTTCATGAAAAACAAAACTCTTTATTAATTCAAACGAATTCATGAAATAACTACAATTAATTTATCAGTTTAGTTTTTCAAAAGTTTACATCCAAAATTGCAATGTAATCACCACCGCTGCAACGCAAAAGATTACTTCCTCCGTTCTCCGCAACTGATATTCTTTCATCTTACAAAAGGTTTTTTCAATTATCTTCCCATCACCAGTTCAGATTTCGACATGGACTCCAAATGCACTCCTTTAAGTATTTTTATTTCGTATATTACTTTTATTTTATAATTTTGTTATTTTATAACAACATTTTGGTACTTAATACTCTTTTGTTTAGTGACGGAAATATGTAGGGATCTACAACCCGGCTTGCTTTAGGGATCTCTAAGAACAAAATGTAACGAACGGGGAGGAGAGACTTTTTATGGAAAATACCATTTATGCTTAATTAATTTATTTTTAATTGTTTCTTTCCAAAAGTAGTTTCTTCTTTATTTTGAGATTCTTGTTCCTTTTCGTTTCGGACTTTTTTTCAAATTCCAAGAAGCGAGATTTGATTGATTTCATTCTTTTGCTAAGTTTACATTTACGAAATCCACTCGATTTCAACTGTCAATTACATTTCATTTGACGTTTAACCTATGGATTTGACAGTTGAAATCGAGTGGATTTCGTAAATGTAAACCAAGCATATGTCAGATTTAGAACAGACAAGGGAACTTTTAAAATAGCAATGTGTGCAGTCCGATTCTATTTTTAACTCGATGGTTGGAACTTCATATAATACCAATTGTTTAGAAGTTTTAGTTGTTTGATATGCAGGAAATGTAAGACAACATCACGACGACAGTTCTAACAACTTTGGTCTGTTCCAGAAACTGCAAGAATCTACTTATTTTTACTACGATAACAATTTTTCCTTTATGTTATCGGAAAAAATAGTAAATATTAGTAGATTTTTGCAGTACTGGAACATACCAAAATGAAAATAAACAGGTGTGTAAATAAAAACACAAACATCATCTCTATTGGATCGATGGAATGGGTACAAATGCTGATGAAAAGATCGGATCTTTCACGACATCCTTTGCATTGGTTCAAATCCTAATGAAAAGATCGGATCTTCCACGACTTCCTTTGAACCAATGCAAAAGATGACATGAAATCACGTCATCGCAAAGAACCCCTTCCTTCAAATTTTGCTGGGTATCTATGAACGTTCAATTAAACTAGATTGGCACAACTCTATTATTATCTCCATAGTACCTTATCTCAGAATCCAGGTGGCCGGACATAACTCCCAAAATTCGTTGTTAGTTATGTCCGTGAAGCTGAGCGGACATAACTACCAAAAAGGGGACATAACTCCCAACGATTTATTTTTTTTTTTTGCTTGCTTAATTTATAAAATTGTGTCAATATCAGTTCGGAGAAGTTTTACTAGACTTTGGTATTGGACGAAGACATATATACTAATTATTAAAATTGTATAATATAGACATGTAAATATAATTTTTTCTTAAGTTGTAGTAAGAACAATCGTTTTTTTATTCGATGGATATTTAAAGTATTTGCATATTTTTATAGACAAATTTTATTTCCATAAATTGTGAAAATATTTTTAAGAAAATTGCACGATTTTTTCAAATGTATTTTTGCCTATAGTGTTTTTTGTTTTAGAAATCATATGCATACTTAAAAAAACTTTTTATTTTATGGCGGACATAGGAGTTATTTTAATAGATAGTGAAAATAGTTTTTTAAAAAATTGCGCGATTTTTTTTTTTCAAAAGTATTGTCACCTGTGGCGCTTTTCGTTCTTCAAAAAGGATTTGCATATTTTTACAAAAACTTTTTATTTTATTAAATAATGAAAATATTTTTGTAAAAATTTCGGTATTACTTTCGAAAAAATGTTCGGATTCTGTTTTATCCAGAACATCGCAAACGATGCAATCCACTTATCTTCGACACCTATCCGGGCAAGAAATCCCAACCGGTGTGGCGGACCAAACAATTAGCCAATCTACGTAAATCAGCAAAGAAATCATACAATAAAGCCAGTAAGACGAATCTCAGTACGCATTGGGATGCCTATAAGGTCAATTTCCATAAGTACAATAGTGAAATCAGTGAGTCAATAGAGGTTTCGTAAGATACTATCTAAGGACCCCAACGCCATGAGTAGTATGAAACGGAGCGATGGTTCCTGGACTAATTCCGGTTTAGAGACTCTGGGTCTGTTGTCAGGGGTTAATTTTCCCGGATGTGCGGACTTCGACGGAATCTTGCCAACAACAAGTCACAGTCGAGTCCGAATTGTCGAGTATGAGCTACTGATTGACTGAATAACTAACCCCACAAGACTTCTGTGGGCGATCAACAGCTTTCAGCCTTATAAATCAACGAGACCGGGTGGTATAATACCGGCAATGCTACAGAATGTGGCTGAGCCAGCACTATCGTAGTAGACATTTAAGGCCTGCCTGTGGTTATCACATTTACCTGGTCTGTGGAAGGAGATAAGGTGACCTAAATCCCCAAAGCAGAGAAGCCAAGTCACACAATAACCAAGGACTACATACCAATTAGTCTGGATCTGGAAATTCGAACACAACTAAATCTCAATAATATCAGCAAATCACAACATGCCTACACTAAAGGTAAATCAGTGGAGACCGCCCTGCATGACGTGGTCGGGCACGTTGAGAAACATATGGAAAATTCAGGCTTCACACTGGCGGCCTTTCTCGATATAGAGGGGCGTTCAATAATGTGAAGCCTGAATCAATCTACAATGGTCTCAGAAACATAGGTATTTCATCTATCTTTGTGGAATGGATTGATGAGGGGCTGGGAAGTGGAATCATCAACTCAGGAAAACTGTTAACGGAGGCACTCCGCAGGGTCGATTTCTCTCACCTCTGCAATGGCTTCTGGTATTAAACTAAATACTTGTGTGCTTCGACCGTCTGAAGACCAAGGTGGTTGCCTATACTGATGATGTGGTTGTGCTGATAAATGTCAAATTCTTACCAACCCTGTCTGTACTCATGCAAAGCGCTATGGTGCAACTTGTAAGCTGAGACCAGAACAATGGGAGTAAACCCAGAGAAAGTAGGCATTGTACTATTTACTATGAAGCGCAAAATTCCCGATTTCAGGCGTCCAGTCCTGGGCGGGGTGGCCCTGGAACTTCCTACGAAAGCAAAATACCATGGCACTAGACTCCGAGAGTCAGGATCTTTTGCGTGGTTTACACTTCGGACACTTTGACGTCCTAAAACTAGTTGATAGTCGACTTGAGTTAGGTGACAATGGTGGCGTAAGCGATTATATGCCTACTTCCTTCAAGTTTGACTACTTAAATGTTATCTCCCCAAACAGGGATGCATAGGCTGAGTGCATATCCCCTGTGGGCGGCCTGGCAATATATACAGACGGGTCCAAGATGAAAGAAGGTACTGCGCTGGCGACTACTGTGAGAATCCATTAATTAAAAACTCATACAAGCTCAACGATAATTGTAATGTTTTTTTTCAGGGGGAGATTCTTGCTATCAGCAACGCATTCGAACTGGTGAAAACGATTGAAGGTAATCTTACAGGACCGGTGATTATATATGTCGAGGGACAGGCGGCCTTCAAGGCTCTCAAGTCATGGACCATTAATTCAAGAGCTATTCTTAATTGCAGGAAAGCTCTGACATACACTATATCGTAAAGCTATGTTGGGTTCCGGGTCACAGTAACATAATGGGAAACGAGGCAGCAGATGAACAGACTCGAGATGGCTCTAAGTTGATCGACTTATCAGTTGCTAAAACCGTCTGGCCACCGATGTGCTACTACATCGGCAAACTTCGTGAGATCTTGGTTGTAAGATATCACTATGCAACATTTTCAAGATAATTTTGTGCAAACAACTTTATATTCGGTTTTTATGGAAGTACAGACGCAATAGACAAAAACCCTCTTTGGATTTTGTTTTGTTAGATCGGGTTCGGATTTTATGGCCCTATCTAAACATGGCTAAATATTGACTTTTTAAAGAAAATCGGGGCTATATCTTTGAAACCAATACGAATCTTTCCATGACATCTGCAGCAAACTTGTAGATAAGAACAAGAAGAATGTATTTGCAAACATAATGAACACGAATAACATCATTTATTGCCTCAAATTTTATAATACATCTAAAATTTCCGTGATTTGTATATATTTCGCAGCGTATCTCCAAAACAGTAAAATTTTTCTTAACGTTATCTTTGGGGAAAATATTCACTTGAATGTAACAAACAACTCTTCAGAACATATCATTGTTGTAAAATGCCTCTATCGCGTTGTTTCTAGCATATTATACAACGACAATTTGATAAATATATCAACAATACATTTAAATTTCAAATATGAGAATAAACAGCCTGTGTGAACATTGTTTGAAATATGTTTTGTAGAAAGTATGATATGAAATACCACCTAAACAACATGAAATAAGTGTTTTACAGTTTCAGAATGTTCTGAAGAATTGCTAAGGACATTATTTGGAAAGTTTTTGCGAAAGGCTACTTGGTTCAACTCTCAATAGTTTGGCAGTTACTGACCATAATTCCAGAAATTATGTAATCTTTCCTATATTTTATCAATTTTGATGCGCTATATGCGGATTTTCGTTGTTAGTATGTCAGACATATAAGTTCTACTACTTTAGGACTATAATATTGCTGAAGGCAGCAAAGCAAAATTCTTATTAGTTTCTGAGATAATACACGAATCAATTAAAAAAGGGTCGTTTTAGCCCGGTATAGATGAGGCCATAAAATCCAAACCCGATCTAAAAACACGAAACCCAACCAGGGGTTTTGTAGTCTTAATATGTACTTTCAGAAAATGCCCACTAGAAGTTGTTTGCATTTTCAGTGTTGCACAGTGTATCCAAGGCGATATGGCCTGTGGTCTCTCGTCGAAGAACGGCATCCCTCCTCTCACTTGATAAAAACGGATGAAAATCGCGGTGGGACTTTTAACAGGCCACTGCATAGTGAGATCTCTAACCTCAAAATGGAATGACAGTGGCACTGACTACTGCAAACTATGTGAAGATGCGGAGGAGATAGAGGCTGCCGAACATCTGCTTGGTAGGTGTCCCTTGTTGCAAACAAGGAGACAGGGACGTACGCAGGATTTCATTTCGGGGGGGGCACAACTTGACCAAAAATCATGAAAAATTCAAATTTTGTGTAGCGTTACGTAAAGCTATTTTAAGGGGTTATGGCCACTTATAAGCATGAGAAAAGCCATTTTCATGCATTTTTTTATAAAAAATCTATTAAACCTTAAGTTACCTTCTATATATATATATATATATATATATATATATATATATATATATATATATATTTTTTTTTTTTTTTTGAAAAATTTTACATTTAGATTCCCGCTTATAAAGCACTGTTTTTGCTAAAGAAGTTTGCGGTACCTGTAGTTTGGAAAAGAATAAACCGATCAGCATATATTTTTGTGGGATCATTACGAACCTAATAATCTTGTCCATTATCGAAAGGAATTAAAAAATCAATTTTTAAAAAAATTGAACAGTTGAAATCAAAATTTCGATTTTAACAAAAACAAAACACTGTACAAAATTGATATTTTTTCTGACTCCGTCAGCAGTTTTTTTTAAAGACTCTCTCGGTTAAGCACATGATTTATGTGTACAATAGTCCCAAAAAAACATATAAAGTGCCACTTCGAGGAAAAGACGTTTTTAGTTTCTATGCTACATACAAAACACAATAAATGTTTCCCTTCGAAAGCTCATATCTCGGTAAATTTTTGTCCGATGGACTGGAAATTTTGGCACATATTCTATTCTATATTATATTCTATATTTTATATGAAATAATGGTACAAAGTATATAAATTCAATAGAAAGAATTCATAATATTTAGTCCCAATTTACATTAGGCGAGTTTACTTGCGGCAAGTCTCAGTTTGTAGGAGAGACACGTAAGGGGTATGGAAGTGGAAAAAAATTGCTCGTACCGGCAATTTTCAGGCAATTCCTTTTATATTTTTCGTTTTTGACATTATTTTCATTGTTTTGAAAAGAAAACTTGCCTAAACAGAATTGCCTGTATAAACGCAAGAGGCAAGTTTAAAAGAGAACGAGAAAAATTGCCGCAGGAAAAATCGTTTAATGTAAATCGGGACTAAGGATACAATTTTAAATATTTACAGAGTAGGATATTTAGAATTGAAAGTAGACAATGTCGGGCCACGTTCCGTAATGTCGCCATGTAAAATTTATTGAAGTATATTGAAGGTTTTAATCATACAGGTCCACGTTATGCCGAAGAATTGCCGTTGTCTTTGCTATAGCAAGATTTTCACTATTTCGATGATCTTAGCCTAATTTTTAAGAATATCGGCTGTCGTTCTCGTTGATATGTTTCCAAATGAAAACATTAAGAAAAATTTAACAGTTTTGGAGATATGGTGCAAAATCTATACAAATTATGGAATTTTTAGATATATTATAAAATTTATTTTTTTTTCATTTCTCCAAATATTTTATTTTGGCCCTTATCTACAAATTTGCTGCAAAGGTTAGAAGAAGATTTGCATTGGTTTCAGAGATATAGCCCCGAGTTGTTTAAAAAGTCGATATTTAACAATGTTTAGATGGGGCCATAAAATCCAAGCTGTATCTGACTCAACAAAACGGAACTAGGGCTTTTGTACTTTGGGTCTGTACTTTCAAAAAATCCTCACTTCAAATTATTTGCACAAGATTACCTTAAAAATGTTGCACAGTTTTATTTACCGAAAGAGATAGATTCTGATACCAGGATTATTTTTACTTTTAATATTATGTTACAAAAGAAGCGTTATAATTTGTTTTCTTAATTGTACGATTAGAGGTTTTTGGACTCGATGACAAACACTTTGATGGACTTATTGAACCCCACATAATTATTCACTAATAATTATTTAAGAGACACTCCTCTAAGCTTTTTAGTTGGCCACCGTAGTATTTAGAGCTTTGTCAGGAAGCATAAACTTGTCCACAAAAAGTAGGATATCGCTGTAAACAAGACTACAAAATGTCCAAAGAATCATCGAACAGTCTTTAAACTGCAGTTATGTTAGACTTGTACAAGAGACCTGAAGATGTTGTCCAAACATATTCTCTTGATGTACTTTTGGAAGTAATCTTGCGAACCATATTAGGTTCGATTTTAGACCGAATCGGTTAGTCCCTTCGACCATTTTAGTGAACATGTTTGAACTTTTATGGCGGTACCGATATGACTTAAATTTATTTTGGACAAAACATTACGAGATCCATAACTTGGACCGAGAGTTATCATGTGTTCCAACCTGCCAGACAAACAGAGATACAGACGGACGATCGGTGGTAAGTACTTCCATCTTGGCTGAAACGAATATCGTCCAAACATATTTGAAGTCTTAAATCATTATTTTGATGAAATCTATACGATACAATCCTAGTCTGAGGTTACAATTATACTTCGGTGATGATAAGTAAAAACCAAGTGACGCACAAAAATTCATTTGTCTTCCTTATTTTCTCATACTGTTTAGCAGCAAATTTGTCTAAAACAGAATAATAAAATTTTGGCGATGGCAGTAAAAAAAAATTCTAATTGGCTTTCAATATGTAGTCCACGAAAGACCGACCGTTCATACATTTTATTCAATAGATTTTTTTATATATTTCCATTCCCACAATACTGAACTCGTTATTTTTGTTATAACCGGATGAGTTTTAAGCCTAGACATGGGGTATATTCATTAAGGAATTAGCATTTGATAGTGGTATGATATGACATAAAGAAGTAATTCAGATTTCATTGGAAGTTTCTCTCAAAAACAGCTTACAAACAAAAATGTTTAAAATATTTTCTTACAAAACTTGTTAATGATGTACATTTTCTGTTCAGTTTTAATTTCAAATCTTCAAATATACAAACATTTTTATGAGAAAAAAATATAATAACTAGTTACAGTAGCTTAAAAAATTTTGTTCGACCAAACAATTTCGGGGGGGGCCCGGGCCCCCCGTGCCCCCCCCTGCGTACGTCCCTGCAAGGAGATACCGAACACTGGGTAGATATGAGATAGATACTCTAACCTTCCTGTCTAACATAGATACCATTGTTCTACTCAACTTTGCCAAACATCTATCATGACATGGCAAGGGTCCATAACTACTAAATACTAACAAATTTCTTCTATTTTCCAGTAGAACATCATCTCTACCTCGGCATTAAAACGTTTCATCTATAAATCCTTGCCTCATCTATACCTCATCATCACAAGTATTGGACAATTAATTTATCGTTAGCCACCCACTTTGTACTAGGATCCTGGAAAATTGACAGTGTAGTTTTGCTACTGAAGCCAGACAAGAGGCACCACCTCCCCGTCATAAGAAGCAGGAGGAGATTCTTGCTGAACCAGAACAAGCCGTGCGATCGAACTATTATTCAAATATCAACAAAGATTACTTAGTACAGTTTCGTCTATAGGAGCAGGAACCACTAGATTAATGAGCCTGTCAGGTAGGCCTGAATAGCTTTCCCACTGATGCAGTGGCGCAGACAGTACAACGGTACAGTGCAAATAACGTACTCGGAAACCACCAACCATCTATCGCAACAGAATAACGCCAAGCTAAACACGTGGAGTATTAGCCCAAAGTCTATCAAAATACTATGGTTTCTGGTCAATCCGTTACGTAAGAACCTGCTGCCGTGGGTTTGCAACCTTGATGTGTCCGTAAAGAATCAGGAGGCAGGTTAGCTGGTCAGCTAAAAAAATGCCGCGTGCCATGTGGTCCCAATCCACATGCAGGGCAATATGAATTGAGGTTTCTACATCGTCGGGATCTAAATTAGGCTAAAATCACAGCTGACGTTCTTCTGATGTATCTCCGTACAGTCTGCGCGAATGCATCAGTGAGAATGCTATCCAAGCCTGCCTGATAGGCTTGTTGGTCTCAGGTTCTAGTTTGTACTTTTGGACCTCTCTCTCTAGATCATGAAGGTCTCTCCTTGGGGGAAGCCTGTCCACTATTTCGTGACAGGGATGCTCATAACTCCCAAGCAGGAACTGTCGGCTGTCGGACAGCGACTTGAGAACCTCGTCGCAAAAAGCCGCGCGTTTGATTTAAATATACCATGGAACATGACACCCAATATGTTGGTGTAGTAAGTTACCGGAATCGAAGGAGTCCTTCGAACAATCTATTCAGTGGGAGTTTCTTTTCAGCCTTTCAAGTGACGGAGATTTTCATATTCTACAGATGGAAGAACTGCACAATGTCATTTATGTAGACATTTAACCTATCACATACGTCATCGACGTTAAAACCCGACGTCAAGACCGTACTATCATCCGCATATATTACAATCTGTAAACCCTCTTTAGCCATAAGACTAAGAGTACAAAAACCAAACGGAGCATTCTGCTTCTTTGTGAACAACCAAATATAAATAAAACAAGTAAAAAGAGATATACCCTCAGCCTGTGTGGATTGAAATATTTTTTTCCCAAAATAACCTTATGTATTTAGGGGGTTTTCAAAATTATGGGCGTATGAACCGACAAAAGTATGGATATGATTAAAGCTCAAAAATTTGCGGGGATAACGATACATAGGGCTTTTTTTATCACACTAGCGTACGAAAAACATAATATCGCTGTAAACAGGGCCACTAGGAAAACCTTCGGTAAAAATGTCCAAAGGATCCTCGAACAGACCCTTAACCACACAAAAATGTTGAACATTTGTGTGGGTGGTACCACAAGGATTGGACAGATAGGGCCCAAATTTGGAACTAAGTTTCGACAATATTTTTTTTACAACTTTCGGGCTGTTTTCTCAAGAAGTATGGACTTCCCCCTAATAAAACTTTTACTGTCGTAATTGAGGCAGCGAATGCAAGTTGCTACAACAAAAATCAAAGTGATTCGGGAGCAGGTCTTAAAGTGAATTAATCCAAAATTTTGTATGGGAGGTACCCGAAGGAGTGGGCAAATGTTGCCCATATTCGAACCTAATCTATATCTGGTAGATATATAAGAATGTGTAAAGTATGGGTCAAATCAGTGACTCCCATCAACAGTTATCGTGCGCACATTTTTACCGAACATTTTTGAGCTTTTGTGGGGGAGGTGCCTGAAGGAGTGAATCGATATGGCTTATCTTCGAACTTAAACTAAGTTTGCACAAACTATTAAAAAGGTCACATTTTGGACCGAATCGGCACATCCGTTCGAGAGTTATTCGGCGCTCCAACCACTACATACGGTGTCATAGAGGTTTTTTGTACCTTTCAGGCTATTTTCTCAGGAAGTGTGGACTTACCCCTGATGAAAGTTATAGCGTCGTATGGGGGGCAGTGAATACAATTTGCTACAACAAAAATCAAAGCGATTCAAGAGCAGGTCCTAACTGAACTTATCCGAAAATTTTTGTGGGAGGTACCCGAAGGAGTGGCTAAGGCTTGTAGAAATTTCACGATGCGCAAAGTATGAACCAAATCGGTTACTTCCTTTAAGAGTTATCGTGGACACAAATGTTCCGAACATTTCCGAACTTTTGTGGGGGTAGTATCGGAAGGAGTGGCCGGTATAACCCATCTTCGAACTTAGACTAAGTTTGGACAAAATATTACGAAAGCCAAATTCTGGACCGAATCGGTTGATCCGTTCGAGAGTCATCGTGCGCTCCAGCCAGACAGACAGACGGACAGACATGGCTTAATCAACTCCAAATTGTCTGAAACACATTTCGTCCAAACATATTGGGGTCTAAAACCATTAATTCGTTGAGGCACTTTTTTCCCGTATCAAAGTGTATTTACCCTCGTTAGCATAAATGCTGAGGGTATAATGAGTAAATTTACATATTATTAAGTGGTGTTTGTTCATGAATCACTTCAAAGATTCATTTTTGGTACTTTAAATGAAATCAACAAATTAAAAAATTCCAAGAAATTCACCTTTGCGGTTAAATTTTTAGAGTGTGTATTTTATTTTTTTTTTTTAATCACTCACATCAATTTAACGTACAATGTCAACCTTAATTTTGTACCGCAAAACCACAAAGATAATATTTTTGGTGTGCAATGGGTTAAGTAAAGTGCATACAACTTAGCTAGTATTTGTTCTTTGTTTTAATAACTTCGAACAGCACATGGCATATAAAATGACAATAAAACCAGTTATAAATCTCATTCGATTACGTCGGAATATTGAATATTAATGTTAACTTTAAAATATCAAATGCTGTTTGCATTTGTTGCTAATGCTTTCGCTGTTTTTTTTTTATTTTTTGTATTTCTACTCAAAAAAACGTGCTACCTTAGAAGTGATTAGAACCTGTTGTGAAGTGTGGTCTGATTTATATATTTATTCAAAAATGTTATATTGATGAAGATTAATGAAAACGAAATGAAAGTTTAAATCACTCACTCACTGAATGTTGTTAATATGGACCGGATATCATATCGGCAATAAATAAAGAATATAGACATTATTGCAAAGTTAGGGAATACATACCTGGAAATAAAAAAAAATAAAATTGAATAAGTAATAAGTCAATTTATAAAAGTTGGATATTAAACGATTATCAATATTCATATATAAAGCCATATAAAAGCTATAAAATGCTTATTTCATAACTAGGTTTGCAGTCCAATTCTTAGTTTGGCTTAATGATATGTGAAGTTATTTTCATCGACGAAGCCAAGCTTCACAGAACTTTTAAAGAATGTCTACAAGCATGAAATACTCACGAAAGGTGAGCCATCACCACCGTTAAAATTTGCCTTCAGGGATCTACCGTAGTTTAGGAGCATCTATTTAAGTTAAGACTAATTAAAATCTGCAAACTGTTTTATTGGCTTGAAGTGTTTATAAGCTTTTACTCTGACTCTCAATACTTCTTACCTTTTCTCACAGCCTTATTCCATTTTTTATAATTTAGTTATTATTATTTCCATTTCATCCTAATCTCCTTAACCCATATGCATGTAAATATTCCATTCAAACAAAAAAGTGGAAGAATATTGAATAAAAATAAAATCATTATAATGTTTGATTTGGTGTTGAAAACCTACGCAACACCATTGATTTTTTTTATAAAATATACCTTTATAATGTTGTTTCTTTAATTTGCAACAGTAATAAAAATAATAAATTTTTGCTAATAAATAATTCATGGAAAAGCGATAACACAGACTTTGAAGTCCAAGTGGAATACGAACAATACACAGAAACAAGCGCTAAAACAACCTGTTTCCAATAATCATGAATATCAATCATGAGATTTTTGTTGTTTTTGTAAACAGTTTTTTTGTGCGCAATTTTTTGTTTGTAGTTTTTGTTCTGTTCTTCTTAACTATTAATTTGCATATTGTCAAATGAGTCACTAATTTCATAGACAACAAACTGTTGTTCAGACACGATGCCCTGTGCTGTGGTGGTGCTTTGACAGTGGGCAGAAATACAAGTTTGTTGAGTAGAGAATAATGGCTGGCGTTTGGATTAGCAGAGATGTGTTCTAAAGAAATGGAAATGGGAACAGAAATGGATACATTTGTGTATTTGTCATTTATCAAATAACAAAAGATAAAAAGAAACTGTTTTTAATGATTTTTAAATGTGAACTTTTCTTTGTTTTGCGGATTTCAGTAGCTATGAACAATGTTAACTTGCAGAGGTCAGAAGATTTTGAATTTTTGAAATCTTTAATACATTTCGTCGGTGTCATGCTTAAGTGTTCCATACGCCATTTGCCTGATTCGAGAAAAACTCAAGTTAATGTTTTGGTCCATACAGGATAAATGTGGAGCAAAAATCCAATACTTTAAGAGCTTGGTAGTGGCAATAGAATTCTATTTTAATTAATTTTCTGATATTTTAATTATCTTACATGTACTTCATTAAGCGGAAGGCGTTAAATTTAAGCAAAAATTAATTTTAGTTTCATATAAAAATACAACATTTTAAAATATCTTGATTTAAACATTATTCTTCTTCAGTTTTTAAACCTAGTCCTTTAAAACAATTTGTTCCATACGCCACATTTCGTTCTTCTTTTTTTGTTCCATGCGCCAAATGGCATGGATATGGAACAAAAAAGCAAATTTTTTGCGTCCAAAGTGGATATGGAACATATTGACATTTCTATATCTCGAAAACTATAAGAGATAGAGGAAAACCGACTAGAAATTTAGAAAGAGCAGGGTTGAAAACATTGAAAGTTACCTGTAACTCAAAATTTAAAAAATGGCGTATGGAACACTTAAGCATGACACCGACGATTTGTCCCGACTAAGCTTCATAACTCGTAGTGCCTAAGGCATGGGAACAATGAAATTAATGAAAAAGAGGGCAGATGAAAATAGGGAATGAATGTCAAAAATAGAGTACAACTCATTTGATGTATCTTTATAAAAATGTTCAATTTAAGTTCTGGCGGAGTTTTTTTAATATACACCAAATTTCAGCCATTTCGGAGCAATATTCAAAATACCGAAAATCGGGGTGTACCGTCCTATGGGGGCTTTGTGAAGGCGTGGACCTATACCGACAAATTTTTATATTGAATGTTTTATACCCTAAATGAAAGCTAAGTACCAAATTTCAGTCATTTGTGAGGACAAAATTCATATGGAAGGTTTTATATCCGATAAGAAGACTAAATACCACATTTCAGCCATTTCGAAAGCAATATTGAGACCACAACCTTCAAAATTCCGCAAATCGGAGGTACCGACCTATGGGCGCTTTATGGGAGGTACCATTCTATGGGTGCTATATTAAGGCACCTGCCCTATAGGAATTTAAACAGATGTACCATTTGTAGATTGGTGCTCTTGTCGGTGCTTCAAACGACGTTCATAAGATCGTCACAGACGTATGAACCCGAAACAAAACAGCAATCGTCCGCGTGGGTCTTAGTAGTCGTGCCAAATACTACGGAAGTTGTTCATGGAAGAAGCACTTCGAAGCAAATGGTCGCCTGTTTCTTCGGCTAAACTGACCATGTGCCGACTACACGCCTTGAGCAACGTAGGACGGTTAATTCTGAGTGGTACACTACAATTTGAAATTCGCAAAACGAACATAAGGGGACGAATCATTGTGCACCATGACAACGCGAACTCTCAAACATCGATTCTTTTTGACCGGATAAAACCCAGCCTTGGCACCCAATGACTTCATTTTATTCCCACACATCAAGAAAAAAAGGCGAGGTCAACGATTTTCGTCGCCAGACGGTGCTGCTGAAGCGTTCAAAAACTATGTTTTGGAGGAGTCACAATCATGTCACTGTAAACAACACATCACATGATCGTATGTCAAACTGTCCTGAGTACGTTTAGGATAAAAGCTGTCAAATTTTTCAAAAAATATCAAATGGCGTCTGGCAACAGTACGTGTTGCCTAGGCCTCAAACTTTTCCAGTTCTCCTCGTATCCCGTAGGTTTTGGAAACCAGTTACAAACTTGAACTTTGTATTCTTGTTTTCGGTTTGTCGTTGGTCTGCCTGTATGATGACAATACCTTCAGGATAACAGAGAAATCTTACTTAATTTTTTGTTATCGTCTTAATCTAAGGTGAGGAGGGAAACAACGGTTTGTCGCCAACATTTGTTGCTGTTTGTTTATTTTACGAGTGGCAACATAAAATATCAGCCAACAACTCCACCACAACGACAAACAAACATTTGATGTTAAAGCATTATTTGTTGTAGTTGTAAACATTAAATTGACATTAAAGTATTACAAATTTCAAAAGAACAACAAAAACAAGAAAATATAACATGCACATATGATTATCGGGCGACAATAGGTAGACGATTTTAAGCCAACATTTAAATGGACGCACGGAAAATATGACTGCAGTTACAATTTGAATGTTGTTTGCATTTAGGCTAAGCTGATGGGGGATTAAGATTAAATAAATGATGATAATTTGATTTTTTGAGTAAAGCCGCCTTATTTTTTAATCGACAAAGTAAAATACATTCTAATTGTGTTCTGTTGATTGAACTTTTTCCAATGGTCTTCTAGATGGAAGCATATTTAATAACACTCCTCGGGTATGTGACCATACCCTGGCATCCTACTGATAGAAGACCTTCTAATACTCTTATAGCGACAGCAAATCTTTTGATACTTTTCTACGGACACAATATCATCTAATGGTCTCCTATGGCTAGAGAACCTTCTAATAGTATTCCATGGACAGAGATCTATGTATGTCTTTTTCTTTCTAAAGGTTTATAATTGATAGAAGACTTTAAATGTCCTACCATAGCCAAAGAAAACGTGGATTTTTTAAACAATTTTTCAAGACTCCCATGGCCACAGAAAACGTGGATTTTTTAAACAATTTTTCAAGACTCCCATGGCCACAGAAAACGTGGATTTTTAAAATAATTTGTCAAGCCTTCCATGGCCAAAGAAAACGTGGATTTTTTAAACAATTTCTCGAGCCTCCCATGGCCAAAGAAAACGTGGATTTTTTAAAAACATTTTCAAGTCTCCTATGGTCAAAGAAAACGCGAATTTTTTAAAAACATTTTCAAGACTCCCATGGCCACAGAAAACGTGGATTTTTTAAACAATTTTTCAAGACTCCCATGGCCACAGAAAACGTGGATTTTTTAACCAATTTTTCAACACTCCCATGGCCACAGAAAACGTGGATTTTTTAACCAATTTTTCAACACTCCCATGGCCACAGAAACGTGGATTTTTTAAACATTTTTTTAAGACTCCCATGGCCACAGAAAACGTGGATTTTTTAAACAATTTTTTAAGACTCCCATGGCCACAGAAAACGTGGATTTTTTAAACAATTTTTCAAGACTCCCATGGCCACAAAAACGTGGATTTTTTAAACAATTTTTCAAGACTCCCATGGCCACAGAAAACGTGGATTTTTTAAACAATTTTTCAAGACTCCCATGGCCACAGAAAACGTGGATTTTTTAACCAATTTTTCAACACTCCCATGGCCACAGAAAACGTGGATTTTTTAACCAATTTTTCAACACTCCCATGGCCACAGAAACGTCGATTTTTTAAACATTTTTTTAAGACTCCCATGGCCACAGAAAACGTGGATTTTTTAAACAATTTTTCAAGACTCCCATGGCCACAGAAAACATGGATTTTTTAAACAATTTTTCAAGACTCCCATGGCCACAGAAAACGTGGATTATTTAAAAAATTTTCAAGACCCCATGGCCACAGAAAACGTGGATTTTTTAAACAATTTTTCAAGACTCCCATGGCCACAGAAAACGTGGATTTTTTAAACAATTTTTCAAGACTCCCATGGCCACAGAAAACGTGGATTTTTTAAACAATTTTTCAAGACTCCCATGGCCACAGAAAACGTGGATTTTTTAAACAATTTTTCAAGACTCCCATGGCCACAGAAAACGTGGATTTTTAAACAATTCTTCAAGCCTTCCATGGCCACATAATACGTGGATTTTTTAAACAATTTTTCAAGACTCCCATGGCCACAGAAAACGTGGATTCTTTAAACAAATTTTCAAGTCTCCCATGGCCACAGAAAAAGTGGATTTTTTAAACAATTTTTCAAGACTCCCATGGACACAGAAAACAAGGATTTTTTAAACAATTTTTCAAGACTCCCATGGCCACAGAAAACGTGGATTTTTTAAACAATTTTTCAAGACTCCCATGGCCACAGAAAACGTGGATTTTTTAAACAATTTTTCAAGACTCCCATGGCCACAGAAAACGTGGATTTTTTAAACAATTTTTCAAGACTCCCATGGCCACAGAAAACGTCGATTTTTTAAACAATTTTTCAAGACTCCCAAGGCCACAGAAAACGTGGATTTTTTAAAAAATTTTTCAAGACTCCCATGGCCACAGAAAACGTGATTTTTTTTAAACAATTTTTCAAGACTCCCGTGGCCACAGAAAACGTGGATTTTTTAAACAATTTTTCAAGACTTCCATGGCCACAGAAAACGTCGATTTTTTAAACAATTTTTCAAGACTCCCATGGCCACAGAAAACGTGAATTTTTTAAACAATTTTTCAAGACTCCCGTGGCCACAGAAAACGTGGATTTTTTGAACAATTTTTCAAGACTTCCATGGCCACAGAAAACGTGGTTTTTTAAACAATTTTTCAATCCTTCCATGGTCAAAGAAAACGTGGATTTTTTAAACAATTTTTCAAGCCTTCCATGGTCAAAGAAAACGTGGATTTTTAAACAATTTTTCAAGACTCCCATGGCCACAGAAAACGTGGATTTTTTAAACAATTTTTCAAGACTCCCATGGCCACAGAAAACGTAGATTTTTTAAACAATTTTTCAAGACTCCCATGGCCACAGAAAACGTGGATTTTTTAAACAATTTTTCAAGACTCCCATGGTCACAGAAAACGTAAATTTTTTGAACAATTTTTCAAGACTCCCATGGCCACAGAAAACGTGGAGTTTTTAAACAATTTTTCAAGACTCCCATGGCCAAAAAAAACGTGGATTTTTTAAACAATTTTTCAAGACTCCCATGGCCACAGAAATCGTGGATTTTTTAAACAATTTTTCAAGACTCCCATGGCCACAGAAAACGTAGATTTTTTAAACAATTTTTCAAGACTCCCATGGCCACAGAAAACGTAGATTTTTTAAACAATTTTTTTACAATTTTTCAAGACTCCCATGGCCACAGAAAACGTGGATTTTTTAAACAATTTTTAAAGACTCCCATGGCCACAGAAAACCTGGATTTTTTAAACAATTTTTCAAGACTCCAATGGCCACAGAAAACGTGGATTTTTTAAACAATTTTTCAACACTCCCATGGCCACAGAAAACGTGGATTTTTTAAACAATTTTTCAAGACTCCCATGGCCACAGAAAAGGTGGATTTTTAAACAATTTTTCAAGACTCCCATGGCCACAGAAAACGTGGATTTTTTAAACAATTTTTTTACAATTTTTCAAGACTCCCATGGCCACAGAAAACGTGGATTTTTTAAACAATTTTTAAAGACTCCCATGGCCACAGAAAACCTGGATTTTTTTTAACAATTTTTAAAGACTCCCATGGCCACAGAAAACGTGGATTTTTTAAAAAATTTTTCAAGACTCTCATGGCCACAGAAAACGTGGATTTTTTAAACAATTTTTCAAGACTCCCATGGCCACAGAAAACGTGGATTTTTTAAACAATTTTTCAAGACTCCCATGGCCAAAGAAAAGGTGGAGGTGGAAAAAAGTGGCTTTTTAAACAATTTTTCAAGACTCCCATGGCCACAGAAAACGTGAATTTTTTTAAAAAATTTTCAAGCCTCCCATGGCCAAAGAAAACGTGGATTTTTTTTAACAATTTTTCAAGCCTCCCATGGCCAGAGAAAACGTGGATTTTTAAGATAATTTTCAATTTTTCAAGCCTCCCATGGCCACAGAAAACGTGAATTTTTAAACAATTCTTCAAGCCTTCCATGGCCACAGAATACGTGGATTTTTTAAACAATTTTTCAAGACTCCCATGGCCACAGAAAACGTGGATTCTTTAAACATTTTTTCAAGTCTTAGAAAATCCACAGAAAAAGTGGATTTTTTAAACAATTTTTCAAGACTCCCATGGACACAGAAAACAAGGATTTTTTAAACAATTTTTCAAGACTCCCATGGCCACAGAAAACGTGGATTTTTTAAAAAATTTTTCAAGACTCCCATGGCCACAGAAAACGTGGATTTTTTAAACAATTTTTCAAGACTCCCATGGCCACAGAAAACGTGGATTTTTTAAACAATTTTTCAAGACTCCCAAGGCTACAGAAAACGTGGATTTTTTAAACAATTTTTGAAGACTTCCATGGCCACAGAAAACGTGGATTTTTTAAACATCTTTTCAAGACTCCCATGGCCACAGAAAACGTGGATTTTAAAAATAATATTCAAGGCTCCCATGACCACAGAAAATGTGGAATTTAAGATAATTTTTCAAGTCTCCCATGGCCACAGAAAACGTGGATTTTTTAAACAATTTTTCAAGACTCCCATGGCCACAGAAAACGTGGATTTTTTAAACAATTTTTCAAGACTCCCAAGGCTACAGAAAACGTGGATTTTTTAAACAATTTTTGAAGACTTCCATGGCCACAGAAAACGTGAATTTTTTAAACAACTTTTCAAGACTCCCATGGCCACAGAAAACGTGGATTTTTAAAATAATTTTTCAAGCCTCCCATGGCCACAGAAAATGTGGAATTTAAGATAATTTTTCAAGTCTCCCATGGCCACAGAAAACGTGAATTTTTTAAACAATTTTTCAAAACTCCCATGGCCACAGAAAACGTGGATTTTTTAAACAATTTTTCAAGACTCCCATGGCCACAGAAAACGTGGATTTTTTAAACAATTTTTCAAGACTCCCATGGCCACAGAAAACGTGGATTTTTTAAACAATTTTTCAAGACTTCCATGGCCACAGAAAACGTGGATTTTTTAAACAATTTTTCAAGACTCCCATGGCCACAGAAAACGTGGATTTTTTAAACAATTTTTCAAGACTTCCATGGCCACAGAAAACGTGGATTTTTTAAACAATTTTTCAAGACTCCCATGGCCACAGAAAACGAGGATTTTTAAAAAAAATTTTCAAGACTCCCATGGCCACAAAAAACGTGGATTTTTTAAACAATTTTTCAAGACTCCCATGGCCACAGAAAACGTGGATTTTTTAAACAATTTTTCAAGACTCCCATGGCCACAGAAAACGTGGATTTTTTAAACAATTTTTCAAGACTCCCATGGCCACAGAAAACGTGGATTTTTTAAACAATTTTTCAAGACTCCCATGGCCACAGAAAACGTGGATTTTTTAAACAATTTTTCAAGACTCCCATGGCCACAGAAAACGTGGATTTTTAAACAAATTTTCAAGCCTCCCATGGCCACAGAAAACGTAGATTTTTTAAACAATTTTTCAAGACTCCCATGGCCACAGAAAACGTAGATTTTTTAAACAATTTTTTTACAATTTTTCAAGACTCCCATGGCCACAGAAAACGTGGATTTTTTAAACAATTTTTAAAGACTCCCATGGCCACAGAAAACCTGGATTTTTTAAACAATTTTTCAAGACTCCAATGGCCACAGAAAACGTGGATTTTTTAAACAATTTTTCAAAACTCCCATGGCCACAGAAAACGTGGATTTTTTAAACAATTTTTCAAGACTCCCATGGCCACAGAAAAGGTGGATTTTTAAACAATTTTTCAAGACTCCCATGGCCACAGAAAACGTGGATTTTTTAAACAATTTTTCCAGACTCCCATGGCCACAAAAAACGTGGATTTTTTAAACAACTTTTCAAGCCTCCCATGGCCACAGAAAACGTGGATTTTTTTAAACAATTTTTCAAGACTCCCATGGCCACAGAAAACGTGGATTTTTTTTTAACAATTTTTCAAGACTCCCATGGCCACAGAAAACGTGGATTTTTTAAACAATTTTTCAAGACTCCCATGGTCACAGAAAACGTGGATTTTTTAAACAATTTTTCAAGACTCCCATGGTCACAGAAAACGTGGATTTTTTAAACAATTTTTCAAGACTCCCATGGTCACAGAAAACGTGGATTTTTTAAACAATTTTTCAAGACTCCCATGGTCACAGAAAACGTGGATTTTTTAAACAAGTTTTCACAGAAAACGAAAAGACATCCTAATGGAGTTTTATAAAGAGAAGACCTTCTGGCAGTCTTTTATGGATTGAGCGATAAAATATTCTGATTGTATTCTATCGATAGGAGACCTTCAAATTGCATTCTACAATTAGAAGACCTATAAGAAAACTTCAACGCTCTTCTAAAATTGTTATAACCTTTCATCTCAATATCTCTATACACTCTCGTGTAGTTAATAATCACAGTATTCCGTGACAATATCCAAGATCACAGAGAGGGACCTATTTGGAGGAAATTTTAGACGTTGTTGTTTATATTTTTCTTAATTTTTTACCTTGTGTCTTTTTGTCTCTTGACTGTTGATGTTTTGTTCATGATGACCCAAAAAGATTATAATTTTACAAAAAGAAAGACACATTTAAAACCAAAACTAACAACAACAATTTTATTAAGATAAAGACAAATTCAAGCAAAGAGTCAAACAGACACACAAACAGAATGAGATACATAACAAATGATATTAGATTTAGACGACAACATTTATAGCCAAACCAAGTTGAGATATGTTTTCAAACGAAAAAAAGATACAGCGCCGCCGGAAGAATGGATTTGTTATGCAGAAATGAAACTCTGGCGCGACCACAATAAATTCGAAAAGTCAAAAAAAACATTTCCAACATTTCGATTTTATGATAGGCCGGCTGGCTTGTTGAATATTAAATGTAACGAAAGGTAGAAAAAAAGAAACAGACATTAAAATTAGTATTGAAATCATATCATGAACGAAAATCAAAATGTAAGAAAATCAACACGGCGGTGTAAGAGAACTTGATCTTTATTAAGTTACGCCTAGAATATAATTCTCAACTGTGTTGAGTTGATTGATTTGAAAGATAAACTACTCGTTAGTTACAGACGAATGAATAAGCAAGGTTGTAAAGAAAACTTTGAAATTTATGGAGAATTAATATATGGAAATAATTTTTTGAAAATTTTATTCTTAATAATTTTGGATAGACTTTAGATTCCACAATGTTACCAACTTTTTAACTGCATATGTGTGTTAAACAAAATTTTAAATCATATTTTACTCTCACACAGACATATGGTTCATATATGCATGCCATTCATAAATGTCTGATATGTCACCGCCCCATCCAGAGTAGTTATTTATCACTAAATTTATCATTTTTTATTTACAAAAGACATTCTTTGCATTTGAATTTTAATATGTTAATGGCATTTCAATAAACAGCAAATAGTAGTTAGTCGTTGCTCATATATGTATGTATTTTTTTAATAAACTTTCATCATTAAAGCTCACCCACAACTTCGACACTCCCACAGCGGCCCATAAAGTAAATGTCCTTTTATTATGATGCCACAGGGGAAGAGAACGAGAGAGAGAGAGGAATGTAAGGCCATAGGAACAATTGTGGAATTCAAGGAATTCATTTAATATAATATGAATGATGAAACCCAAAACAGTCTCAGTCATTCATCTATGCTGACATTTTTTCCACTGAGTCATCATGCATTGCTGTTATTTAGTGGGTGTTGAAATACGAGACAGTGTGGGTTGTACAAACATTCACTTGAAGGACATTAGGAGAGACATTATGAATATTGAATTCAATGTGAGAGATAAAATGAATTAAAGAAATTGGCACAGCAAAATCAAATTTAAAAATCAACAGCTGTTTACGTTTAATGTCCAGCAGCTTATGGCATTAAATAGCTAAAATCTTGTCTTAAAATCAGAAGAATTTTAATAGTATGAATTGACACAATTACCAACCAAAAAATCGTATTTAATTAAATTAATTGAGCTGTCATAACCTAAGGAGTTTGTATTGAAAAAGTGATATCTAGCGAAGTCCACACACTTACTTACTTAGCTGGTCCATTACAGAACATTTTGGAATTTGTTTGTTTCGTCTATAGAATCTTAATTCTTTCAAGACAATGCTAATTATTAAATATACATATACATATATACAAATTGTATATTATTTAAATATCTGTAAAAATGTTCCATAAGCCGAACTAAGAAACGATTTTCAATTCTCTCTATTTGTTGCTTCGCACTCTGGAATACCGCGCCTTTCATCTCTTTAATCGCTGCATCTCAATACGTTTAACTATATTGATGTCGTTGTATAGCAGATACAGCTCGCGGTTCATGCGACGTCGATATTCACCGTCAACTTAGATTGGTCCGTAGATCTCTCGAAGAATTTTTCTCTCAAACACGCCAAGCACTGCCTTATCTGCTTGCGCAAGTACCCAGGCTTCGGAGCCATACATCAGCACGGGTAGTATCAGTGTTTTGTAGAGCGTTATTATACCCTCAGCCTTTAGGCTAAAGAGGGTATTTACACTTTGATACGACAAAAAATGTGCCTCATCGAAATAATGGTTTTAGACCCCAAGTATGTTTGTACGATATCCGTTTCAGACAATTTTGAGTAGATCTAGCAATGTCCGTCCGTCTGTCTGTCTGTCTGTCCGTCTTTCTGTTTGGCTGGTGCGCACGATAACTCTCGAACGGATCAATCGATTCGGTTCAAATTTTGTGTATCGAAATACTTTGTCCAGATTTGATTTAAGTTCGAAGATGGGTTATATCGGTCCACTCCTTCCGGTACCTCCCCCACAAATGTTCAAAAATAGTCGCAAAACTTGTGCGCACGATAACTCTTGAAGGGAATAACCGATTTGGTCCATACTTTGCACATCGTGTATTTTCTACCAAACTTAGATGAGGTTCCAATATGGACTCAATCGGTTCACTCCTTCGGGTACCTCCCACACAAAATTTCGGAATAGTTCTGTTTAAGACCTGGTCTCGAATAGCTTTGATTTTTGTTTACTCAAGTTGTATTCACTGTCCTCTATACGACGCTGTAAATTTCATTGGGAGCAAGTCCATACTTCCTGAGAAAATAGCCTGAAAGTTACAAAAAACCCTATAACACCGCGTGTAGTGGTTGGAGCGCAAGATAACTTTCGAACGCAATTGCCGATTCGGTCCAAAATTTGGCTTTCGTAATATTTTGTCCAAACTTAGTTCAAGTTCAAAGATGGATTATATCGGTCCACTCCTTCCGGTACCTCCCCCACAAAAGTTCGAAAATGTTGGGAAAATTTATGCGTACGGTAATTCTTGAAGGAAGTAAACGATTTGGTCCATACTTTGCACGTTATGAAATTTCCACCAGACATAGATGAGGTTCCAATATGGACTCAATCGCAAAACTCCTTCGTGTACCTCCCATACAACATTTAGGAAAAGTTCAGTTTAGGACCTGCTCTCGAATCGCTTTGGTTTCTGTTGTACAAGTTTCCTCAGGGGCAGGTCCATACTTCCTGAGAAAATAGCCTGAAAGTTAAAAAACAAACCCTATGACACCATGTTTATGGCTGGAAGCGCAAGATAATTCTCGAACGGAAATGTCGATTCGGTCTAAAATATGGCTTTCTTAATATTTTGTCCAAACTTAGTTCCAGTTCAAAGATGGATTATATCGGTCCACTCCTTCCGGTACCTCCCCCACAAAAGTTCAAAAATATTCGGAAAAATTGTGCGCACGATAACTCTTGATGGGAGTGACCGATTTGGTCCATACTTTACACATTCTCATAATATCTACCAGATATAGATCAAGTTCGAATATGGACTATATTTGTCCACTCCATCCCGTACCTCCCACACAAAATTTTGGATAAGTTCACTTTAAGGCCTGCTATTGAATCACTTTGATTTTTGTTGAAGCAACTTACATTCGCTGCCTCAATTACGATGGTAAAAGTTGTTTCAGGGGCAAGTCCATACTTCTTGAGAAAACAGTCCGAAGGGTGTAAAAAACCCCCATGGTCTATGTCGGTCCATTCCTTTAAGTACCTTTTCCGCAAAATTTTTGAACTTTAATCGTAATCCACATTTTTGTCGTTTTATACGACCAAAATTTTGAATACAAAAGTTTTTTGTGAAAAAAGTGTTTCAATTTGCACAGGCTGAGGGTATATCTCAGTCGGCAAAGCCAACTGATACTTTTTTACTTGTTTTTGTTTGACGATATGTAGCTTTGTTCTTAAAGTGCTTACTTAAGCCAAAGTAGCATTTGTTGGCTAATACAATTCTTCTTTTTATTTCACAACTGATATCGTTTGTTGTGTTTACGGAGGTGCTGAGGTAGACGAAGTCTTTTACTACCTCAAAATTATAGGAACCAACTTCCACAGTTGGTCCGAGCTCAATGGATGCATTGCGCGTCGACACCATCAACTTGGTCTTCTCACCGTTTACCGTCAGACCCACTTTAGCAGATTCTCCATCGACCTTCATAAAGGTATCAGTTAGTTCTTTTACTGATCGTCCCATGATGACTATATCATCAGCATAAGCAACTATTGGTATAGATTGTGCCACTTCTTTTGACGTTTGCCTCTCGTATAACCTTTTCAAGCGGTATGTTGAAGAGATCACACGAAAGGCTGTCTCCTTGTCTGAAACCTCTTTTGGACAAAACTCTTCGGAGAGGTTCTTTCCTATTTTAACTGAGTATCTCGTGTCCGTTAAAGTCATTTTACAAATCACAATGAGCTTTGCGGGGATACCAAATTCAGACATGGCTTGAAATACCTTTGAACGCAGCGGGCTGTCGAAGGTTGCTTTATAATCGAAACAATTGTGGTAGGTGTCGATCTGCATCTCTTGGGTCTTCTTCAGGATTTGCCGCCGGGTAAATATCTGGTCAATGGTGGACTTGCAAGGTCTAAAGCCGCATTGGGATGGTCCAATTATCTCGTTGACCAAAGGCTTTAGTCGTTCGCACAATATCCCTGACACGATCTTGTAGGCAATAGGGAGTAGACTTATGCCCCTATAGTTAGAGCATACAGTCTTACCTTCTTTCTTGTGGACGGGGCACAGGATACTCAGATTCCAACCGTCGGGTACTCGTTCTTCCTGCCAGATGGTGCTAATTAGCTGATGAATACACCTTATCAGCGTGTCGCCTCCCGTTTTGGACAGCTCGGCTGGTAAGCCATCAGCTCCTGCTGCCTTATTATTCTTCAGCCGATTTATTGCTCTCTTTACCTCATCCTGGCTGGGCGTTATACATTGAATACCATCTTTTGCGATTGGGTCTGTTGTATCTTCGCCGTCTTCGCTGCTATTGGATACCAACAGTTTTGAAAAATGTTCTTTCCATATCCTGAGCACACTATCTGTATCAGTTACCAAATTACCTTGCTGGTCTCTACAGGAGGATGTGCCTGTACCAAAGCCATCAGTTTGATGCTTGACTCTTTGGTCTTCATCGGACTTCATTCTGGCTCCTGTACATCTCGATTTTTTCACACTCCCGCTTTTCCATCTCTCTCTTTTTCTTGAGGAAAAGACGTTTCTCCTCTCTCCTTTTCTCCCGATATCTCTCTCGTGCGCTACGCGTTGCTACGGATTGTAAAGTAGCCCCATATGCCGCATTTTTCTCTTCGGTAGCAGCACGACACTCCTGATTATACCATGGATTCCTTGGTGGAGGTCTCTGGTATCCAAGTATGGATTTTGCGGCTGTTTGCATGGAGTGGGCAATACATTACCATTCCGCTGATATATTATCGGGATGAGGAGTGCTTTGATTAAGCAATTGGGCTAGTTCAGTAGAATATGCTGTGGCTATTTGTTGTGATTGCAGCCTACCGATGCCTAACTTTCGTGTTGTGTCTGTTCGTACTTTATTTGCTACGTTTAACCGGGTGCGTACCTTTGCTGCAACAAGGTAATGGTCCAAGTCTATGTTTGTTCCTCGGAACGAACGCACATCCAACACGCTCGATGAATGTCTTCCATATATCACAACGTGATCAATTTGATTTCTTGTTTTCTGATCTGGAGACAGCCAGGTGCCATTATGGATGTCGAGATGTTGAAATCTGGTGCTGCTAATTACCATGTTTTTGCAGCTGCCAAGTCTAGCAGCCTCATACCATTGTCAGATGTTTCACTGTGGAGACTGAATTCTTCGACTGTTGGGCCAAAGATATTTTCCTTTCCAATTTTGGCATTTAAATCGCCTAGAATAATTTTAATGTCATGGGTAGGGCAACGGTCATAAGTTTCTTCTAAGCGCTCGTAAAATATATCTTTGGTCTGTTCGTCCTTGTCTTCAGTGGGAGCATGAGAGCAAATAAAGCTGATGTTGAAGAATTTTGCTTTAATTCGAATTGTAGCAAGTATTTCATTCACTGGTGTGAAGCTAGAGACCAGGTGTTTTAACCTCCGACCAACTACAAATCCGCAACCAAACTCATGCTTTATGTCATGGCAGCCATAATACAGTTTGTCACCTTTAGGTGTTGTTGTGACGCCTTTCCCATTCCATCGTATTTCCTGTATGGCAGTAATCTCGTGCTTGCGCTTTTCAAGTACATCTGTCATTGCGTAAACTGCACCTTTTCAAAAAAAAAGGGCGAACATTCCAGGTGCAGATTCGCAGATCATGGTCCTTAAAACATTTGTGGGTCGTCAACTTTTGAGGGATTTGTTGTTATTTTCTTTTTTTCGATAGTAGGCTGCTTTTTCTAGTGGAGGGTTACTAACCCTGCGCCCGAACCCAAGCTTTATACGTTCTTATGGGTGAATGCGCGGCACATTTTAGCTTCCAACCTTTAACGGGTGTTAAAGGAAGATACCCCAGATGACACCACGGGGAGGGCAGTGTCCACTTGAGATGAAAGAGGGACCAAGATAAATCCTGGACTTTGCATTTTAAAGCCGGCCAGCACCGTTTCTTGGTATCTTTCATCCCCCACGTCACCCAAGTCCACACACATCCAACCAATATGCTACTATCGTTTCGCTGGTGGTTTAATTCAGCTCATCAGGCATATTAGATGTGGTGCTAGACAAAGTCTGAGTTTGAAAACTTGTATAAACTTATTACAAATTTGCAGTTGTGAAGTATTTTTGAAGCCTTTTAATATCAAGTCAGCCTAGTGTCTCTGGTCTTCATAGTATCCTTCTTTAATACACACACATATATACAAATCGAAGGTTTTTTCCTTCATGAATTGTAATGTCTTGCAGTTCGTAAGCTTTTTGATAGATTGGTAAGACTTCTGCAACATTGTCTGTTTGTTGGAGAGGTCCCAGGTTCAAAGCTCAGCCGGGGCAGCCGGGCTCATTCTATGTATTTTTATTTAATTGTCTAGCATCACATCTAATATGTCTTGATGAGCTGAATTAAAACACCAACGAAACCTTCGTCGCATATTGGTTGGATGTATGTGGACTTCGCTAGATATCACTTTTTCAATACAAACTACTTAGGTCATGATAGCTCAATTAATACAATTGAATAAAACTCCCACAAATAAATGACCTTCGTCCTAATAAGACAGCAATTAAATAAAAAAATCTTATTGCGAGCGCCAAAAAATGATTAACTATATTTTATATTCATATGTATGTTTTTATTATTTCTAACATCTACCACAACGACAACCATCTTCAACGACATAACGTCCCACCTTGTAACAGGAAGTACATTCAAATAGTCTATGACCAGTGCGCCGCCTTCATCAAAGTGAAACATACATACATAAAATTGAAGAAAAAATCACCGTTTTAAAAATAATTTATTTACATTTCATCTTTGAAATGAAATGACGAAGAAAATAAATTGAAAATAAAGTGTGCCGATCGCTCGCGCTACAAAGAAGAAGAATTCACAGACATGTTGTCTTTGGCAAAAAATATTTATATGACAGCCGGTCGAAAATCAATTTGTAGTCACAGATATGTATGTAGATGTAAAACAGTTGTGCTCAATGCAATTTGTCAAATTTTCAAAATAATGACAAATAAGAAAGGGATATAGGTGGACGAGGCCGTCCATGTGATACCCAACACCCAACACTCATTTTTCGTCCATAAGCACATTAAGATTGAGACCAGAAGGGTCTTATTTATGGTATGTTGGAAAATATAACTTTATATTTATTGTAGTATTCTCAAAACTTGAGGAAGTGAAGCGAAATCTAACTGAAATGACTTCTATGCTAATACTGAGCCTACCTCTGTCCTATTGAAATCAAAGAAGTCTTGAAGAACACTCTCAGTTCTCTTGCCACCGAGGTGGAATGAAGGTCCAGGCTTGTCCTGTAGGCCTATTCTGCAACTTTTAACAACTATCGATATTGTTTAAATTTCTTTTGTTTTTTTTTTTTAACAACAATAAAACAAACAAATGAAATTGTTATAAACTAAACAATGGGTAAGGATGTTAAAAAGTTGCAGAATAGGCCCCCTGGTTTACAGGGGTCTGGCTTTGAACGCAGTTTTTCTTAATGATTCTACGTCCACCCTCGCACGGCTTCCCTACTTGTGTGACAAACACGGGACGGCTTCAAGTTTGGTCCCAATTGCAATGAAGACCAACAACGTAAACGATAGGAGTAGAAGGACAAGAAAGGAACAACTCTTTCATACCCAGTGAATTGATAAAATGCACCTTGCCCAAGATTGTATATGCCACAATGTGTCCTGACAACCCGTCATTTCCATTCGACCTCTCTTTACAAACTATGACCTTCGTAATTTTCTCAACCATGAAAATTGATTTTCTGTCCGCTTCATGCTTCCCATTCCGTCAGGAACTCGGGAAGCCGGTAAAAGTTACCGGGGCATCATCATAGCTGAATCCGCTCTCTACATACCATATACTCGAATACCCAAAATTAGAACAAATTTCGCTTCAGAGAGCTGTCCGGTGAGGCTCTGCTTCCCAGTTGCCCAACATCAGAAAGAATTCCAGAAAACTGACGATACACCTCACATCCCCACATACCAGTCGAAGGATGAGCCGTGCGACCGAACAGTCATGGTAGCGCTCTGTTCGAGGCTATTAGAAGGCTTCCTTCCTGCCATATTTGAAAGACCCGTTGATTAAAACAGGGAGTCCCCAAGGAGTTCCATTCGACCTCTCTTTACAACCTATGATCACCGTACTTTTCTCAACCATGAAAAATTGATTTTCTGTCCACTTCATGCTTCCCATTTCATCAGATCCTCGGGAAGCCGATAAAAGTTTCCGGGGCATCATCATAGCTGAAGCCGCTCTCTACATACCAGATGCTTGAATACCGAAAATTAGAACAAATTTCTCTTCAGATAGCTGTCCATTTCGTCAGATCCGGCGAATAATCGCAGCTTCAGCCGCTCCCTAATGTCACAGGACTATAAAATGATCTGACTCTTGATGTGAACAGATTGGCCGAAGGGGAGTGTAAAAGAGCACTCGCAGCCGTGCAGGTTCTACCACAATTTACGATGAGTGATGAGGCTCTGTTTCCCAGTTGCCCAACATCAGAAAGAATTCCGGAAAACTGACAGTACACCTCACATTCACACATACCAGTCGAAGGATGAGGCAGGACAAACCGTGCGACGAACAGTCATGGTGGCTCTCTGTTCGAGGCTATTATAAGGCTTCCTTCCAGCGATATTTGAAAGACCCGTTGAGTGAAACAGGGAGTCCCCAAGCCGGGGTGATATCTACGGAAGTTTTTAACTTCTCCCTTTCTGAAATTCCATATCCTTCACACCCTCCAGACAGATCTTGGTTTCGGATTTTATCGTTGATTACATACATATGTAATAGGTTAAATATCTATATCGCTGACTTACTGCAGTTCTTCCATATGAAAATATCCCCGTTATATCCATTGTTACACTCTTCACCAGCTTGATGGCTGAAATGAGACTCCCACTGAACATATTTCTTCGTGGTTTCCATCACTCTAACCACTAACTACAACCAGATAATAAGCGTAGCGTTCGATAGCATGTTTAAATCGTACGGGCAACCCACGGCTATTTGCGACAAGATCAGAAGTATGAAAATGGTCCTCAAGTCGCTGGTCGGCAGTATTCTGGTGCTGAAAAGAAACCTTATGCTTTGCGCCAATAGTATGGTATGATAATGTTAGCGCTGCGCTGTAGAAGAATATTCAAAACTGCCAGAATGCCACCCAGTGGACTGTAACTGCATGCCTCCTACTGTTATCAGTGGACAATCGCCAGATTTTACCGGTTCTCTAGCACAAGCTGTTATCGATGCATTACCTGATTGGGTGTTATCACAAGGAACGCAAACTAGTGGACAGGCTTCCCCACCAAGGTACTTCAAAAAAGATCTTTATGATCTAGAGAGGGTTCCAAAGGCACAAACGACCCAAGGGGTCATCTAATCTATAGAAGAAGATCCAAAGGGCCATCTACTCTACAGTAGACGACCAAAAGGGCACCTACTCTACAGTAGACGACCCCCATCTACTCTACAGTAGACGACCCAAGGGGCCATCTACTCTTTAGTAGACGACCCAAGAGGCCATCTACTCTTTAGTAGGCGACCAAAGGGGCCATCTACTCTTTAGTAGACGGGGCCATCTGCTCTACAGTAGACGACCCAAGGGGCCATCTACTCTACAGTAGACGACCCAAGGGGCCATCTACTCTACAGTAGACGACCCAAGGGGCCATCTACTCTACAGTAGACGACCCAAGGGGCCATCTACTCTACAGTAGACGACCCAAGGGGCCATCTACTCTACAGTAGACGACCCAAGGGGCCATCTACTCTACAGTAGACGACCCAAGGGGCCATCTACTCTACAGTAGACGACCCAAGGGGCCATCTACTCTACAGTAGACGACCCAAGGGGCCATCTACTCTACAGTAGACGACCCAAGGGGCCATCTACTCTACAGTAGACGACCCAAGGGGCCATCTACTCTACAGTAGACGACCCAAGGGGCCATCTACTCTACAGCAGACGACCCAAGGGGCCATCTACTCTACAGTAGACGACCCAAGGGGCCATCTACTCTACAGTAGACGACCCAAGGGGCCATCTACTCTACAGTAGACGACCCAAGGGGCCATCTACTCTACAGTAGACGACCCAAGGGGCCATCTACTCTACAGTAGACGACCCAAGGGGCCATCTACTCTACAGTAGACGACCCAAGGGGCCATCTACTCTACAGTAGACGACCCAAGGGACCATCTACTCTACAGTAGACGACACAAGGGGCCATCTACTCTAGAGTAGACGACACAAGGGGCCATCTACTCTACAGTAGACGACCCAAGGGGCCATCTACTCTACAGTAGACGACCCAAGGGGCCATCGACGACCCAAGAGGCCATCTACTCTACAGTAGACGACCCAAGGGGCCATCGACGACCCAAGAGGCCATGTACTCTACAGTAGACGACCCAAGGGGCCATCTACTCTGCAGTTTTTTTTTTTTTTTTTTTTTTTTTTTTTTTTTTAAGGGGCGTTATGATAGCGCGCTATCAGTAGTGGCCCTACACAGGAACAACCACTCCGGGACCGCTTGCGCATTACTTCGGAGTGGAGTTCATAGACTGGATTCATCAGCTTTCTTAATTGTATCTACTCCCCCATCCATTATATGTTGTGATTAGGGGTTCGACTGTAACGACTGTAACGACCCAAGGGGCCATCTACTGTACAGTAGACGACCCAAGGGGCCATCTACTCTATAGTAGACGACCCAAGGGGCCATCTACTCTACAGTAGACGACCCAAGGGGCCATCTACTCTACAGTAGACGACCCAAGGGGCCATCTACTCTACAGTAGACGACCCAAGGGGCCATCTACTCTACAGTAGACGACCCAAGGGGCCATCTACTCTACAGTAGACGACCCAAGGGGCCATCTACTCTACAGAAGACGACCCAAGGGGCCATCTACTCTGCAGTAGACGACCCAAGCGGCCATCTACTCTAAGTAGACGACACAAGGGGCCATCTACTCTAAAGTAGACGACCCAAGGAGCCATCTACTCTACAGTAGACGACCCAAGGGGCCATCTACTCTACAGTAGACGACCCAAGCGGCCATCTACTCTACAGTAGACGACCCAAGCGGCCATCTACTCCACAGTAGACGACCCAAGGGGCCATCTACTCTACAGTATACGGCCCAAAGGGTCATCTACTCTACAGTAGAGGGCCCAAAGGGTCATCAACTCTACAGTAGACGACCCAAGGGGCCACTTCCTCCTCATTATACCCTCAGCATTTATGCTAACTTTCATACGGGCAAAATGTGTCTCATCGAAATAATGGTTTTAGACCCCAAGTATGTTTGGACGAAATGTGTTTCAGACAATTTGGAGTCGATTGAGCAATGTCCGTCCGTCTGTCTGTCTGGAGAGCACGATAACTCTCGAACGGATGAACCAATTCGGTTCAAATTTTGGCTTTCGTAATATTTTGCCCAAACTTAGTTTAAGTTCGAAGATGGGCTATATCGGTCCACTCCTACCGGTACCTCCCACACAAAAGTTCGAAAATATTCAGAAAATTTGTGCGCACGATTACTCTTAAAGGGAGTAACCGATTCGGTCCATACTTTGCACAGCGTGAACTTTCTACTAGACTTAGATGAGGTTTCAATATCAATCGGCTCAATCCTTCGGGTACCTCCCACACAAAATTTCGGAGAAGTTCAGTTTAGGACCTGTTCTTGAATCGCTTCGTTTTTTGTTGCAGCAACTTGTATTCTCTTCCCCCCATACGAGAAAATAACCTGAAAGGTATAAAAAAACCCCTGTGACGCCGTGTGTAGTTGTTGAAGCTCAACATAACTCTCGAAAGGATCTGCCGATTCGGTCCATAATTTGGACTTCGTAATATTTTGTAAAAATAAATTCTTAGTTCAAAGATAAGGCCTTTCGGTCCTCTCCTTTAGGTACCTCCCCCACAAAAGTTCAAAAATGTTTTGAAAAATTGTTCGCACTATAGCTCTTGTAGGGAGTGACCGATATGGCCTATACTTTACACATCGTAATATATCTACCAGATATAGATCATGTCCGAATATGGACTGTATTTGTCCACTCCTTCGGGTACCTCCCACACAAAATTTCGGATGGGTTCACTTTAATACCTGCTCTCGAATCACTTTGATTTCTGTTGAAGCTACTTGCATTCGCTGCCTCAATTACGATGGTAAACGTTTTTTCAGGGGCAAGTCCATACTTCTTGAGCAAACATCCCGAAGGTTGATTTATATGGCAACAACTTCTATTCACCGCCTCCATACGACGGTACAAGTTTCATCAGGGGCAAGTCCATACTTCTTGAGAAAACAGCTCGAAAAGTGCAAAAAATCCCCATGGCACCATATGTAGTGGATGAAGCGCATCGCAACTCTCGAAGCTTTGAGCTTTTATCCTAGTCCATATTTTTGTCGGGAAATTCATGTGCCCAAAATTTTGAAATTCCCTAAATATATAGGTTTTTTCGAGAAAAAAGTATTTTAATTCACACAGGCTGAGGGTATATCAAACCGACTGATACTTTTTTACTTGTTTTTCTCCACACTTTACTCTATAATGGCCCTAACATTTCAAAACCTCGTCCAGTTGCCGTTCTTATGATACATATTCGTCTAGCCTGTGTCGATTGGATTTTGCGACTGCGTTATCTGAACCTGGAAACTTCCAAAACTCTTTTGTCATCTACGAATATGCTAAAGTATGAAAATGTTCAGAGGACTTTTAGAAGTAGTCACTGGATTAAGGTATTTAGCTGCCTTATTGTTTTTTACTTGTTCTTTTTTTTTAATGCTATATAATTACCACTTACTGTGGCATTTGCGTATCACAGCGGCCAACATGACGTATAAGCTAACTAGAAAATTGTACATTTTCATGGACACACACAGCCACACAAACACACAATATATGGCATTACATGTTGTTATAGCTCATGCTATTTGTAATTTGGTATAGTTTGTTCGGAAATAAATCAAATATCTGCCATGTAAATCTCTCTCGAAGCAAATGTAAAAACAGTGCATTAGGTTTTACAACGAACGGAACGAACTACAAAACAAAAATATTTATTTATATATTTTTCTATATTTTCAATTTTTGCTGTGAACTTTTTTGGGGGTGATAAGCAAATCCCAATCTCAGCAACAATAAAATATCAAACAAACAAAAAAATATAGCAGATATACATACATACATTCGAAAATGAAAGCCAAGTCCGCTTTTTTTTCTTTTCTAAACACGAAGTAGTCTACAACGTGTGGCGGCAGACTATGTGTTCTTTACTCCCCCGCAAACAAACCAAATAGAAACTAGACCACAACAACAGAAAAAAGCATCGGACCATTGAACGGAAATAAGAAAAATTACCTTAGAATTGTAAAAATTTTAAAATAATATTTATTTTTTATTTACAAAATTTTTGGCTTAACAAAGCAATGCCCCTAGCTAGGAGGGTAAGCCCAATACTTTGAAATGTCCGTGCAGTCCAAGAAACACATTTTGGCCAAAGCAACGAATGACTGGCTACTACGGCTATATTTGTGTGTAATATTTTTCAAATGTTTGGATTTGAGCCAAAATATATTGAAGTGAAGAAGATGAAGGGGAAAAAACGAAAACAAAACAATGAAAGGAAAAACACACGCGTTTCTTATAAACGTTTCATATATCGTCAAAACTATAAAATTAAGAACAAGTATATTGGGGATTTTGTTGGCTTAGGCGACCAATGTGGGCACTTTATCGATGGAAATGTGTAATTAGGATCAGAGGTTTTTCATCATTTCTCTGACTTGTGTATCCCACTATAAAAATAACCCAACAAGTGCTGATGTTGCTTAGTCAGGCTTCAACTACAATCGCATTAACATATCAAAATGTGCCTAATTGAAATACCCAGGTCTGTTTCAACATAATCCGTTTCAAACAATTTTCGAGTTGAACGAATCAGCCGATTTGGTATCCATTTTGCACCTCGAAATATCTTGTTCGAACTTAGACCAAGTTCGAGAACAAGCAATATCGGTCCACTGCTTCTGGTGCGTCTCCCACAAAATTAAAAAAAAAAAATTTGACAAATATGGTGCGATCGATAACTCTCAATGGGTGTAACCAATTTGATCCAAACTTTCCACATTACAATATTTCATCCAAAAATATATCCAATATGGACTATATTGGTCCCGCACAAAATTTCAATATTTTTCGCAAGAGGACCAGAAAAGCGTGGATTTTTTAAACAATTTTCAAACGCCATTCGAAGGATCAGTACGGTGGATTTTTTGGCTTTGTTTTTAAATTGCTTATTTAAACCATAGTAGCATCTGTTGGCCAATACAATACTTCTTCTTATTTAATAACTGATGTTGTTTGTTGTGTTTATGGCAGTGCCGAGGTAGACGAAGTCTTTAACTACCTCAAAATTATAGGTACCAACTTCCACAATTGGTCCGAGCTCTATGGGCGCTTTGCGCGTTGACAACATCAAGTTGGTATTTTCGCCGTTTACCGCCACACCCACTTTCGCAGATTCTCCTTTGACCTTCCTAAAGATATCAGTTACTTCTTTTACTGATAGTCCTATGATGTCTATGTCATCAGCATAAGCAAGTAACATGTGACTATTGGTGTAAATTGTGCCATTTCTTTTGACATTTGCATCTCGTATTACCTTTTCCAGCAAAATGTTGAATAGGTCACACGAAAGGCTGTCTCCTTGTCTGAAACCTCTTTTGGTACTGAACTGTTCGGAGAGGTTCTTTCCAATTTTAACTGTGGACCTAGTATCAGTTAAAGTCATCTTACAAGGCCGGATGAGCTTTGCGTGGATACCAAATTCAGACATTGCATGGAATACCTTTGATCGGAGGGGACTGTCGAAAGCTGCTTTATAATCGACAAAACGGTGATAGGTGTCGATCTGCATCTCTTGGGTCTTCTCACCGCAGGGTAAATATCTGTCAATGGTGGACTTAACAGGTCTAAAGCCACATTGGTATGGTCCAATTATTTCGTTGACCATTGGCTTTAGTCGTTTGCACAATATCCCTGACGCGTCGCCTCCGGTTTTAAACAGCTCGGCTGGTAAGCCATCGGCTCCTGCTGCTTTATTATTCTTCAGCCGGTTGATTGCTGTTTTTACCTTATCTTGGCTGGGTGGTATACATTCTATACCATCTTCTGGGATTGGATCTGTGATATCATCGTCTTCGCTACTATTGGATACCAGCCGATTGGAAAAATGTTCCTTCCATATCCTGAGCACGCTATCTGTATCTGTTACTAGATTACTTTACTGGTCTCTACAGGAGGAAGTGCCTGTACCAAAGCCATCTGTTTGATGTTTCACTCTTTGGTAGAGTTTTCAGACTTCATTCTGGCTCCTGTACATCTCGATATTTTCACACTCCCGCTTTTCCATTTCTCTCTTTTTCTTGCGAAAAGACGTTTCTCTTCTCTCCTTTTCTCCCGATATCTCTCTCGTGCACTACGCGTTGCTACTGATTCTAAAGTAGCTCTATATGCCGCATTTTCGGTAGCACCACGACACTCCTGGTCATACCATGAATTCCTTTGTGTAGGTCTCTGGAATCCAAGTATGGATTTTACAGCTGTTTACATGGAGGGGGCTATATTTTGCCATTACGTTGTTATGTTATCGGGACAAGGAGTGCTCTCCTTGAGCAATTGGGCTAGTTGAGTGGAATATGCTGTGGCTATCTGTTGTGTTTGCAGCCTATCGATGTCCAACTTCCGTGTTGTGTCTGTTCGTGCTTTATTTGCAACGTTTAGACGAGTACGTACCTTTGCTGCTAACTACCATGTTTTTTGCAGCTGCAAAGTCTATCAACCTTATACCATTGTCAGATGTTTCACTGTGGAGGTTCAAATTCCCGACTCTTGGGCCAAAGATATTCTCCTCCTTTTGGCATTAATATCGCCTAGAATGATTTTAATGTCATGGGCAGGGCAACGGTCATATGTTTTTTCTAAGCTCTCGTAAAATATATCTTTGGCCTGTTCGTCCTTTTCTTCAGTGGGAGCGTGAGCGCAAATAAAGCTGATGTTGAAGAATTTAGATTTTATTCGAATTGCAGCAAGTCTTTCATTCACTGGGGTTAAGCTGGATACCAGATGTTTTAGCCTCCGACTAACTACGAATCCGCAATCAAACTCATGCCTTACGTCATGGCAGCTATAATACAGTGCGTCACTTTAGGTGTTGTTGTGACTCCTTTCCCAATCCATCGTATTTCCTGTATGGCAGTAATGTCGGCCTTGTACTTTTCAAGTACGTCTGCCAATGCGAAGACTGCACCTTCTCTATAAAGAGTGCGAACATTCCAGGTGCAGATTCGCAGATCATGTTCCTTAATACGTTTGCGGGGTTCGTCAAATTTAGAGGGGTTTGTTTTTCTTTTCTTTCGTATTTTAATAGTAGGCTGTTTTTTCTAGGAGAGGGTTTCTAACCCGACGCCCAAACCCAAGTTTTTAACGTTCTTATGGGTGAACGCACGGCACATGTTAGCTAACTACATTTAACAGGTGTTAAAGGCAGTTCCCCAGGTGACACCACGGGGAGGTCAGTGGCCTCTTGAGATGAAAGAGGGAGAAAGATAAATCCTGGGCTTTGCCATGTTAAAACCGGTCAGGACCTATCTTCCATCCCCTACGAAGGTCCAGACACTTGGATTTTTTAAACAATTTTCAAAAGAAGACCAGAAACGTTAAGTTTCTAAAATAAATTTTAAACGTCATTCGAAGAAACAGAAACATTGATTTTTTTAAACAATTCTTAACCGCCATTCGTCACACCCAATATCTTGGTGTAGTTAATAGTCGGAATCAGGACATCATAGACTAATATGTTCAGGGGAAGTCTTATTTCAGTCGTCAAGGTGGTGAACAGTGTGGATTTAGTGGATTTAGCGCCGGATATTTTCATATTCCTCAAATGGAAGAACTGCACTAGGTCAGCTATGAAGACATTTATCCTATAACATACATATGTCATCCAGAAATAGAATAGGTTCGAATATGAACTATATCGGTTACACCCAATTTCAATACTTTTCGCAGGAGGACCAGAAGCGTGAATTTTTTAACATTTTTATACGCCATTCGAAGTATCCGAAGGTGGATTTTTTAAACGAATTTTATACTCCATTCAAAGGATCAGAAAGTGTCTATTTAAAAAAAAATTAAACTCCATTCGAAGGACCAAAAGCGTGGATTTTTTAAAACAATTTTTAAACACCATTCGAAGGACCAGAAACGTGGACTTGTTTAAACAATAGTGTGCGAAGAGTATTGCCTTTAGAATCTTTACTACTGGCGAAAAGAGGGATATTGGCATATACGATTCACCTCTGCCTGCATCGATGTCTGGCTTAAGTAGCAGGACCACCCTGCCAACTTTTCAGACTTCTGGTAAAATATGGGTGGCTAACGATAGATTGAAAACACTTGTTAAATACTCAACCCTCGGTTAAGCCAGTTGCTTAAGCAGTACCTTTGATATTCTGTATGGACCCAACGTTTTGGATGATTTCGCGTTTCGGATGACCTCTGCAACATGTTTTTGTTGTGATATCTCTTCGGCTGAGAGGGCTCTTACACGGGGTTGCACGCTTCTTTTCGCCCTATCACTCTTGGGGCGCTCTTTAAATTGCCGCTCAAAATAAGACGCACAACTTCTCGGATCTGCCACGTTCACACCATTGAAAACAACAACCGTTCTATCATCGTTCTTTTCCGGATTCGAGGGTGATTTAACCGTTGCCTCTTCGGCTGAGAGGGCACTTATACGGGGTAGCTTACTTCTATTTGTCCTATCACTTTTGGGGTTCTCTTTAAATTGCCTCTTAAAAAGTACGGCGGTCAGAGTTTGTGAAGTCGGGTAGTAAATAGTGGAATTCTGTAATTAATTTTTTTAGTTACACGGTGCGCCTTCATGGATAAGAAAAATCAAAAATAAAAAAATCGCCGGAGGTATTTTTAAATAAATCGCGGTCAAATTTCACACTTTTGAGTTTTTTTAGGTTGTCACGATTTTGCTTGGAAACCGCAAGTCCTATCGAAATGGGACTAAAGAAAATGCTGTAGAGAATTTCCACTGCTACATCATTTTCTTCAGTCACATTTCGATAGAACTTGCGGTAAGCACCCTTCATTTAAAGTTATTAAAGGTGCACCGTGGTTGCAGAGAAAAATCGCTAAAATTAAAATGCTTATAATTTCGGTAGTTAACGAACATTTTCGGTAAATGTAGCAGTCCTTATGTCCTACCGATAACAAGGGTTCCGTCAACTTTAATTAAAACTTTTTATTCATAATTTTGCGTTTTTATTTTACCGACTTTTGTCGGTAAAACAAAAAATGAGTTACAGAATTCCACTATTGTTTACGTAGATGATGATCGGAACATGGCCTGAGCCAAGGAAACTAACGGGTTGCCAGGAAACGCCTTTTATCAGACCGGGCGCCAGAATGGTGATGTCTGGCGAACAGTGTAATACTCCTCTTATTCTCGTAGGAACATCTTCATTCACCGTGCATAGTGTGGAGCTATTATTTTGCACTCCTCTGGTCATTGCCTACGACGGAATGTCAAAGCTCATGGTGAGCAATGAAGTCGTCTAGCAGCAAAAATGAACTAATGTCGGGCATATAACACACACACACATTATGTACATAACTCTGCCTTGGGGGTCCCCTATATATTTAATATATGGGTCATTAGAGTAATCCTCAACCGAGATATGTATGTACAATAGGATTATAACTTTAGTAATCGCAGTCGGTGCGGAAACATTTTTCACCGAATCGAACTAAAACACGCGTTTTCGTTATCAGGACAATATTCCGCTCATGGTACTGGCGTGGTATTTTTGTGGTTATAGTCCTAATGTACAAGTGTATAAGGAAGGTAAGTACTCCTCCGCCGCATCGTCTTTCATCTTTCCGCAAAATATTGTAACCATCGCAACGTTGCAAACTACATGTGACGGTGAACTTTGTTTCCTGGAGTGTGGCGCCTATTATGGTTCCTCCGTCTCATAAAGCTAACGATTTCGCTGACTTTGTTGGGGAGACCGTTGCAATTGAATTGAAGGAATGATGCAGTTTTCGGATCGCTGAACAACAAAATGTGGTGGTGGATGTCGTGACGACGACGATGATTCCTATGACGAAGTTTGAGACACGCTGAGAGATGTTCTGGTGCAACCAGTAGCAAGATAGCTCCTTTCGCAGTAGGCCTTAGACCGCAGCAGCCTTGGAAGTGGACCATACTTGCATTACATCTCACCGATGTTGACATATGGTGGATATGGCAAACGGAACAGATCCATGGCACGGGGCTCTTCTCTATCCCGGCACGGGCTGAAAGAGCTCATAGCACGCACCCACCCATTACCCACTACAGATCTCTCAAAGTTTTGAATTTTTTACAGGTTGTCCCCTACAGACTATTGTTTGAAGTCTATCTTTTTTAAGGGAAAGTCCATACTTCCTGAAAAAATTACTGAAAGCTGTAAAAACCTGTAGACACCAACAAATCTTGCACACCAGCGAGATAACTCTTAAAGTTAGTGCCTAATTTGGCCCAAACTAGTAATGTAGGGTACCCAAATAGGTTATGCTATCTCCACAATAACTAAATTAAACGTAAAAATCCACAATAACAAAAAAATCCAAGCCAAACACGCAAAAACTTTTACAAAATATGACTATGAACTAAATATATACGATGTTCTACGTACCTTTTTCGTTACAGCTGTTTACTTTTTTTTTTTTTTTTTGTTAATTGTGTTTGGATTTCGTTTTTGCAAAACATTTTTTTTTCTTGATTTGAGATATTTGCAATAGTTTTGTTTTCGGTTTCATTTGAATTTGAAATGCCTACAAATTGCAGACTTTCAAATGAATTTTACAATTTACTTTAACATTTTAATGATAGCCTTGCGAGTGAATGCAACAATGCATGTTTCGGTTTGTCCATTTATCCATACCGACCGTCCATTTGTCGTCCACCAATCGTTCATATTGTATGTACATCCATCCATCCACTTATTTTCGTATTTATTACAGTGCTTGAAACTTCCAACTCCAACGAATTACTAACCGCCAAATTACGACAAAATGAAAATGCTACAACAACGTATGGCGGTTGAAGAAGAAACACAAAAAAAAACCAAAAACCGAATTGAAAATTGTGGAAAAAACAATTCAGCTCTTATTTTAATAACTCAACTTAAGCATAATTAAAATAACAATTGCAATTCATACTCGAATTTTAAGAGCGTGTGTGTGTGGACAAACGAATTGCAATTGCAGCAGGTTTGGCCAATGTGAGGCACTCCTTATCCTAATATATGAGTATTTAGTCATGGATTGTCATGAAGTTGCCAACTTAACCAAACTGAAAGCAACTATAATAACCGGCCGAGATCATACATCCACGATACCACTATGTCAACAATCCGACGACGGTTATATGCACCGTATCGACTGAAGCCTGGAGTGGTCCCGGTACTAAAATCAAGCAAGGATGCTAGCAGACAGGTCGATTTCCCTCATGTCGCCACTATCGGAGATTTTATAGGCACTACTGTGCAATATTTTCGCCTAATCGGATGCTCAATTCGTAAATTATCTTGCTCATCAGTTGAAGTATTAGCTTGTCCCTGACAAAAACTTGTACCATAGTAAGAGGGCCCAGAGGCCAACCTGTTGCAAAACAAGTAAGAAAGTATTTTGTATCACGAGTTTGCTTTAATATCGGTAGGTACCGTAATTTGGAGCTATACCAAATCATTGATATATACCAAACATTTTTTGTAACCAAACTTCTTCATAAAGGACTCGAAATATTAAATTACGTTCAACTAAATTTGAAACAACTTTTTGAAAAAGTTTTAGAGTTATATTGTACAATAGTCATTTTAGTATGTGCCGGCAGGGTTTTGGAGCTTTCGGGCCATTATCTCAGGAAGTATTGACTTACTCCGGAAAAATTTGTACCGTTTTAAATGAGACCGCTAGAACAACATACTGAAAAAAGAATCAACACGATGCGAGAGGAACTTCAAAAAAACTTCACTTTTTTCGAATCTGTTTGGGAGGTACCCAAAGGAGTGGGCCGATATAGTCCATATTCCGACCTAATATATGACTGAATCAAATAATAATACGATATGCAATATCTGCACCAATCAGAAACTCCCTGCGAGAATTATCTTGCGGATTTTCCATTTTGGTTGCTGCCGCCAGGGTTTTTTGGAGCTTTTAGAGCAATATCTCAGGAAGTATGGATTTGCGCGAGGAAAAAATTGTACCGTTATAAAGGGAGCCGCAAAGACAACTTACTGAAAAAAAAATTAAACGAGCCGAGAGGAGCTCTTAAACTTCACATTAACCGAGTTTTGGTGGGAGGTACCTTAAAGAGTGGACCGATACAATCCATATTCCAACATGATACATGACTGGATGAAATAATACGATGTGCAAAGCCTGCACCAATCAGAAACTCCCTGCGAGAATACTTACTTACTTAGCTGGCCCATTACAGAACATTTGTTACATAAACCGAACTAAGAAAAGATCTACAATTCTCTCTGCTTCGTGCTTCGCTTTTTGGAATACCGCGCCTTGTCATCTCTTTATCCACTTGTTTGCGCCATCTATTCTTTGGCCTGCCAATTCTGCGAGCACCGCCATGTGGCTTGAATTTATGCGCCTTTTTAGCGGGTTCATCATTGCTCATTCTTATTATATGGCCTAGCCAACGCAATCGCTGCATCTCGATACGTTTAACTATATTGATGTCGTTGTATAGCAGATACAGCTCGTGGTTCATACGACGTCGATATTCACCGTCAACGCAGATCGGTCGTTATTCCTGACACTATCTTGTAGGCGAAAGGAAGAAGACTTATGCCCATATAATTGGAGCATAAAGTCTTATCTCCTTTCTTATGGACGGGACACAGGATGCTCAGGTTCAAATCGTCGGGCATAAAGTCTTATCTCCTTTCTTATGGACGGGACACAGGATGCTCAGGTTCCAATCGTCGGGTACGCGTTCTTTCTGCCAGATGGAGCTAACTAGCTGATGCATACACCTTATCAGCGTGTCGCTTCCGGTTTTAAACAGCTCGGCTGGTAGACCATCAGCTCCTGCTGCCTTATTATACTTCAGCCAGTTTATTGCTGTCTTTACCTCATCTTGGCCGGGTGGTATACATTCAATACCTTCTTCTGGGATTGGATCTGTGGTATCTTCGTCGACTTCGCTACTATTGGATAGCATCAGTTTGGAAAAATGCTCTTTCCATATCCTTAGCACACTATCTGTATCAGTTACGAGATTACCTTGCTGGTCTCTACAGGAGGATGTGCCACTTCCAAACACATCAGTTTGATGTTTCACTTTTTGGTAGAATTTTCGGACTTCATTATGTCTCCTGTACATCTCGATTTGTTCAAACTTCCGCTTTTGCATCTCTCTCTCTTTTTCCTGCGGAAAAGACGTTTCTCCTCTCTCCTTTTCTCCCGATACCTCTCTCGTGCCCTACATGCCGCATTTTTCTCTTCGGTAGCAGCACGACACTCCTGGTCATACCATAGATTCCTTGGTGGAGGTCTCTGGTATCCAAGTACTGATTTTGCGGCAGTTTGCATGAAGTGGACAATGTTTTGCCATTGTCCTGATATGTTATCGGGACGAGGAGTGCTTTGATAAAGCAGCTGGCAGGTGAGTGAAATATTCTGTGGCTATCTGTTGTGATTGCAGCTTACCGATGTCCAACTTCCGTGTTGTGTCTGTTCGCACTTTGTTTGCTACGTTTAATCTGGTAGTGGTCCGTGTCTATGTTTGCACTTCGGAACGATCGTACATCCAACACGCTTGATGCATGTCTTCCATCTATCACAACGTGATCAATTTGATTTCTTGTTCTTTGATCTAGAGACAGCCAGGTGCCCTTATGAATATCTGGTACTGCTAACTACCATGTTTCTTGCAGCTGCAAAGTCTATCAGCCTCATACCATTGTAAGATGTTTCACTGTGGATACTGAATTTCCCTACTGTTGGGCCAAAGATATTATCCTTTCCAATTATGGCATTATAATCGCTTAGTATTATTTTAATGTCATGGGCAGGGCAAAGGATCCTAAGTTTCTTCTAAGCGCTCGTAAAATATATCTTTGGTCTGTTCGTCCTTGTCTTCAGTGGGAGCATGAGCGCTTTTAATCGAATTGCAGCGAGTGTTTCATTCACTGGGGTGAAGCTGGAGACCAGATGTTTTAACCTCCGACCAACTACAAATCCGCAACCAAACTCATGCTTTATGTCATGGCAGCTATAATACAGTGCGTCCCCTTTAGGTGTTGTTGTAACGCTTTTCCCGTTCCATCGTATTTCCTGTATGGCAGTAATGTCGGCCTTGTACTTTTCAAGTACATCTGCCAATGCGTAAACTGCACCTTCTCTATAAAGAGTGCGAACATTCCAGTTGCAGATTCGCAAATAATGGTCCTTAAAACGTTTGCGGGGTTCGTCAACTTTTGAGGGATTTGTTTTTATTTTCTTTCGTTTTTTCATAGTAGGCTGTTTTTCTAGGGGTTACTAACCCGACGCCCAAACCCAAGTTTTTCACGTTCTGCGGCACATGTTAGCTCACTACCTTTAGCGGGTGTCAAAGGCACTTCCCCAGGTAACACCACGGGGAGGTCAGTGTCCACTTAAGATGAAAGAGGGACCAAGATAAATCCTGGGCTTTGCAATGTTAAAGCCGGTCAGGACCGTTCCTTGGTATCTTCCATCCGTTACGGCACCCTGCGAGAATTATCTTGCGGAATTGTCATTTTTGTTGATGCCGTCAGGGTTTCTTGGAGCTTTTAGGCCAATATCTCGGGAAGTATCGACTAAGACCGTATACGCCTAAGACCGCGGTCTGAAGGTCATAACGCGCAAATTATTTTTGGGCCTTACGACCTTTGGGCGTTATGTCAGGTCGCCGTAGCACAACCGTATCTAGCATTTTTAGTCATTATAAGAGCATTAGGTGCATTTTTTAACCAATCACCTGTTCTTTGGCGTATTGAGTACTCTATGGACCGGAAGTATCAAATTAATTGGTAAAGCTCCACATTTATTCGTGAAGTCCATAGTTGTCAAGATATGAACAGTGAATGCATACTTCCTGAAAAGGCCACTAAATTTTAAAAACTAAAATAATTTGTTGGGCAAGAAGGATTTTGGCCGGCATTCGATCAGTCCATAGTTGAAAGTCTCAATTTCTATTCGAAAACTTGTGGTTGTAGTGTTTAACATTGACGAAACGTAATGACGATTAACAATGAAGATGTATTTAAAAGTCATAAAATTAGCAGAAAACTCTTGATTTAAAATCAAAATATATTATAGAGTTCAGTAGTGCGATTCTGTAACTTTTTTTAATAACGAACCGACATCGGTAGTTAACAAAAATATTCGGTTGAGTTAACGAATGTGCTATTCTGTAACTTTATGTTACCGATTGTAGAAATAGTTAACTCATACCGACGAATATCAATGTAAAGAAAAATGTCAATTATAATATTTTAATATTAATTAAAATATATTTTGAAGCTGAAAACATTATTTCGTCGCGAATACAAAATATAAAGCGTTCAAGAAGGAAACAATTCAGATTTTTGAAGGAATGTGTCTCAAATGTGTGTCTTTTGGATGACTATGGGTTAGGCCGGGGCGATTTGAAAACCTTAATGAGCCCTTCGCGTTTCTGATTCCTGGGATTGAACTAAGCAAAAAAGTCCACTGGACCATATATCTACCGTGAAAATCGAGCCTCCCGATTTTGACTTTAAGTTTTTTATTGAGGTTTTTTAGATATTTTGGCATATAACAGCCAAACCATTGAGATTTTCGATTCAACACAAAGACAAAAATTGTAGCCAAGACAGTAATTGAAAACTCTCTAATACATCGCAAAAGCATTGGGAAGCTCCTTCAGGCAGTTTTGGCCTTGAGAAGGTGCAAACTTTACGAAAAATGTCGATAAATGACACTGGGCTACAAAAGTTGACCAGAAAAATATTCAAGTGTTCTGATGAAAAATTTTATCGTGTTGGGATTCATGGACAACGACAATGCCTTTAGTTCGTTGGGATAACTTCGTTTTATTTTTTTATGACTGTAAAAGTAGTGACAGTCTGGGTTTCTTACATTTTCAAATTTAAACGGACATATCTTCTTTTTTTACAACGGATTTCTAGTGATCCTTCTTCCTTTTTAAGGGGTGATTAATATCTTTAAAACAAGTTATTATTTGTTTAAATCGGTTAACAAATGGCTAAGTTATAGTGGTTTAAGTCTGAAAACCCCCTCAAAAAAACTATAACTGAATTTCTCATAATTTTGAAAATAATTATTGAACAAAACAAAAAATCATTATATTTTTGAAAATTATGAGAAATTCAGTTATAGTTTTTTTTGTGGGGGTTTTCAGACTTAAACCACTATAATTTAGCCATTTGTTAACCGATTTAAACAAATAATAACTTGTTTTAAAGATATTATTCACCCCTTTAAAAGGATCACTAGAAATCCGTTGTGAAAAAAAGAAGATATGTCCGTTTAAATTTGAAAATGTAAGAAACCCAGACTGTCACTACTTTTACCGTCATAAAAAAATAAAACGAAGTTATCCCAACGAACTAAAGGCATTGTCATTGTCCATGGATCCCAACACGATATAATTTTGCATCAGAACACTTGAATATTTTTCGGGTCAAATTTTATAGCACAATGTCATTTATCGACATTTTCCGAAAAGTTTGCACCTTCTCAAGGCCAAAACTGCCAGAGGGAGCGTTCCAATGCTTTTGCGATGTATTAGAGAGTTTTCAATTACTGTCTTGGCTACAATTTTTTTCTTTGTGCTGAACCGAAAATCTCAATGGTTTGGCTGTTATATGCCAAAATATCTAAAAAACGTCAATAAAAAACTTAAAGTCAAAATCGGGAGGCTCGATTTTCACGGTAGATATATGGTCCAGTGGACTTTTTTGCTCAGATCAATTCCAGGAATCAGAAACGCGAAGGGCTCATTAAGGTTTTTTTCCTTCCACATAAATCGCCCCACCCTACTATGGGTGCCAGTAAAGAAGCATTTCTTAAGATGTTTTTATTGTGTATGTGATTTAAAAGTAATAAAAGTGATAAAACCATCATTAATCTTTTTTAAAAGCGCAGGTGTATTTTTTTAATTAAACGTTGGGATCATATTTTGGGTTGTGGCGCTCTGTATGGAAATTCAGAACAGTGCACTGTGGTTTAGCTTGTATGGGAGAGAGCGACAAAAATATTTCTAATCAAGATATCGATTTGAAATTTTCACCGTAAACTCGTAGTGACTAGAAGATAATTTTCCCCAAAAATCGTCAGAATTGGTCCACTCCTAGGTATAGACCCCCCATAACGGTACTTCCTGTTTTGTATTAATTTCAAGATTTTGGCTATATTTTCGAAGTGAATTCGCTGTAATTGAACATTTTGTGTTCTTTGGTGATATCAAACATCTTGCGTATGTCTATGGTCTATAGAAGTCCATGTTTTGGTATATCCCCCATATAGACGTACCGACCGTTTTTTTATAATTTAACGATCTTGGACATATTTTCCAACTGATTGTGCTGCAATTTGACATTTCGAGTTTGTAATCTGTATCATACATTCTTGTCAAAATTCATCAATATATGTCCACATTTTGGTATAGTCGTATATCATGTTAACCCCCGATATTTTGCATATTAAAGTATTTGGCCTAAATTTCCTACAAAAACGTTTGTAAAAATCATGACATTTTATGAATTTTATTCTTGACAAAGATTAACTGGTAACAAGTATCAACAAAATGAGGCACAGAATATTCTTACTAGATGGGTAAACATATGGACCAAGGGCTACCAAATTATATTAGATGTAAACAGGATATCTCGATTAGGAGAGTTACCCGATAGACTAAAAATGTACCAGGATATATAAACAGTAAACAAGAGCACGCATGTGGTCCTACTTGCCAATTTAACCATTCTACGTTGTTTAATTTTTTTGTGTGGAGCTTAAATCTACGGCAGGCAAGCCAATCTGCATGATGTTTATTATAATTTTTTTGTTCTCTTGTTCTGTATCCAAATTTTGTTAAAATTCCTTTGCAGAGATAGTGTATACGATCTGACATCTTAGAGAAATCATATCCCGCAACATCCACCTGAAGGTTTGCCATAATTTCTTCGAATACCGTCTGTCCCATGCTGGCAATGACAAAGTTTTTTGTCATACTGTAATCCTAAAAACATCATTTTTTATAAAATAAGATCGAAACAAAATGCAAAACAATAACACCGATTGCTTGAAAACACCCAAAAACCCTATAATAAACATTCACAAAACTCCGAGTATACTCAGTATAATGAAAACTGAATACCGCTCGGCAACTTTCGGCAGACGAGATAATTTTTTCCTAATTCTGGACACTTCCACGAACATTTAAATAAAAATAACGTGAGGATCCGCGAGGATCCAAGGTACTAAAAGTCTATTTCTTTTCACAATATTAAATAAAAAACACTTACAAAAATACATTTCAAAAAAGATAAATTTTACTACAAAATAAAGACACAATTTTATGATGTTATCAATTAAAAATAATAAAAATACCATCAACTTTAACTTCCATTTCTTTTACAGTAATTTTACACATTACGTTTTTGTGATAGCACTAGCAACTTGTCACTACGTTAAAGGAAATTTCAATATCTCGATTTCTTCAAATGGAAATGCTCACTTCAGTGGCTCTGCTTTAGCTAGTATCGTTAGAAGTTGTAAAAAGAAAGCCGGAATACTAAAATTTGATGTGTCTACGATAGATTTGAATAGTTACAATCATAATTTGTAGACATCGATTTTTGTATTTTTGTCGCTGGCTTGGACCACAGTGCAGTGTAAAAAGAGCTAGTTTCGCCATATGATGATTGAGCTTTGATATTTGACATGACGTAAGCCCCTTCATTGATCGTGGATCCACGATATCATCATTTGAGTTTATATATTCACATATTCAATTCACGCACACATTAAATGAAATTTCTCATAGCGGAGAGTATGAAAAGTTCGAAAATCCACTTTTAGCATTCCGATTGTTAGTGATGCTGAGTTATAGTAATACTATTCACGTGTTGGCCTCAATGCTAAATTAAAGCCAACGAAAGCCTCTTAGAAAGATAGTGTTAAAGACATACATAGGTCTTATATAGCAGTACCACACTTGAATTCTTTTGAAGCACTAGTTAACGTTTTTCCTCTTTAATAAGTAAAACAAAGGTTAGCGCAGTCTTCATACGTAGGGTAGCATGGGAAAGCTTCGCCACTGTTGCGCCTTCGCCAGCGCCGATTTAATTGATGCTACATAAAGGTGGTCCAAGAGAAAGTTATGAGTTAATTGAAGATCTACAAGTTCTCTTTGATGATCTTTACGCAGCTTCAATAAAATCGGCGCTGTCGAAAGCACAACAGTGTCGAAGCTGCCCTATGTTATTCTACACAGTCAACACTTATGTAAATGCCTTAAGAAGATTTTTCTCAATAGGGCGGAATTTACCTTGTGTGCCCTCATTATTATCTTCATATATGTTCATATAAAAACGCTGTTGTTTAAAGAAATCATCAAAATACAGCAATAATGTACTGTCGTTAAGACTTAACAACTACTTTTTTTGGTTGTTAACTTAACAATAATTTTCGGTAATTAACGACAAAACTTACCGACAAAAATCGTTAAAACTTGTTACAGAATAGCAGTTACCGAAAATTATCGTTAACTACCGACATTCGTCGTGATTTCTGTCGTTAAAGAGTTACAGAATCACACTACAGGACAAAAAGATTTATTTTTCTTTTCTTTATATCAAGTGTTGAGGGTAGATTTCTGCTCAAAATATTTATGGTGACCTCTTCCGCAAACGTTGCACTAGCATCCACCCGAATAGCTTAAGACTTGTAGGGAATGTTGAATCCTTAAAAATAAGGTTGTTCACCTGTGGTGCTGTGGTTGTTCGTTTGTTTTTTTCCTCTGAACATTCACTTATTTGGTAGGCTGCTTTAAATATTGTTTTAATTAACTTCTTTCATTGTTTTAGTATGCGTGTGTGTGTCGCTTATGCACTTACAATTTATAATAAATATACATCCCCACACACACACATATACAAATAAATAACAATTAAACACAAAAATACATTTAATTGAGGTTTATTCCACAATTTGTATATGATATATGGTGGCCGTTATGTGCATGTATGTGTGTTTGTGAACAATTGTTTGGTCCCAGCCAGCAATTGGGAGTGAGTAAGTCACTTCCTCTATCAAAAGTAATCGCTTTCTGAACTTCTATTCTAGAAAATAGCGATCCTTTATCATTTTACAATAACAATTGCATTGCTGTCCCTTTTTTAACTTCTTGAATAACTACCTAGTGTCAGAAAAGGAGATCGAAATTCTATTATTGCTTTTTTACACTAACAATGCTACTACTTACGACTATCGCATGGGCAGACACTTTCTCTGGTCAATGTAGACACTTCGATTCTTTACGTTCATTTGAGGCGTGTACAACCTTAAACTAATATAAGACTTTAGCCTATCTGGTGTTTATAAGGTACGGTGGTGCAGTGGTAAGCATGTTCGCTTTGCATTCTTAAGGTCAGGGGTTTGATTCCCAGGCCATTTTTAAAAGTACAAAAATTAATGAAGATGGCAATTTCATCTAAGGATAGTGTTCTTTAAAAACGTATGTAATTTGAAACATTAATTAGAATAGTAAAAAATAAAAATTAAAAGAATAACAACAGATAAAATTAAAAACGAAAAAAAATGTTTTTTTTTTCGTCACAACCAATTTTATCGCTAAAAGTACTTCAAGGAAGTCTCGAAAGCGGCATTCACAAGTAGTGTCGTGGACGTGGTTCATTTCTTCCCGAACGGTGTGCCTACTTCAATTAGAATGCGAGATCGCGGATGTGTATTTCTATCGCCTGGGAGTGACTGCTTCGGGTAATGGGCGATAATAAATGCTTGCTGGGGTTGCCTGTATTGTAAAAACTTACAATTATCAACATGAACACCGAGAGAGCAAGAGAAAGAGCCCATCTAGTAAACCAAAATAAAACATTTGTTGTATGCAATTCTATATATAATTTCTACAACAACAAAAAAACTATAATGGATTTATAACAAAAAATAACAACAACAAAAATTAAATAATTATTTTCGTGGTAAATAAATGTAAAACAATTGTAATGGCCATATTCGTTTGTTCAGTCGTCAGTTGGCGTCATATGTGAGTGAATGTGTCGATGTTTGTTAAGTTGGTAATTTGAATTGGTTCAATCATTAAATATACGTACATGCATCTGTATACATATATGTACATACATATGTGCATGGTGTTTTGTTCGAAAAGTATGTGCCCCGGCATTCATCATATTTTACACGCAAAGTCATAGACAGCGAGTGTGGCAAGCTCGAATCATTGCTACCGCGAAATTCGGTTGTAATATTTCACTTCAATATGCAACAGTTTGGACATAATGGTCGTTTATGCCAAAATCAGTTAGTCAATTCCCAGAAGCCTTCGCTGAAGGAATAAATGATAATAATTTTCGGACCAAAATATCTTTACATCCCTACCACTTGGTGTTACAATCGTAGGAAGTACCCATCGTTCTAAATTATCGATGAGTAATTAGCAAACCCCCTTTAAAGTTGACGATCCACGTAAACGTTTTATGGGCCATGACCTGCAAAGCTGCACCTGGAATGTTTGAAAGTACAAGGCCAATATTACTGCCATACAAAAACACCTAAAGGTTGTAACATGACAAAACGATCATGTACATAAAACCACCAACATCAACGTCCCACTACCCAACAACATTACAACCTGTCAACCAAGCATTTCTTTAGGAGGAGTGATTTACAGTGCAATCGATGGAATAACAATTGCGGAGTAATTATCAATCGCACACAAGTATTCCAGTTTGTTGTGGGAATGGCAGGCTTGCTACTGCAGGGAGCTAGCCACCCGGACTTGAGTACGATTGAGTGTTCGTAGTCCGCCAACTGACACGGGAGTGTACAAGTTGTTGGGAAGTACTTTTGTGAGCTACCCCTTTGTGCGGTGGCTAATACATTCATTCCACCTTCGGGTGTTGTTCCACTTCACCTTCGGGTGTTGTTCGACTCCACCTTCAAGCGTTGTTCCACTCTACCTTCGGGTGTTGTTCCACTCCACCTTCGGATGTTGTTAAACTCCACCTTCGGATTATGTTCCACTCCACCTTCGGGTGTTGTTCCACTCCACTTTCGGGTGTTTTTTCACTTCATCTTCTGGTGTTGTTCCACTCCACTTTCGGGTGTTGTTCCATTCCACCTTCGGGTGACGTTCCATTCCACCTTCGGGTGATGTTCCACTCCACCTTCATGTGTTGTTCCTCTTCACCTTCGGGTATTGTTCTACTCCACCTTCGAGTGCCGAGCAAGCAACACGAACACCGAATCACCGAGTGGCCGAACACCTACGACACGAAGCGCCGAACGACCCCACTACGAGCCCCGAATCGCCGAGTGACCGAGCAACCGCAACACGGACGCCGGAGCGCCGAGTGGCCGAACCATCTCAACACGCACACTGAATCGCCGACTGCCCAAATACACACAGCACGAGCATTTCGTATATATTGAACCAAACAGCGAAGCATAGTATTTTCGATCATACTAAACAACAAATGATCGACTTCCCGATAATCTTCAAATCGTTTACTACCGAACAGCGAACAACCGAGTTCCCGATCATCATCAAATCGTTTACTAGCCAGCACCGAAACACCGGGCCGATCGTTATTAAATCGCCTACTACTGAACAGCGAATCATCCAGTTCCAGAGCATCAACGCCTCCGAAAGCCAAGTCATCGAGTTGCCGGCCATTCAGACATCATCAGTCACGCCTCTGGTACGAAGCTTCCAGCCACCAATACTCAATAAACTTTCGATATAACCCCCCAGGAAAGGGAGATTGATCGTCTTTCATTCGGTAAGGTTTAGTGGGCCCTTATAGCGACCCTGGACACGACTGAGTCTACCCCAACCTACGACAAAACCACGTTACAAGGTGACACACTTTATTATACTGCCATGACATAAAGCATGAATTTAGCTGCGGATTTCTTGTTGGTCGAAGTTAAGAACATCTGGTACCCAGCTTCACCCAAGTGAGTGAAATGCGGACACGACGGAGTCTACCCCAACCTACGACAAAACCACGTTACAAGGTGACGCACTTCTTATAGCTGCCATGAAATAAAGCATGAATTTAGCTGCGGATTTCTTATTGGTCGTAGGTAAGAAAATATGGTCTCCAGCTTCACCCCAGTGATTGAAATGCTGGCTGCAATACGGATAGAAGCAAAATTATTCAACATTAGCTTTATTTGTGGTCATTCTCCCACTGAAGGTAAGGACGAATAGACCAATCGTATATTTTAAGAGCGCTTAGAAAAAAATATGACCGTTATCCTGCACATGACAGTCCAAAATTTTAAAGGAGAATTTCGTTGCCCCACATCTGATAATGGAATGGTCTCGATGGTCTCCAGCTTCACCCCAGTGATTGAAATGCTGGCTGCAATACGGATAGAAGCAAAATTATTCAACATTAGCTTTATTTGTGGTCATTCTCCCACTGAAGGTAAGGACGAATAGACCAATCGTATATTTTACGAGCGCTTAGAAAAAAATATGACCGTTATCCTGCACATGACAGTCCAAAATTTTAAAGGAGAATTTCGTTGCCCCACATCTGATAATGGAATGGTCTCGATGGACTTCGTAGAGGCAAACAACGCAGTACCAGATGTAAGCATCTCGACATTCATAAGGGCACCTGGCTCTCTCCAAGCAAAAACCAATAAATCAAATTGATCATATTGTTATAGATGGAAGACTTCACCGAGCGTGTTGGATAAACGATCGTTCTGAGAAGCTAACATAGAGTCGGACAACCAACTTGTTGCAGCAAGGGTACGTACCCGATAAAATGTAGTAAATAGAGTGCATATTCCACTCAACTAGCACAATTGCCTAATCAAATCACTCATCGTCGCGATAACTTGTCAGCACAGTGACAAAGTATTGTCCACTCCAAGCAAACAGCCGCAAAATCCATACTTTCATACCACAGAGCTCCACCAAGGAACCCATGATATGACCATGAGTATAGTGCTGCTACAATTTGTAGCAACCACGAGAGAGGTATCGGGAGAAAAGCAGAGAGGAGAAACGTATTTCCGCAGGAAAAGAGAGCAAAGGAAAAGAGGGATGGTAAAAAATTGGGATGTACAGGAACCATAATGAAGTCCGAAAATTCTACTAAAGGTACGAGTACCCGATGATTTTAATCTGAGCACAAGAAAGGAGATACGAATGTACGCTCTAACAACAGGGACATAAGTCTTCTCGCAATTGCCCACAAGATAGGGTCAGAGATATTTTAGACATGGCACCACCATTGACCAGATATTTCCACTGCGGCAAATCCTGGAGATACATACGTTCAAATGTATTCCAAGCCATGCCTGAATTTAGTATTGCCACAAAGCTCATTCGTCTTTGTTAGATGAATCTAACTCATACTCGGTCATCAGTAAAAAAGAAAGAACATCTCCGAAAAGTTCAGTAAGAAAAGAGGTTTCAGACAAACAGACAGCTTGCCTTTCGTGTGATCTTTTTAACATCCTGTTGGGATAGGTTATAAAATATGCAAACTTCAAAAGAATTCGTACAATATATGTACACCAATAGCTACATGTTACTGTTGTTTTTGTTGTTGTTGTAGCAGCCTGAAACCTACGCAAAAACATAGGTCTGATGCTAGGTTGGCAGCCGCTGTCCGAAACCTTATGGTACGAAACTGCTGCCGTGGGATTGGCCACATGTTACTTGCTTATGATGACGATATTGATATCATCGAGAATCTGCTAAAGTGGATCCTCAAATGAGACCAAGTTGATGGTATCGACGCGGAATGCTTCCCTAGAACTCGTACGACGGCAGTTGGTTTATATAATTTTGAGGTTGTTAAGGACTTTGTCTACCTAGGCATCGCCGTAAACACAACAAACAACATCAGATGTGAGCAATGGTGTTGGCCAACAGATGCTACTTCGGCTTAAGTAGCTAGGGGCTGGATTCTTGTTCTATGAAAATTTGAAATGAAAAATATTTCCTTTATAATTTATTTCATTTGATAGTTTTTCCCTTATAAAAGTTTTCATTTCACATTTTGATAGAAACAGAATTGAGCCCCAGTTAAAAAAAAACACATCTCGTCAAACAAAAATAACACTTTAAGAAGTAAAAAGTCGTTAGGTTTGACCCGGCCTTTTACATCCCCCACCATATAAGGCAGCATTTTGCCCGTATGAAAGTGTATATACCCTCGTTAACATTCTGACTGCTAAAAGACGCATCTTCCCCAAATTTCAACAACAGACGGACGGACATACATAGATCAGAAGTTTACCCTGGCCAAGAATATATAGAAATTTCAGAATGAAATCGGACACTTTTTAAGATGAGGTTTTTGATTAAGAAAAATTATTCGAAAGATCTACGGGCTAATATGCGTTAGCCGTGAATATCGATGTCGTATGAACATCGAGCTGTATCAGCTATACAATGACATCAGTATAGTTGAACGTAGCGAGATGCAACGATTGCGTTTGCTAAGCCATGTCTTGAGAATGTGCGATAATGAACCCGCTAAAAAGTCGTTAAAATACGGGCCCCATTTAGGTACACGCATAACTGGAAGGCCAAGGCTTCGATGGGGTAAACAACTGGAAGGAGAAATTGAAATGCGCGGCATTCCAAATTGAAGAAATAAAGCAACAAATTGAGAATAATGGAAATCTTTTCTTTGTTCGGCTTATGCGAAAATATCCTGTAGAGGTCCAATTAAGTTAATAAGTAGGTAATCACCATTCTTCGATATTAGGAAGATCTTCTAAACCTTAGAAGAGGTTAATTTTTGTATTTTGAATTACATATCAAAGTTGGCCGATTGTAGCTCACAATGCACGCGTCCCATTTGGATAATATCCTTTTATTTACAATGTATCCTCATCAACTTAATTCTCGAATAAATTGCAACCGAACAAAAGATAATAAAACAAAATTTTATTAATTAATTACACATAAATACTGGTTGTGGTGGTTTTGGTTGGATTGTTGGTCGGTCGGTTGGTTTGGCTGCTGTTGGTTGGTTGATTCAAACGAGGACGGATGGACGAACTACAACAACCAATACAATAAAGTACTGCATTGTGTAATAATCCTTGGGCCTCATAATACTTTATCACAGAAAAATCATATATTCGAGTAAATTGTTGCTGTTGGTGATGGATAGTTGTTGTTGGTGGTAGTGGTTTGCTGCTTCTGCAGCTACAGATACATATGTTTGTTATGAATGATGTGATGTGTGGCTGAGACTGACTTGCAATGCCTGTGGTAATACAGCATGGGTGGGAGTAGTGAGTGTTTGGTAATTGAAATTCTCTTCAATTTTAACATTTTTATAAATTGTATTTCAATTGTTGTAAATAATAATGTGATGAATGTCCTCCATATGTATGCAAGTAAGCGCATGTTTTTGTGTGTAAAGAGACTGCACATCTATCACTGTGTGTGTGTGTGTATTAGTGGTTTCAGCCTGTCTATGGCTACCATGGTTTTGCTTTCATTTTCAATGGTTAAATAATATTTAATTTTTATTGCAATTCGTTTGTGGTGCTTCTTTTTCGTTCATTTGCTAAAGTGTGTATTTGTGTGTTGTTCTAGTGAACAAGAATATTATGACAACTTTTAATGAACTGACAATTAATGTTGAAATGTTTATTATAATTGTCATAATGTGGTCCCGTTTCAATGAAAAATCGTATTAAAAATGAAATGAAATACTGTTGTCCGTTGAATAAAAATTAATTATTCAATAAATATGTCGAAAAGTAGAACAGATAATTATGATGTCACAGTGGAAAAACATGCCCAATGCAACATTTTAAAAGAGGATTTGAGAAGTTATTTAATATGTCGCTCATTTGCTCAAACAGTATCACAACTCAAAGAAATCGATTTCGCAAAAAACTCACTAAGTTGACTATTTAATTTTTACTACCCAAATTAAAAAGATTTTTACAAAAAAAAAAAATAAATAAATAAATAAAATAATATAAATAAATAAACTAAAATAACTGCAAAACATACAATTCCACGCTCTAGGTTAAGGGGTGACCTAGTTAATTTAAGAAAATCGAACAAATTTTATTGACCTTTTCTAAAGTATAAGTAGCATAAAATGTGTTGTAAAATTTTAATTTAATTGTTAAGTTAATTTGGTTTTACATCTGTTGGTCACCCCTTAGGGAAAATTCGGATACATTAATAAATTGACCAGACTTCCGAAACATTTAAATATCAGCTGCTCATGAAATATATATTGGTTAAACTCAATTTTTGCACAATCAATCTTCACTGTTTTACTTAACTACATTTTAAAAGTTCATATTGGTTATGTGAAGTACTTTTCTATCTGGAACATTTGTGACTTTCCATTGTTTAAGCTCCTGTATCTCTCACAGAATAATATAACATAAGAAAGAAATAAAAAAGACATCATTATAAGTTCTAAAAAATCTAAAATTATCTCCATTTCATAGAATTTTCCTCAACAATCTGAGACCGCATGACTAATAAAATAAATCACGGTGACGTATTAGTTACGTCAGGAGTTATACGCACCAGGTTACTAAAAGTTCTAATAAATCTAAAGTTTTCTCCATTTCATAGTAATTTTTCAACGATCTGAGACATCATATCTAATAAAATTGTAGTAAATACGATGACGTATTCGTTATGTAAGCAGTCATACGCACCAGGTTACAGAATTAAAGGATGATATGATAAACACTACAATCGAACTTCTATAACTTAACTCTTGGGGACCGAGAAAATTTGTTATAAAGAGATTCTTTTTGTGTGAGAATTTCGACTTTTGCCTTACAAAATAAATTTGTTATAGAGAAGAATTCGGGAAGTTTATTTTAACTTCTATAACTATTCGAACTTCTATAACTTAACTCTTGGGGACCGAGAAAATTTGTTATAAAGAGATTCTTTTTGTGTGAGAATTTCGACTTTTGCCTTACAAAATAAATTTGTTATAGAGAAGAATTCGGGAAGTTTATTTTAAAAAAGTTCGACCCAATTAACATAAAATTCCCGTTGTATATTAACTTCTCTCTAAAACCTAGTCAGAAGAGAAAACTTTAACTGACGTTTGATAGATGCCTTGGCATCCTTAGTCGTCACTTCCACAAGAACATCAACCTGGTCGTTACAAAATTGGACAATGACATTGATTTCTTTATAACAATCTCCAGATACTTTCGATACCGTGTAGCTTAAAACGGATTGTGACAACTGTCTTAACAGACAGAGCCAGGTATTCCATCATTTCATCGAGGAGAAAGTTTCCCAAAGTTTCACGGAAGAAAGTTTCAGAAGGACATTTGGAAAAGCTTATAACTGACGGACGAGGATGAAGCAATAGACTTTACGGTTATCCACGTTTTCAACTCCAGTTGGGATAATTTGAAAAGGCCGGAATGGACGTTGAACTAAATCGCAATTATTACAGAAAAAAAAACCCGAAGAGCCAGTACCTTTTAGGCTGCAAGCATTGGTGGAGGGAGGTAATAAGGAGGATGGGCCGATGATACCTCTACATACTACAGTCTATACATCATAAATTATCAGAAAAACCTCACTGAACGAGAATTTAAACTGGTAAGATCGCGCTATCCAAATCTTTCTACAAGGGAATACAAAAGTGACCCCTATGGAGGTGGTGACTGCAGAAGATATCATATATCAGAAGATAACGACACCGTCGCAAAATAAGAAAGGGGGTGCCTATTTAATAGAATACCCCTTCCAATCCAAGGTTGGATCCGAAGGTGAGAGCGCAATCGCAACCAATGTAGGTTTGGTATATCTTAAGGCCATCCGATTCCTCCCTCAACTCAAAAGGCAAGTCGTTGGCTAGGTGCAGTCTTCAAAAACATTTGCGACTTTGCCAGTAACCTGAGGACACTTTTTTCTATAGAAAAAAGAATCCTCAGTAACTTGAGGACAATTTTTCTATAGACAAAAATTCCTTAGTAACCTGAGGAGACTTTTTTTATAGAAAAATTCCTCAACGGCCTGAGGACGCTTTTTTGAAAAAAGCTCAGTGGACTGAGGACATTGTTTTCTATAATATGAGCACACGTTTTTATAAGAAAAAATCCCTCAGTAACATGAGGTCACTTTTTTCTATAGAAAAAATCCTAGGTAAACCAAAGTCAATTTTGTTTATAGAAAAAAAATCCTCAGTAACTAGAGGACACGTTTTTCTATAGAAAAAAATCTTCAATAACATGAGGACACTTTTTTCTATAGAAAAAACTCTACAGTAACCTGAGGACATTTCATTCTATAGAACAAATCCTCATTATTCTGAGGACTCTTCTTTCTATAGAAAAGATTTCCTCAGTTGCCAGGACACTTTTTATAGAAAATAATTCCAAGGCAGCTAAGGACACTTTTTTGATAGAAAACTCCTCAGTGTACTGAGGATATTTTTTGGAAACATTCCTTCAATAACCTTAGGAAACTTTTTATAGAAAAAATGAATTAGCAGCCTGATTACACATTTTTGATAGAAAAAAATTCTCAATGGACTGAGGAAATTGTACAAGGTATAGAAGGTTGTCTGCCTATGGAACGTTAAGAAAGCCTTCTTTATATAAAAAAACCTTCGGAAGGTTTGGACGGTCTTAAGTCTATAGAAACCTTTGGAAGGTCTTGTGTTCATAGAAGACTCATGGAAAGTCTACTGACAATAGAAGATCCTGAGAATTGCATCCTACTATAGAACGTAAAGAAAGTCTTCTTTCTATAAAAACACCTTAGGAAGGTCTGGACAGCCTATAGTATATAAAAACCTTTGGAAGGTCTTGTGTTCATAGAAGACTTTTGGGAGGTCTATTGGCAATAGAAGATCCTGAGAACTGCTTCCTACTTCAGGAGGCCTTTATAAATTTTTCTGCCAGTATAAGATGTTTAGAAAGCCTTCTATCTTAAAACGATTTTCTGAAGAACTGCTGTTTTCAGAGAACCTTTAGAGGCTCTGTAAAGTCTTCTGTTTATAAAAGCCCGTTGGAAAGTATTTTGTCAATAGAAAGCCTTGAGAAGTTCTTGTTCCTTCAGAAGACCTTTATAATGTCAGCGGCCTGCAGACGACGTTCAGAAAGCCTTCCGTCTATAAATTGCTTTCAGAAGATCTTCTTTCTACAGAGGACCTATTGAAGCCTTCCGTCTATAGAATACCCTAGAACGTCTTTTGTCAACAGAATTCTGCCTATATATAGAAGTGTTGTTTGTCTTTGTCTCAACCATTTGAAGGTTAGAAATTACTGCGATTAGATACCCGGAATGTATCCACTCTGAATAAAACTACCGTAGTCTTGGAAAAAGAGATCCTTGCAAAAAGGAATCTTGTGTAAAAGAAACATAATTATTACCAAATTACTGCCTGAACCAAATCGAGTACTTCCGTTGAGAGTTACCGTGCTCTGCAGTCGTTTTAGTCCTAAAAAAATATTTAATTTCTTGGCATACCCATTGACATGGTTCAAAAAGCAAAACAAAATCGCAACCAATTACGGAATAACCTCCACTGCTGTTTTCGTTTGTACATTTTTCATGTTTTTGTTAACTAAATGCAACAGATTCCCGTTCGCGTATGTGTTGGCATGTGAACATCATGACTGGCTAGCTGGATGGGTCATGTCCAATTTGATTGTTAGCGAAATATGAATTTGAAAAATGCATACAGGATAAAGAGAATATGAACTGTGTGTGAATGTTTTTTTTTTCGTTCGTTGTTATCCTGGCGAATATTAACACGGCTAAATTCCAAAGTAAGAATCAAACATCATTGCAAAATGGAAATGAAAACAAAAAAAAACGATTACATACAAGGTCCACCAAATTCCAAAGATGTGGAAATAGCCACGGCATCAAAGATAAAACAACAACAAAAAACCGGGCACGCTTGCAGTACTCGCTGAAGACATGGAATCCCATGACCATAGAATCTGAGCTTTAACAACAATCAGTTCATGTTGTACAAATTCCATTCCAGTGCAATATGAACAAAATTTCCAGCATACCACAATGGTGGGAAATGATGATGACTCGCGATGACTGACGATGAGAATGGCCTGTGATGATGGTCCATGTTGAATCAACTCATATGAATGAAGAACTACAGATATTTGCTTATGAGTCTCCGATTCCAGGCTGCAGCCATTTTCCTTGTTGTTGTTCGTATTAAAGCCACCATGACGAACTGTCAGTTTTTGGCACACAAAAGTCAATTCGAATTTGCTCTTGTTCCCTTGAAACACACACACAGGCATACACCGTTTTTATAGACAAATGATCTCCTGCAAACAGATATCCATTCAACCACTCATCTACAGTTCACATCTCCAACAACAAGGACATGGTCCTTTTTTCCATATTGTGGACGGAAATGAAAAACATCTGTATTATTGTTAGTTAAAATATGTGAATGTAGGAGTTTTGTATGTGTGTATGGAATTTCTGTAAGTGCACACATGTATAAATGTGTGTAGGTATATGAGTGTGCGGATTTATACATCTTTCAGCTCTCAATTCATGTTTCCTGTTATATTGCTTTTTATTCATTTTTTGCTTGCATGCTTTTCTTTGCTCCATGTTTGTGTGTGTCTGTTTCCATGAGTGACTTCCGGTTTTGTTGGTGAAAACCATATTGTTGTTGATGATGATGTTTATTTCCGTTTTGTCTATTGAAACACCTCAATTTGTAGGGTTATAAAATTGTAATACATAATTTATGTTTCAGTGGATTTTTATAGAATAAACTCACTAAAAGTTCTGGTGAAAATGTATGCATAGTGGCGTATTCATACCGTCAGCAGTCATACGCTATAGGGGACTGCATTGAATATTTAAGTATATATCGACACCTCCAAATAATAGTATGCTAAGTCTAAAAAGTGAGTTTTGCAGGAGAAGCTCTCAAAGTTTGGAAATTTTTTTGAACTTCAGTACTATGCTAAGTCAATATTTTTTTATAACTTCTGTTCGGATTGACCGATCATTACCAAAATTAGACAGAATTTAAGTTAAAGGACGTTCGACACCTCCAAATAATAGTTTGCTAATTCTGAAAAGCGAGTTTTGCAGGACAAGCTCTAAAAGTTTGGAAATTTCTTTGACCTTCAGTACTATGCTAAGTAAATATTTGTTTATAACTTCTGTTCGGATTGTCCGATCATTACCATAATTTGACAGAATTTAAGTTAAAGGACGTTAAATATAAAAATGTAAAGAACTTGAAAACATGCTACGTCGACTTAGCATACCACTTCATTAGTGGGATATGTAGCCTCCAAGTAAAATCCGATTGCCTATAGCCACCTTTGCTTTATCAGTAAGCCCGCTATTTTCAAGAAGCGATACGTAGATAATCATTTCTTCTCAACAAATCGAGCTTGTTTCAAAAACTCATGGCATTCGTCTCTTGAAGACTCTGGATATAACTGTACGTGAATAAAAAAGCCGCACAAACTTCGTTGAAGTAAGTCATAGTATTATGATCAACATTCCTGGATTTATAGTCCTATGTCCAAAAAGAACGAAAATAAGTAAGAACGGCGTTATACCCTCTATCACGAGTTGTGTTGAAGTAAAATGGAACAATGCGTTTCATTTCCTTTATGAAGAAGACTGATACCATATCAAAACGTTGATTCACAACTACAAATTTCTGGCGGAAAGTTTTTAGACCCAAAGAAGCCTTAACCAAATTTCCGATATTTCGGTAAAACCTCCAAAATACCGAAAATCAAGAGATACGCTTCTATGGGGGATATAGAAACCCGAGGATCTATACTGATAATTCACTTCTGGAATATTTTATAACCCCATGGAAGACTAAATAACAAGTTTCAGTCTTTCGTTGGGTTATTGACGCCACAACCTTCATAACTACTAAAATCGGATGATACCGTTCTATGGGGGCTATATCGAAACGTGCACCTATACCAAAGACTTTCAGTCAAATAGGCTTTTTCCTCCAACAAAGACTAATACCAAATTTCAACCATTTCGGTGGGTTGCTGTGGCCACAACCTTCAAATTACCGAAAATCGGAAGGTACTGTTCTATAGGGGCTATATGAAGGCGTGAACCTATAGCGACTAATTTCTGGGAGAATGTGTTATACCTCCAACGAAGACTAATACCAAATTTCAGCCATTTCGGTGGGTTGCTGTGGCCACAACCTTCAAAACACCGAAAATCGGGAGGTTCGTTCTATGGGGGCTATATGAAGGCGTTGGCCTATATTGACAAAATTCTGGGAGAAAGTTGTATACCCCCAACGAAGAATAAGTACCAAATTTCAGCCATTTCGGTGCTAAATCCTTCAAAATGCCGAAAATCGGGTGGTACTGTTCTATGAGGGCTATATCAAAACGTGGACCAATATAGCCCATTTGCAATACCATACATCCTAGGAGTAATAGAGAATTCTATACCAAATTACAAAGCTCTATATTAAAAAGTGCGAGCTGTATCTTGATTTCAACAGACGGTTGGAAAGACGGACATGGTTATATCGACTTCAAATTTTACCTTGATCAAGAATATATATACTTTATAGGGTCTCCGATGAATATTTCAATGTGTTACAAACGGAATGACAAATTTAGTTATAACCACCATATTATGATGGAGAGTATAAAAAGCAATGTGAAGGTGGCATACATTCCAAACATTCCCGAAGAGAGCAATCATGATATTTTCATGGGACAATATTATTAATTAAGATCTGGATTACCAAAATATATGTCAGAGACAAACGTGACGAAAGAATATTTTTAGAACTACGACAAGAATAGAATCATAATACGTTGTCCAGAAGCTATGAGTATCTATTGAAGACCTTCCAGACAGAAAGCCTTCAAATGACCTCCTATTTACAAGGACTCTCTCAAGGTCCTCTAAAGACCTTCGCAAAGTTTTCTAATCGAAAGGAAGACCTTCAGAAGATACGCCGATGATCTTCTGACGGTCCCTCATAGAAAGTAGAATTTCTTATTATTTTCTACATATAGCAGACCTTTAAAGGGGTTTACAGCAGGCAGAAGATGATATTCGGAAGACAGCATGATTTCTAGTCGTCATCTCTACACCCAAAAGCTTCTATGATACCTAAGATATATTATAGATAAAAACCTTCTATAGCTATTTTTTAGCCAGAAGACCATCTGAAGGTATTCTTTACACTAAAGGGTGCGGTGACATTACTCCCAACGGACACAAATCCCAAAACGGTTTTGGGAGTTATGGCCGCCTTAGTTTGCGGACATATTTCCCAAAATTTTCGGAGCTATATCCGACCCCCCCTTAGCAGTCACAAGTCCCAATGGGAGTAATATCCGTTTTAAAATTTAAATGATTTTTATTTAAAAACAATTTTTATTTCAAATGTATAAGAAAATTCAAAAATAAATATAAACATAAATTTTTAATTTCTTTATATAATTTTTAATTGATTTAAAATTTCGAAGAACATTTTTTTACTTCCAAAGTTTTCTTTTAATTTTCTTCTGGAGAAAAAGGAATTTTTGTGGATTCCGTGGATTGATTTATTGTTCAAATAATTTCTCTTATTCGTCAAATAATTTGTCCACTGTGGTGTATAAGTTATAACAATACTTATACGCACTAGAAACTAAAGAAACCTGAAATAGGATTTTTGATTTTCGAAGAAAATTCAGTACAAAATAAGTATTAGGAAATACATATCGAACAATATTCCAAATTTGCCTTCAAACTTATTTTTAATGAAAAATTCAGCTTTCTGGAAAATATCAAGTATGAAAATATATATTAAATCGTGTGATTTTTTACAAAAATAGTTTGATTACTTAAGAAGAGTTTTTGTTAAAATTTGCAAATATTTTCCGAAAAAAAACTCCGCAGGCGAAAAAAATTTTGAAAAATCGCGCGATTTTTTACAAAATATTTTCACAATTTAAGAATATAAAAGGTTTTTGTAAAAATATTCAAAACTTTCTGAAAAACGAAAAGCGCCGCAGTCCAAAATTTTTTTTCGAAAAAATCGGGCGGATTTTTACAAACATATTTTCACAATTTAAGAAGATAAAAGGTTTTTGTAAATATATTCAAAACTTTCTGAAAAACGAAAAGCGCAGGAGTCGAAATTTTTTTTTTTCGAAAAAATCGCGCTGTTTTTTACAAAAATATTTTCAAAATTTAAGAAGATAACAAATTTTTGTAAAAGTATTCAAAACTTTCTGAAAAACTAACAGCGCCGCAGACGAAAATATTTTTGAAAAAATGGCCCGATTTTTACAAAAATATTTTCACAATTGAAGATGATAAAAATGATTTTAAAAGTATTCAAATACTTTCTGAAAAACGAAAATCGCGCGATTTTTTACTAAATATTTTCACAATTTAAGAAAATAAAAATGTAAATGTTTATAAATTAGCAAATACTTTCTGAAAACCGAATAGCGTCGTTATCATGTTTACAAAAGTCTTCGTCGAATAAAGTAGTATTGCAAAATTTCTCAGAACTGCTACTGACATTATTTCGGGCATAATTTTGTTTTTAAATAGTTTTATGATTTTTGTGGATACTTCGTCATTGGTTGGCACTTAGGCCTTCTAAAATGTATAATTCCGCTTACATTCTAAATTCTACTCTATAATTTATAACAATTTTTATAATTATAAATTTCAAAATTAAGCATAGAAAGAATTTTAGAATTAAGAAACAAATAGTTGGGAGTTAAGTCCGCGATTTTTTTGGGAATTATGTCCGGGCACCAGACCTTGTGAAGGTCTTTCTGGATAATGGAACTTCTTCTGCTATAGAAATAAAATCTTCTAAAGGCCACTAATGAAGTAAAACCTTCATTATGTCAGGTATTGAAAGAAGACCTTGCTAAGGTCTGGTCGAGTTGTATTCTATAGGAAGAATACCTTAGAAAAATCTTCTTTACACATGAGTTCATCTGAAGATCCTCTAGAAGATCTATGAGAGAAGGACGATTGGTACGCTATAACCATTAAGTTTCTTAAAGGTAAGCATCAGATTTTCTAAGGTCCGCTATAGACAGAAAACATTTTTGGAGTCATCAATAATCAGACAATTTTCTAAGCGCCTTGTCTAGAAGGTCTCAAAGGGTTTCTTTTAATGATCTTTTATGGAAAGAAGTCCGTCCAATAGTTGTTCTATACACAGACTAAATTTTGTATTCAAACGCTTTCAAAAAGTTACATCGGTTACACCCTTTGGGAGTTATCGTGCGCACCATTTTAGTGAATAATTGTTTACTTTTGTCATTTTTGGCAAATATTACAATCGCATATAAAGGATTCTATTTGAGTAAAAATAATCAGAGAGAATCACGGTTCAATTCACGGTCCTTCAGTCGAAAAATAACTTTCGAGTAGTATGTATTGGATTGATTTACTGTAAAAATAACCTATGTTCCATAGCACAGTGGCCAATTTCCCGAAAAAACATGTCCAAAACTCTAAAAATTAATGGAATTATTCATTATTATTAACCCTCATGTGGCTCATTAAAGTTGACTTATTGGTCCCTTCTCCTATTAAATGTGGTTTATCAAACCAAAATACTGTATGAGGGCTGCATGATAACTTTCTGGCCTAGGGAACACTGCGTGTTGCCAGTCGTCGTTTGACATTTTTATTGGAAACTTTGATAGTTAATGCAAGCTCGCCATGTTATATACCGTGAGATGGAGGCATTTTTGGGTATTTCTTACACCAACTAACATTTGATAATGCATGAACACTTGGGCGGCAAAAATGGGTTTTTCTTGTTAGCTCCAGCACAATTTGATAATCGTTAAAAAAGGCTCTTGTTCGATTGTTGCAAAGAAATTGTGACTTAATACGATCGCGGTGGCTAAACGACGATTATAAGATCGTTACAGATGACGAATCTTAGATCTATGCGTATGAACCCGAAACAATCGACCGTGGTGGTCTTTCAAGATGAGTCAAATCCAACGAAAGTTGTTCATGGAAGAAGCACTTCGAAACAAATGGTCGCCTTTTTCTTCGACTAAATTGACCATGCGGCGACTATACGGCTTGAGCACACCACAATTTGTTTGCCTGAAATCTTCGGGCAAATTTGAAAAAATGTAGGAAACAACGAGTCATTGTGAACCATGACAATGCTAGCTCTCACACATCGATTCAAACTAGCGCCTTATTGACGGGATTTGCAGGTGTCTCATTCGGAGTGCAAAAAGTGCTACAACAATTGGTTTGAGCGCATGCAGAGGTATATAAATAATGCTGGGGAGATACTTGATAAAAAATATAACTATTTCTGATGATAATTATTCGCGGTTTCAGAAACTTTTCTACTTCAGAAGTTTTCTTTCAAAGTTCTTCTGGAGAAAAAGAACTTTCGAATAATTTCTCTTATACTCCGGTTACACTTAACCGGATTAACCCAGTGGGTTTTTGTTTCAAATGTCATTTCCATAGCGCCAACGTCAAATAAATCCTCATGAAGTGTGTTAACCCGGCAAAAAACTCTAATGTAACCGTACTATTATTCGTCAAATAATTTGTCCGCTGTGGTGTATGAGTTATGAGAATACTTATACGCACTATAGTTAGATAAAAGTTGCTTGTATTGCTTAAAGAAATCTGAAATAGGATTTACCAGAAGCTGGATTTTTGCTCAATTGAAATTAAAAATGAAAAATATTTTTTCCGCTTTCCTTTTTCACTTGCAAAACATCATTAAAAAGGCATCATTTCAAAAACTGAGAAGCCAATTGATAATTCCCTTCGCCGGGATGAAATCATGATATTGGTAGCGATCAGTAAAATTTTGCAACGCTGTCAGTTCGTTTTGAAAAACATTACTAATAAATGAAGTTGAGCCATTGGGGGAATACTCCAACTCAAGCAATCAAAAAAGAAAAATATTTTTTATAATATTTTTAATTTTCATTTATTTTTTATACTTTCGTACAGGCAAAATGTGCCTTCGGTCCAAAATTTGGCTTTCATAATATTTTGTATAAGTTTAGATTATGTTCGAAGATAGGTTATTTCGGTCCATTCCTTCCAATACCTTCCCCACAAAAGTTCGAAATTGTTCGGAAAACGTGTGCGCACGATAACTTTTGTAGGGAGTAACCGATTTGGTCCATATTGTGCACATCGTGAAATTTCTACCAGACTGAGTTGAGGTTCCAATATGGACTCATTCGGTCCACTCCTTCGGGTACCTCCCACACAAAATTTCGGAAAAGTTCAGGTTTGCTCCTGAATCGCTTTGATTTTTGTTGTAACAACTTGTATTCATTGCCCCCCATGCGACGGTACATGTATCATCGGGGCCAGGTCCATACTTCCTGAGAAAATAATCTGAAAGTTGCAAAAAATACCTATGACACCGTATGTAGTGGTTGGAGCGAAAGATAACTCCCGAACGGATGTGCCGATTTGGTCTAAAATTAATTTTGACGATAAGCCATATCGGTCCACTCTTTCAGTTACCTTCCCCACAAAAGTTCAAAAATGTTCGGAGAAGTTGTGCGCAGAATAATTCTTGAAGGGAGTAACCGATTTGGTCCATACTTTACACATACTAATTTATCTACCAGATATAGATCAGGTTCGAATATGGACTATATTTGTCCTCTCCTTCGGGTACTTTCCACACAAAATTTCGGATATGTTCACTTTAAGACCTGCTCTCGAATCACCTTGTTTTTTGTTGAAGTAACTTGCATTCGCTTCCTCAATTACGAAGATACAAGTTTTTTTCCGGGCAAGCCCATACTTCTTGAGAAAACAGCCTGAAAGGTGTAAAAAATCCCCCTATGGCACCACATGGAGTGGCTGGAGAGCACGATAGCTCTCGAACTGGTTTTCGTCAAATTTTGCCCAAACATAGTGTCAGTTCGATGATGGGCAATACCGGTCCACAATTTCCAGAATTTCCCCCAATATTTAAAAATGTCACTAAAATGGTATGCACAGTTGCTCTTGAACGGTGCAATTCATTTGGTCCAAACTTTGGATCTCCTAAAATTTTGTCCAAATTTAGTCTAACTTCTAGATTTGTGTGCAGTTTAGGGTCTGCTCGAAGATCCTTTGGAAATGTATACCGATGCTGTTCGTTGTGGTTCTGCCTACAGAGATATTATGTTTTCAGTGGACAGGTTCATACTTCCTGGCATACTGGTTTAAATGTTATGCGATGACCCACTGAAATGACTAGTGGGCGCGATATCTGTCGAAATGATATGACTCCCTAAATAAGATCCACTTCCATAATGCACTATGTCGGTCCATTCCTTTAAGTACCTCCTCCGCAACACTTTTGAACTTTAATCCTAATCCACATTTTTGGTGGCAAATTCAAATCCTAAATACATTTGATCTGTCCGTAGATGAAAGTTTTAATTCACATAGGCTGAGGACATATATCTGCCGACTGATACTTTTTTACTTGTTCATTTAAAATTTTCATAGAAACAGAATTGAGCCCTTATATGTTGTTGAATCAGTGTTCATATGTACCACAATACAAATATGTATATCTTACAAAATAACCCTTTTCCTGGCTTTCTCATTGCATTTTATCTTTATTACTAGTATGCATTGTATTCACATTCGTACATACATACTTACATATGAATGTTGAACATAAATATACATATTTGTATACTTGTCTATATGTGTGGAACTATGAAGGAATATTTCATTTTCAATTTCACAAAAATTCTTTATATTTTTGGGTTGAAACATGTTTTACATGGAATTTTATTTTGTACCGAATTTCGAATGAATTCATTCGTTCATTCAACATTTTGTTATGCTGCTTCCTCTGGCTTGGTTGGTGGTGTACGGTGAAATCCTTTTGCTATATTATCTATAGATGGAAATGTATGGAGGTATGTTGGTACATATGTATGTATGTGTTTATACCTATTTTGTGCAGTGCATACAATATGAATTCATTCTGACTTTTGTGTTATGTCAGATGAAACATACCAAAAATTGTACAATCTGACTGATTCATATGAATGTTTTGGTCAGTTGTCCAGGGTAGGTGTGGTAGCAGGAGCATTGAGCGATAGTTAGATTAGCCCCAATGGGTTATGGTTACACATTTCGGTATGCTATGTTGAATGGACAGATGGATGGATGGATTCTTGGTTGGTTGGTCGACTGACTAGCAGTTGGATAACAACATCACTAGCAATCACAACAGTGATGTTGATGATAATGTTGTGGACTTTACAATTTTTTGTGGTGTGCTTTCTTTGGAAGTTTTATTTTTATATCAGTTACCAACTTTTCAATTGTGGTTGCCACGTTTTATTGAACTATATTCGTTAATTGCTGGTTTTAGTAAAAATTTGGTCGGTTTTATGTCCCTTTAGAACATAATATGTAACAATGTTATGGAATTAGTAGCTATCTAAAATGTTCTTAAATTAAAGTAAAGATAGGAAGCGTGTAAATTTCTACAATAATAAAAGAAGTGGGAAACCTGTGAATCGTGGTCATGTTACTTTTTGGGGCATTTTAGTTTTATCGTGATTACAGACAGAGCTAATATTCAATGTCAATCATTGCGAATGACCAACAAAGTCAAACACCCAAAAGGCTTTTTAAAATGTTCAGCTACTTACACACACAGCCATATTTATATTTTCCTGTGCCTATGTATGGAATGTTTAGCCAAAATTTCGTATACAAATGAATTTGCCTGCTACTGCATAAGCTGGCCTGCTCCTGTTCGGTGTGCATACCATAGATCCATTTACCATTTTTACATTTATGGTTAACATGAAGGTAATGAAGCAAATATTATACATTTTAGTTACCTACAGGAGACAGATAGAAATGCAAAAGGATACTGGATTTGGTTACGAATGGTATGTTGTATTTCTCCCCATACTGCAATTGTGGCTCATTCATTCGTTTTCCTACCTCACTCTGATGCCATTTAAGTTGCCATATGCTGAGCTAACTAAATGCCTTATCTACTGTGAGGAGCAGGAAGCCATGTAACATTTCAGGACGATGATGATGACAAATATTTTGGTAACAGTATTTTGGCTTAATAAACATTGTTACAGTCTCTGCTATTTTTGTGGTACACACATCCCATTTCCTAGAAACCTTTGCATTCCATATTTTCATGTACATATTTCTTCATTTGTTAGTTTGCCTCAATTCGTCACTGCTGCTCTTTCCTCCGTTCGAATCGAAATGAAATATTTGACATATCTGTTGAAATGGTTTTTTGTTTCTGTTGCAAAAATTATGACAAATTGTATTTGCTTTGGTCTTCCAAACATTTTATTGTTACTGTCCTCAGAGCAGGGCTATGCACACATACCATTGTTATAGATATCATTTTGGCATTGTCCAAAATTTAATTATGAAATTGTTTAACAAATGAAAGATGAATGCTAGTAGCTTTGATGTGGGAGGAGGGGTTACAATAAAGGATAAACACAACTGAACTGAGTGAAGTGAAGACATAAAAACAAACACATAAACCTATCCTGTTTCGTAGTTTATGTTGAGTGAAACTTCTGAATTTTTGGCATACATAATTAAAAGAGAGGTAACAGTGTTCTCTACAAGGAAAGGGTATATTAAGTGTAAACACCTTGAATTAATGTAGCTATAATTTTTATACCCTCTATCATAGTATGAAGGATACAAGATTTGCTCTTCGTTTGTTACGCATGAAAAATAATTTTGAGTAAAATTCTGAGTAGATATAGATGTGTCCATACATAAATTTTTTAAACAGGTCAGCAGTTAGATCCATTTCAACAAGTAAAAAAGTATCAGCCGGCTTAGCCGACAGAGATATACCCTCAGCCTATGTAATTTGAAACTTTCATCGACGTTCTTACGGTCTTTTCGAATGTATTTATGGTATTTTCAGAATTTGGTGGCCTTTTTTGGACATTTAAACTTGCCGACAAAAATGTGGATTAGGATTGAAGTTCAAAAGTGTTGCGGCGGAGGTACTTGAAGGAACGGACCGACAGCATTATGGAAGTGGATCTTATTTTGGGAATCATATCTTTTTGATAGATATCGCACCCACTAGTCATTTCATTGGGTCATCGTATAAATTTTGAATTTTTCCCTAAGGAGAGGATCGATAAGGGCCATTTTAAAAGTTAAACTAAATTTGGACAAAATATTAGGAGATCTAAAGATTGGACCAAATTGGTTGCCCCCTGCAAGGGATATCGTGCATACAATTTTAGTGACATTTTTTTAATAATGGGGGGGGGGGGGGGTGTTGGAAAGAACCCGAATTTGTGGACCGGTATTGCCCATCTGTGAACTGAAAGTTTTTTGGACAAAATAGGACTTAGACCAAATTTTGGACCAAATCGGTTTGTTGACCGAAGTACGTGTTATTTGACATTTGATGTTCCCAATGGTCACAAAACTTCTGCTTCAAAAATTGTAAACATAGCTCCATGTCTTTTTTAATTAGTACAAATTTTCACTGTGCGTCGTACGATTTTCGATGTTGCGTTGTTTCGTGTTCGAGGCTACAATTTTATTTTGGAAAACTTGTGACAAAATCATAAAAAAATTCGAGTCTTAGCCATCTTCAATGCATAGTGACTAGCTGAGGCTAAGAAGTTTCGTTCTATGGATAACTCTGAGGAACAATATTTTACGTCCAACCCTATTTTCCAAGCTATTTGGACAGGTATTATTTAAATAATAAATGCATTTTATACAAAAGGAGAATATCTTTGGCCCAACAGTCGGGAAATTCAGTCTGCACAGTGCAACATCTGACAATGGTATGAGGCTAATATACTTTGCAGCTGCAAGAAACATGGTAGTTAGCAGTACCAGATTTAAGCATCGCGATATTCAAAAGGGCACCTTGCTGTCATCATATCAAAGAACAAAAAGAGATATAGAAGACATGCATCAAGCGTGTTGGATGTACGATCGTTCCGAGGTGCAAACATAGACTCGAACGACTACCTTGTTGCAGCAAATGTACGTACCAGATTAAACGTAGCAAACAAAGTGCGAACAGACACAACACGGAAGTTGGACATCGGTAAGATGCAATCACAACAGATAGCCACAGTATATTCCACTCAACTGCCCCAACTGCTTAATCAAAGCACTCCTCGTTCCGATAACATATCAGGACAATGGGAAAACATTGCCCACTCCATGCAAACAGCCGCAAAATCAGTACTTGGATACCAGCGACCTCCACCAAGGAATCCATGGTATGACCAGGAGTGTCGTGCTGCTACCGAAGAGAAAAAAGCGGCATATAGGGCGACTTTACAATCAGTAGCAACGAGTAAAGGAGAGAGGAGAAACGTCTTTTCCGCAGGAAAAGGGGAGAGATGGAAAAGCGGGAGTGTGAACAAATCGAGATGTACAGGAGACAGAATGAAGTCCGAAAATTCTACCAAAGAGTGAAATATCAAACTGATGGCTTTGGAACTGGCACATCCTCCTATAGATACCAGCAAGGTAATCTGGTAACTGATACAGATAGTGTGCTAAGGATATGGAAAGAGCATCTTTCCAAACTGTTGGTATCCAATAGCAGCGAAGTCGACGAAGATATTACAGATCCAATCCCAGAATATGGTATTGAATGTATACCACCCGGCCAAGATGAGGCAAAGACAGCAATAAATCGGCTGAAGAATAACAAGGCAGCAGGAGCAGTTGGTCTACCTGCCGAGCTGTTCAAAACCGTAGGCGACACGCTGATAAGGTGTATGCATCAGCTAGTTAACTTGATATGGCATATGGCAATAAGAAAGGAGACAAGACTTTATGCTCCAACTATAGGGGCATAAGTCTTCTCCCTATCGCCTACTAGATAGTGCCAGGGATATTGCTCGAACGACTAAAGCCCATGGTCAACCAATGCGGCTTTAGACCTGACAAGTCCACCATTGACAAGATATTGACCCTGCGGCAAATCCTGGGGAAGACCCAAGAGATGCAGATCGACACCTACTACCGCTACATTCAAAGGTATACCAAGAAATGTCTGAATCTGCTATCCCCGCAAAGCTCATTGGGTTTTGTAAAATGATTCTAGTTGACACAAGATCTTCAGTTAAAATAGGAAAGAACCTCTCCGAAGAGTTTTGTACCAAAAGAGGTTTCAGGCAAGGAGACAGCCTTTCGTGTGATCTTTTCAACATCCTGCTAGAAAAGGTTATACGAGAGGCAAACGTCAAAAGAATTGGCACAATCTACACCAATAGCCAAATGTTACTTGCTTATGCTGGTGATATAGACATCACGGAGCGATCAGAATTTTATAGGCCAACAGATGCTACTTTGGCTTAAGTAAGCAGTTTAAAAACAAAGCCACAACTCGTCAAACTAAAATATCGCTTTACAAAACACTGATACCGAAGCCTGGGTACTTGCGCAAGCAGATAAGGCAGTGCTTGGCGTGTTTGAGAGAAAAATTCTTCGAAAGATCTACGGGCCAATCTGCGTTGACGGTGAATATCGACGTCGTATGAATCACGAGCTATATCTGCTGTATAACAACATCAATATAGTTTGTAACGTGGTTTTCTCGTCGGCTGGGGTAAACTCAATCGCGTCCAGGGCCTCCATAAGGGCCCACTAAACCTTATGAAATGAGAAGACTTGTATTCTCCCTTTCCTGGGGTTTAATTCGTTTTTTATTGATTTAAAAAACTAATTTACAATCTACTCGGATTTAATACGATAAGAATATGTTCAATGGGTATGGACTACTATTCGAGCTGAGAAAGACTGGATGGGTGTTTGCGGCTGGGATCTCGTAGTGAATGGGTCGGCGTGACCAATTGGCTTGTCGGGTACGGTGATTGCTGGGCGGTTTTCTCTGGTGTTTCTGGTGTTGAAAGTGGTCGGGACGACGGTTGCCGATAATCGGGTGAGTGTCGTAGATAATCGGGATGACGGTTTGTTGATAATCAAGATGACGGTTTGTCGATAATCGGGATGACGGTGAGGATATAGTCGGGTTGACGGTAGATAATCGGGGTGACAGTTTGTTGTTAATCGGGTTGACGGTCTGTTGACAATCGGATTGAATATGGTGTTCGGGAATGCGATGGATGTCGGCTTCGGTGCTCGGCTGTTGATGTTCGTGAATACGATAGATGTCGGCTTCGGAGCTCGGCTGTTGATGTTCGGGAATACGATAGGTGTCGGCTTTGGAGCTCGGCTGTTGATGTTCATGAATACGATGGATGTCATCTTCGGAGCTCGGCTGTTGATGTTCGGGAATACGATGGGTGTCGGCTTCGGAGCTCGGCTGTGGATGTTCGTGAACACGATGGATGTCGTCATCGGCGTTCGGGAATACGATTCGGAGTTCGGGTGTTAGGCTAAGACTACGGTCTGATTGTACCACGTGCTACTTCTACTCAACTAGTGGAACAACTGACCCGAAGGCCCTATAGAACTGTAAACCCGAAGGTCCAGTGCACAGTCGAACTGTTAACCCGAAGGTTCAGTGCCCAATAGAACTGTAAACCCGGGGTCCAGTGAACAATCGAACTGTAAACCCGATGGTCCAGTGCACAGTCGAACTGCAAACCCGAAGGTTCAGTGTCCAATAGAACTGTAAACCCGAAGGTCCAGTGCACAGTCGAACGGTAAATCCGAAGGTTCCGTGCCCAATAGAACCGTAAACCCGAAAGTCCAGTGCACAGTCGAACTGTAAACCCGAAGGTTCAGTGCCCAAATGTAGCAGCCACCACAACTTAATGGGCGGCTCTCAAAAAGTTCTTCCCAACTCTGTAGCACCAAAGTGTACGTTGGCGGATTTAGAACTGCCTTTAGTCCCAACCCGTGTAGCTAACTCCCTGCAGTAGAAAGCTCGCCATTCTCAACCATTTCTGAAATACTTCAGTGACCCAAAGTATGAAGTAAATAAGAATTATTAGTCGTAAGCACTGACGGCGATCATTGTAAAGTTACACCGGAATGCACTTATCCTTTGCATTACTTGTTATCTCCGAAGCGGATGGGTAGTAATGATGTAGTGTATGTTGCCTATTAGATCTCTGGTTCCGTATAGTAAAGGTAGTTGTTGGTGAATTATGTACGTGAACATTTTGTCACGTTACAAGTTAAACGTATCGAAATGCAGCGATTGCTCGGTCTAGGCGAGCGATGATGAACCCCCTAAACTGGCGTATAAATTCCGGCCAAATGGCGGTGCAGGCAGAATTGGCAGGCCAAAGAATAGATGGCGCAAGCAAGTGGATGAAGAGATGACAAGGCGCGGTATTCCAGAAAGCGAAGCACAAAACAGAGAGAATTGGAGATCTTTTCTTAGTTCGGTCTATGGAACAAATGTTCTGTAATGGGCCAGCTAAGTAAGTAAAGTATACAAAGTTTATTTAGTTTGAATTGAATACGTTGCCTTTTATATTTTAATATAAATTTATATAATAATTCTTTAAAATATTACATTTTCAATTTTTTCCTAAAAATTAAAGTTTTCTTACACTGGTACCAATCTCCGAACTTTACATGGTTTGGGTATGGCTTTGCATGGTTAATTGGTTTTGCATCGTTTCACTTTGACTCGTGATTTTTTGGAACGTATCAACGACGCAAAGCGAGGTCATGTTGTATCAGTAATTTGACATTTAAGGTTCCCAATGGTCACATAACTGCTCCTTCCGTATTTAAAGGTGCCGCCCGATTGAAGACATTTCTAGATACATTTTCTGAACAAATTTAGACGTGGTCGAAAAACTTCTCCATCTAAAATTGGTTGTGTGGAATTGGTAGCAAAGGAAATTATTGCATTTTAGTTCATAGTATTAAAAGGTCAGCCTAACGAACTTAACGATTTTCTACTTGAAGTTCACATTGGAAGTTAACCTATCCCAACATTTCCCTTTTAGTATTTCTATGTAAATATTCGAAAAATCTTTGCTATCACTGATGTTCCTCCCAGGTACATTTTTGTGGAAAAGAATGATGTTGTAATGTCTCTATTGAAGGATGTTTATGTTTTTTTTACACAAAGGGTAAGCAATATGAAACTTCATTTTAAGAGCATGGTATTAAGGGAAAAAATTGCACTAAAGTTTCAATGCAAACAATCTTTGTAAACACAACACCTTTTAAGAAAACCACAGTATACGTTTATGTTGAGGAACAAGAAACGATCCACTGACGTAATTTGGTATTCATTTCAAATTATGGAAGAATCCCTTACAATATTTCATTCTTATGAAAAAAACTCTAGATAGAATTTTATTATGTAAAAAAATTGTTTTACCTGGAGTCGCAGTCGAGCTTTTTCACAACTAAATCCTACTCATGAGCAGTGATCCTCATACCAAATTTCAAGACTATATCTCCAGTCGCTCAACAATGGAAGTTCTCGATATAAATGCTAATCGGTTTTAGTTGTCGATAAAAAAAAGCTTTATTCCTCTTTATATGTATGTTTACAAATTAAAATATAAAATATTTTGAAAGTCTTATATCATTTTAATGGAAGTCGGGTGATACCAGGTGGCGTATTATTTTTATGTTCCTCTTATACACATAGAGTATACGTCGCATCATACTCGATTTTCTTATGAGGGCGAGTATTCGGGATGTTATAAATCCTATTCGAATGGGAGTAATAAATGAAACTAAAACAGCGGAAATGCTTGGTTTTGGGATCCGTTATTACAACAAAATCTGCAAAATTAAACTATTTTCCGAAATGCAATTTCTTGAATAGGATCGTTGTTTTTGTACGTAGAAGCTTGAAATGTATTTTAACGTTATGTATCAGATCTCGTCAAAAAACGAACTTCGAATTGCTTGTGGGTTTCGTCTTCGGGCATTTTTGGTGACGATTTATATATTGAAACAAGTAAAATAGTATCAGTCGGCTTTGCCGACAAAGATATACCCTCAGCCTATGTCTGGGGTCTTTTCAGAATTTGTGGCCCATTTTGGACATTTGAACTTGCCGACAAAAATGTTGATTAGGATTACAGTTGAAAAGTGTTGCGGAGGAGGTGCTTGAAGGAATGGACCGACATAGTCCATTATGGAAGTGGATCTTATGTAGGGAGTCATATCTTATCGATAGATGTCGCGCTGGCAAGTCATTTCAGTGGATCATCGTATAAATTTTGGACCAGTATGCCAGGAAGCATGGACTTGTCCACGGAAAACATAATATCGGTATACATTTACAAACGACCTTCGAATAGAGCCTTAACTGCATTTAGACACAAACGTTGTACTCAAGAAGAGGACCAATATGGGCCATTTTAGATGTTAAACAAATTTGGAAGAAATATTAGAAGATCCAAAGTTTGGAAAAAATTGGGTTGATCGGTTCGGGAGTTATCGTTCTCTCCAGCCACTACATATGGTGCCATAGGGGTTTTTTACAACAACATTTACAAACGATCTTCGAATAGAGCCTTAACTGCACTTAGGCACACACGTTGAACTTTTGTACCCTAAGAAGAGGACCTATATGGGCCATTTTAGATGTTAAATAAATTTGGACGAAATATTAGGAGATCCAAAGTTTGGCCACTACATATGGTGCCATAGGGGGTTTTAGCCCTTTCTGGCTATTTTTTTAAGAAGTATGGACTTGCCTCTGAAAAAATTTTACCGTCGTAATTGAGGCAGCAAAATCAAGTTGCTTCAACAAAACTCAAAGTGATTCGAGAGCAGGTCTTAAAGTCAACTTATCTGAAATTTTGTGTGGATGATACCCGAAAAAGTGGACAAATATAGTCCATATTGACACCTGATCTATATCTGGTAAATGTATTACGGTGTGTGAAGTATGACCAAATCGGTCACTCCCTTCAAGATTTATCGTGCCCAAATTTTTCCGAACAGTTTTGAACTTTATCTTCGAACTAAAACTAAGTTTGGAAAAAATATTACGACAGCCACATTTTGGACAGAATCGGCAAATCCGTTCGAGAATAATCTTGCGCTCCAACCACTACATACGGTGTCACAGGGACTTTTTGCATGTTTCAGTCTATTTTCTCATAAGTATGAGATTGCCCCTGATGAAACTTGTACCGTCGTTTGAAACGGATTTCGTCCAAACATACTTGGGGTCTAAAACCATTATTTCGATGAGGCACAGTTTGCCCGTATGAAAGTGTATATACCCTAGTTAGCATAAATGCTGAGGGTATAAAAATACACACATTCGTATATGCACCATAAAATATCGCTCATTTACTTATGAGTTATCTGTTTCCATTTTTTCTACGACTTCTACTTTTTTCTGTGTCAAATTTTCATGCTGATATCTCTAAAACCCGACGAGTTACAGCTCATTTACTATGAGATTTACATATTTCAACACAAATGATTTTGAGTTTTAAAAACACTTTAAATCGTGCTTAAACGTGTACAGAAATTTAGCACTGATATATGTCTAGCTGTTAGCAAAATATGGCCACAGTAGCTCTTTTAGTTTTTGTGTAATAATTTTTTAGGTTGGGAAGTCAAATTTCAATCGCCAACTTTTCTCTAACGTTTTTTTGAGATGTGCCACTCTTTCAATAAATGAGCGATATGTACAGTATATGTACAGCATTGTATTTCCAGACCAAACGTTACTACTCTGCCCTTCTTTGTTAACAATAAAATGAAGGATATTTTTGTTTGTAAAATAAATTGAATTGAAATAAAATAATAAAACGTTATTCTTTTATTTTATATTTTAATTAAAATGAAATATATATTGAGGGAAATATTCACTTTTCAGTTTTTATTGTTTGTGGAGCAAACGGTAGTACCAATGATTATATACTGGTTATACTTGTACGGTTAACAATGGACACCTGCTGTTGACCATGTTTTTACATGTGTTTTTATGTCACATGTGCATAAATGTATGTGTGCGTTCTGTTTGTGATGCCGCTCTGGGTTATTGTTTATAGTAGATGTGACAAACATTTCATGTATGTGTCAAGTTGTGACCAAGGACCTTTGATCAACGTCACCGTATTGAGGTACCAATTGTGTTCTAGTATTTGCAATGTCCACAACTTTGGTCTAGGCTTTATATGGCTCATACCAGCCAGTTGATAATTTAACTCCTCATTCAAGTTGAAAACTTTTCCCGCAATTTGAATGTGGGGTAAAGTATGGAACTGCCGAGGTAGAAAAGTTAAATGTGTGTATTCCGCCGATTAATACCTGTGCCCCGCGATATTCGCCTGACAAGAGGCCGCTGTTGGAAGGTAATAACCGGCTGGTCTTGGAGATTTTAATGAATGAGTTATAATATTCAACCCTAGAAATGTCCAACAGAGAGGCACAGCGTTGGTTGAGCAAATAGATAGTTCTGATTTTGGCACCATAAACGAAGGCCCACCCACCAGGATTAGATGAGACTGTCATAGTTCGCTCTAAAGTGCGGTGCACTATGTCGCGAGTTCATATTAACTGTGGCCAAAAATAGAAGGAGTTGTCGTAGGTGCATCAATTTTGGCACACTTACCTATTATTGACTTACAATCTTCAGGACAAAAATTTGGGTTGGTCGGTCCACGTTTTGATATAGCCCCCATAGAACCGTACCTCCCGATTTTCGGTATTTTGAATGTTTCAGACACAAAGACCAACCGAAAGTATTCAAATTTTGTGGTTAGTCTTCGGCAGAGGTATCAAACATTCCAACAGAGAATTGTGGGCCACGTTTCGATATAGCTCCCATATAACGGTACCTCCCGATTATCGGTATTTTAAAGATTTTAGCCTCATTATTACACCGAAATTGCTGAAATTTGGTATTTAGTCTTCGCAGGGGGCATTATACCTTCACTATGAAACTTGTCTGCATAGGTCCACGCCTTCATATAGCCCCCATAGGACGGTACCTCCCGATTTTCGGTATTTTGGAGGTTTTATCACACCGAAATGGCTGAAAATTGGTATTAAGTCTCCGTTGGGGGACTTATAACCTTCCACCAGAAATATGTCGGTATAGGTCCTCGTCGTTTCGATATAGCTCCCATATAACGGTACCTCCCGATTATCGGTATTTTAAAGATTTTAGCCTCATTATTACACCGAAATTGCTGAAATTTGGTATTTAGTCTTCGCAGGGGGCATTATACCTTCACTATGAAATTTGTCTGCATAGGTCCACGCCTTCATATAGCCCCCATAGGACGGTACCTCCCGATTTTCGGTATTTTGGAGGTTTTATCACACCGAAATGGCTGAAAATTGGTATTAAGTCTCCGTTGGGGGACTTATAACCTTCCACCAGAAATATGTCGGTATAGGTCCTCGTCTTCCTATAGCCCCCATGGAACCGTGCCTCCTCATTTTCGGTGTTTTGAGTGTTGTGGCCTCAATATCCACCCGATATGACTGAAATTTGGCCTTTAGCTTTCATATTGTTTGTCCTTATATAAGAGAAATTTCCTTTAAAAAATTTTTTGACCGATTAGTGGTCAAAAGAGGTAAATTTTTTGTAAAAAATCGAATTTTTATTTTCGCTGTTCACAATTTTTTTAAAAATTTATATTTTCAAAAATTCTCTCGTTTTAAAGCAAGACTATTAGGTACTTAATAAGCCCACAAAAATATATGATGATCGGTTCATTCGTTTTCGGGCTATAGCCAACACCGCAAAACGATTTGTTAAAAAAAGGGGTATCCTCTCAGTGAGGTGGTCGCTGAAAAAGAGATGTGACACATTCGTCTGCAAACCTCTGCAGCTGGGACCTTTATATATTTGAAGTACTCACTTTTTGCTACTCATACAGCAAAAAATATCGATATACACTTTTATACAATTTTTTTCCCACCCCACTCAATTTAAAATTTGCTTCAGAAAATTAATAAACTTAGAAATACATGTTTGGGTAAATGTAAACACCATATGATTAATATTTACATGCAAACAAAAGTGTAGCCAAGTTTATTACATCCCAAGAGAACTTAGGAACCATTTTTGCAGCGACCGTTACTTTTAAATTTTAAATATTAACGCATAATATAATTTATTAATTTTAGAAAAAAAAAAAAACACAAAAATACGCATTAACTAAAATTGTCGGATTTAAATCCTCATATAGCAAAAACTACTTCACGTATCAGTACCAAAATTCAGATTCTTCTTAATTAATATGTTTTCTATCACTCCCCATCAATAAATTTGTTCAACGAAGTATTTAGTTTTTACCATTTTTGGCCACGGTCGTGACACTGTGCGGCGTCACTTGGCAACCCGTCACTTCTCTTGGGGTCAGACCACCTCCTTAGCCTCATTCTATCTATAGACCACCGGAATTCATAACCTCTGACCACCGATTTGCTTAACCATGGAAAAGCAATTACCAAGGATTCAGAGAATGTGCCAACCAACGCTTCAGAGAACTGTCCAATCCCTCTGATGTTCTGTTAGCAGAGTGCAATTTCCGAAACAGCATCACTGCTGCAGCCGCTCGCTATATTCCTTCTGGTCGAATACATGAAATAAGACCTAATTTCCCAGCAGAGGCGACGGAATTAGCGAATGAACGCCCTGAGCTTAATCGTACGAACCCTAGCGACCCCAGAGTCAGAGAACTGACATTGGAATTCAATAGATTAGTGTTGAGCACATTTGGAAAAGTAGTTGCTTGGATGATATACGTAAAGCAACCAAAATCTTCATCTAACGAATAGGTACCCCCTCCCAGGTACGTCAGAAAAGATCTTCATGATCTAGGCAGGTTTGATAGATATTGATACAGTCGCCGAGTCATTAAGAGCTTATCGTATGAATGTCGTCCTCGGAGATTATCGTGCCTAGACAAACGAGAGTTTCTCTGCATATAGTTTTTACAGAATTCAACTTGTTCAAGGTGCGATATCTCTGCAACCGTTAATCAAAGAAAAAAATCTGAAAATATACTGGAATGTTTTGCTGCTGAGCAGCATCAACACAGCAAAAAATACAGGAATTCACCCACAATTCGACATATACGTTTTTACTTCTTGTCACTGTAAAGTTTCCTCTATAGGTTGACAAATTTATAGAACAATTAAAAGCAATCTAAAATATATTTCCAAACCTTATTTACATAACAGGATAACAGGAAAATCACACTTACCTGAAAAGAAAATGAAAAAAAAAAACAAATTTAATAAAATATATTAAGGTTCAGCGGAAGCACAGTGGTAAGTAAGACAAGCCCAAGTGAATAAAATGAATCTATATAAATAAAAATCAAATGTCGTTCGTTGGTAGTGGTATCAGTTGAGAACGGTTGGGCAGATTTGGATAATTCTATTTTTGAAATGTTCGTCATAACCCACCTTCGGTTTTTACGCCTAATTCGTTTCAATTTTTAATTTTAATCTTTTCTATAAAAACTACTAAACTGATTTTCCTGAATTTGTCATGGAATGTACAGGGATGTCCCCCGGTGAAAATAGGCTACATATTTTGTTGTATTTCGGAAGGTGTGGGGTACTTTCCCTATACCATATTTCTTTAGAAATGCTATATCTATATAAATAAAAATCAAATGTCGTTCTTTGGTAATAGCATTAGTTGAGAACGGCTGGACCGATTTGGAAATTTCTGTTTTTTTTTAATGTTCGTCATAACCCAACTTAGCGTTTTATGCAAAGAAAATTTGACCACACCCACTTTTTTCAATTTTAATATTTTCTACAAAACCTAATGAACTGATTTTCCTGATATTGCCAGGGATTGTACAGGGATGGCCCCGGTGAATATAGGCTACAATTTTCGTTTCGGAGGGGGCGGGGTACTTTCCTTTGCCATATTTTAAATACACTATATCTTTATGAATAAAAATCAAATGCTTCATAAATAGATGGAATGAAAATTTTACCACGCCCATTTTTTCAAATTTAAATATAATTTTTTTCTGCAAAAACTACTGAACCGATTTTCCTGAAACTGTCAGGGAATGTACAGGAATGTCCCCGAAAACAGCTTGCATATTTTATTGAATTAAAGAGGGGGCGGGGTACCTCCCCTATGCGATATATTTCAAAAACGCTATATTTGCAAAAATTACGCATGTATCGGTTCAAAAATTTACGGATTAATCTAAAATCTAGGTACTTCTTTGCGGCCTAAAGACCCGACCACGCCTTTTTTTTTAAATATGTTATATTTCCAATACTACTGAACCGCTTGCCATCAAATTTATAGCAAAAGCTCAATGTTTGTCGATGTTATATATATAAGCTATATCTATGTATAAGCCAAACTTATGATTATATCGGTTTCAGCATCAATTTTGGAAGGCAATGAGTTTGGAGCCAATATACCGGGCCAAGTCCACTTTTTTAAATATGTTATATCTTGAAAACTGATGACCACGCCCACTCTTTTCAATACATTATTTATCGAACGGATGAACCGATTTTGTCTAAAAGTTGGCTATCGCAATGTTTTGTCCAAACTTAGTTTAAGTTCGAAGAAAAAGTTCGAAAAAGTTCGGAAAATTTGTGCGCACGATAACTCTTGAACGGAAAAACAGACTTGGTCCATACTTTTTCTACCAAACATAGATGAGGTTCCAATACGGACTCAATCGGTCCACATCTTCGGGTACCTCCCACACATAATTTCGGAAAAGTTCAGTTTAGGACCTACTCTCTAATCGCTTTGATTTTTTTGCAACAACTTTTATTCACTGCCCCCATACGACGGTAAAAGTTGCAAAGAGCCCCTATGACATCGTGTGTAGTGGTTGGAGCGCAAGATAACTCTCGAACGGATCTGCAAAATTTGGCCTTCGTAATATTTTGTCCAAACATAGTTTAAATTCGAAGATAAGCCATATCGGTCCACTCCTTCGGGAACCTCCCCCACAAAAGTTGAAAAATGTTCGGAAAAATTGTACGCACGATAACTTTTGAAGGGAGTGACCGATGTAATCCATACTTTGCACATCCTAATATATCTACCAGATATAGATCAGCTTCGAATATGGGCTTTATTTGTCTCCTCCTTCTGGTACCTCTCACACAAAATTTCGTATAAGTTCACTTTAAGACCTGCTCTCGAATCACTTTGATTTGTTTTGAAGCGATTTGCATTCTCTACCTCCATTAGACGGTAAACGTTTTTTCAGGGTCGAGTCCGTATTTCTTGGGAAAACAGCCCGAAAGGCGGTCGGAGAGAACGATAACTCTCGAACTGTTCAACCGATTTGGTCCAACATTTGGTCTTCGTCATATTATATCCAAACTTAGTTTCATGGGGCAATACCGGTCCACAACTTCCGGTACTTCTCCCCAATATTTAAATGTCACTAAAATGCTAGGACGATATCACTTTAATGGGGCAACCAATTTGTTCCAAACTTTGGATCTCCTAATATTTTATCAAAATTTAGTTTAATTTTAAAAATGGCCCATATCGTTCCTCCCTAAGGGTACCTCCCCCACAAAAGTTCAACATTTGTGTCTTAGTGCAGTTAATTCCTAATCCACATTTTTCTCTGCAAGTTCAAATATCCAAAAAGGGCCACAAAATTCAGAACAGACCGTAGGTGAAAGTTTCACTTCACATTGGCTGAGGGTATATATCTGTCGGAAAAGCCGACTGACACTTTTTTACTTGTTTTTTATTCAATTTTTTTTGTTTTTTATTTCACTGTTCAGGAATGTTCCCTGGTCCAAAATGATATGTATTTTTAGACAAATTTCTTGGCCTATTTTTTATAATCGCTATATTTGGAAAACTTGTGAGTGCATCGGCTTGCAAATTAATTTTCGAAATAACGGTGGTTGCGCCCGCGATCAGCAAAACTATATATTTACAAATTTCCTTAAATGGTGAGGCTCAATGGTCCATCAGCCATGAAAAACTAAAACATATAAGTCTCAATAAGGGGGAGAATTCGACTTAACCATTTTTTTTAACTTTTATAATTAGATCGCTTTAGGATAAAGACAGGGGACATGGACTATAATACATCCTAAATAACATCAATGGACGAAAAAATCCGACAAAAATCTAAAATCTTAAAATTCTTCTCGATTTGGCAATGGACATAAGAAGTGACTTAGAAAATACCTATTTCTCAATTGTCAAGCATAAAGTCCATAAAAAGTTGTCATTAAAACTCATTACGACTCATTACGATATTCTAAACGGCCTGACTTGTGCTCACTGGACGTATCCAGCAGCCAGCTCATATCCAGCCCACATCGTCCAACGTCCCCGAGGCATCTGGGTTTTTATTAAAAACCCAAGACTCAAATAATAATAATTCTAAAAGGTCGTGTTATCACTTATCGATCCTGGAGATGGCTGAGCTTATCCCAGTCTCACATAAAACTATCCGTGATAATTTCATCAAACAAAATCACTGCAAATTTATTTATTCCCCCATAAATTTTTAATTGAAAAAAATTCTCACATATATGGACAAGAGAGAGGGATGAGTAGGAGTCAAAAGAAAGAAAAAAGAATCTGCAACAAATAACAAATACTTCATATCATTCCCATCCTTCAAACATGAACAACAATCGGCAGTTACAAATGAAGTTAATTAAGATTTTTCACATTTCACAAAAATGCTGAGCAGAAAAATAACAATGTTCACATATGGATGTTGTATTTCACCGAAATGCCAAACAATGTTTGATATGTGTGCATTTGTGTGAGTGAACGAACGAATATACATACATGCATAAATATTCTCGTACATTTTTTATTATTTTTTTCATGTTTGTTCTGGGAAGTATGCTTGTTCATTAACGTTATTATTATTATTATTGCAATTATTACGAAACAATGTTGTGTATTTTTTCGTTTTTGCACAGATTGACTCTCCCACACACACACATACAAACATAATACAAATAAAGCAAACAACCTTAACAGATTCAGTTGTAACAATAAACATTTATGAGGTTAATGAAAAATTCCTTTCATCCTTCGACCTTTCCTACCGATTTGTTCGCTTTTTCTCTTTCTCCCTTGGCGCGCATTTGTAACATTTTCACAATTTTATTAAAAGCCAAACCAAACAACAAAAAATCCCCACCAACTATGTAGAAGGAACAGTATTCAGGCTGGTTGGAAGTTGCTTAATATTGCAAAATTTTCACATTCCTGTTAACGACAGTAATGATGATCCTGTTGATGGTGGAGATTTATTTGCAATTTATTATGCTTCACTTATGTTTGTGAATTATGACAAGGATTCCGATTTATTGCGAAATGATTGAGAGGGACTTTTAGAAAAAAAATACAAGTATCAGTTGGCCGACAGAGATTCATCCTAAGCCTGTGTGAATTGAAACTTTCCTCTATCAAATCTAATACCGGCTACGTAGATTTTGTGGCCCTTTTTGAATATGACTTGCGGACAAAAATATATTTTGTCTGAAGCTCAAAAGTGTTGCGGAGCATGCACTTGAAGGAATGGACCGAAATAGACCATTTTGGAAGTGGATCGTATTTTGGGAGTCATTCCTTGCGATAGGTATTGTGCACATCAGTCATCGTATAACTTATAAGTTTTGGGCCACTATGTGAAGACAGAACGACAAGGAGTAGCATCGGTATAATTTTCCCACGGATCTTCGAACAGATCCAATACTACACTTTAACAAAAATGTTGAAATTTTGTGGGGAGGTACCCTAAGGAGAAGACCGATATCGACCATTTCTAAAGTAAAACTACATTTGGACAAAATATTAGGAGATCCTATGTTTGAACAGTTCGTTACATTTTTTAACTTTTAGGGGGTGGTACCAGAAGGTGCACACAGATAATGTCCATCTTCAAAATTAAACGTAATTAGGACAAAATATTACGAAGGCCTAATTTTGGGACGAATCGGCTGAGCCGTTCGAGAGTTTTCGTACGCATGGTGCCATAGGAGATCTTACAGCAGTCGTGCTATTTTGTCAGGAAGTATAAACTTGCCCCTGACAAAGCTTGATCCGTCGTAATTGGGGCAGCGAATACAAGTTGCTAAAACAAAAATCAAAACCATTCGACAGCAGGACCTAAACTGAACTTTTCAAAAATTTTGTGGGAGGTACCTGAAGGTGTGGACCATATTGGAACCTCAGCTATGTCTGGTAGAAGTTTTACGATGTGCAAAGTTTTGACAAACTCGATTACTCCCTTCAAGAATTATCGTGCGCACAAATTTTCCGAACATTTTCGAACTTTTGTGGGGGAGATATCGGAAGGAGTGGACCGATATGGCCCATCTTCGAACCTAAACTAAACTGAGTTTTAATTACAACTTTTTATGGACTTTATGCTTGACAATTCAAAAATAGATATATATATATAGATATCGCCGGAGCGCTTTTTAAATAAATCGCTATTCAAGTTGACATTTCAAGAGTTTGTTTAGGTTTATGCGATTTTGCTTGGAAACCGCAAGTCGTCTCAAAATGAGAATAAAGGAAATGTTGTAGCTATGAAAATTCTCTATAAGATTGGCCTTTACGGTATTTTCGTAGGTTTTACCATGTTTGAGATATTGAAGTTCAAATTGGGACAATGCACTGACTGTATCGCGCCCTTATAAGACAATGTCATGAAGGGTACGCCTTAACTAACTTTTAATGAAAACCGCTTACACAGGGAAATTTTTGTGAATTCTGATACAGCAATATTCACAGTTGAGAAAAATCCAAAAACAAGAAAAAATCGCTGTAGGGATTTTTAAATAAATCGCGGTCAAAATTCACATTTTTAGGTGTTTTTTAGGTTTTCGCGATTTTGCTTGGAAACCGCAAGTCCAATCGAAATGGAGCTAAAGAAAATGATGTAGCTGTGAAAATTCTCTACAGGATAGACGTTTATGATTTGTTCTCAGGCTGTACCATTTTTGAGATAAAGAAGCTCAGTTTACATTTTGAGGTTTTTTGTTAGGGTTTCGCGATTTTGCTTGAATACGGCAAGTTTTATCGGCATGGGACCTGAGAAAATCTTATAGCTGTGAAAATTCTCTACAAGACTGGCTTATGTAATTTTTCCTAGGTTGTACCATTTTTTTATATATGTAAGTTTAAGTTGGGAAATTGAAGTCATGACATTGTTTTATAAGGAGACGATACAGAGTTGAATTGAATTTGAATTGTCCCAATTTCAACTTCTATATCTCAAAAGTTGTAAAACCTACGAAAATATCATTAAGGTCAATCTTGTAGAGAATTTTGATAGCTACAACATTTCCTTTATTCCCATTTTGATACGACTTGCGGTTTCCAAGCAAAATCGTAAAAACCTAAACAAACCCAAAAAATGTCAACTTGAATCGCGATTTATTTAAAAAGCGCTCCGGCAATTTTTTTAGTTTTTTAATTTTTCTCATCTATGAACATTGTAGTTTCAGAATCCGCAAAAACTTCCCACGTTTAAGCACCTTCCATTTAAATTTGATTCAAGAGCACCGTGTGGTCCATTGTCAAACCGAGGAGGATTTTAAATTTATCAACAGATTTTGTCTGTAACCTTTCTTTTCTCTTACGGACTTAGTCGGATTTTTTGGTCCATTGATGCTGTTTAGGATTTATTATCGTCCGTGTCCCCTATTTTTATCCTAAAGCTATCTAATTATAAAAGGTAAAAAAGTGGTTAAGTCGAATTCTCCCGCTTATTGAGGCTTATATGTTTTAGATTTATCATGGCTGATGGACCGTTGAGCCTCACCATTTAAGGAAATTTGTTTCGTTGTCTCGAAAATTAATTTGCAAGCCGATGTACTCAAGTTGAGCAATATAGCGGCTATAAAACAATAGGCCCCAGAAATTCGTCTATAAATAAATATCATTTTGGACCACGGGGTATTCCTGAACATTTGCTGAAAATTACATGAAATTAGGTTCAGAAGTTTGGTCAAATAATGTAATGAAAAGAGTGGGCGTGGTCAACAGTTTTCAAGACATAACATATTTAAAAAGTGGACGTGGCCCGGTATTTTTGTCTGCAAATATGTTCCTAGGGTACACACAACCCCATTGCCTCCCAAAATTGATGCTGAAACCGATATAATCATAAGTTTGGCTTATAGATAAAGCGTTTAAAAGAAAAGCGTGTGAAAGGTACGCTCCTCCTTCATAAGATATACATAACAACGGCAAACAGCTGGTGTTGAAAATTTGATGGCAAGCGGTTCAGTAGTATTGGAGATGTAACATATTTAAAAAACAGGCTTGTCGGGTCTTTAGGCCCCACAGAAGTACCGTAATTTTAGATTAATCCCTAAATTTTTGAACCGCTACATGCGTAAATTTTTCAAATATAGGGGTTTTAAAAAAATATCCCATTACGGAAGGTACCCCGCCCACTGTGGAATTCAATAAAATATGTAGGCTGTTTTTGGGGACATCCCTGTACATTCCCTGACAATTTCAGAAAAATCGGTTAAGTAGTTGTTGCAGAAAGAATTTAATTTTAAAATTGAAAAAAGTTGGCGCGGTAAAATTTTCATTCCATAAAACTTAAGTTGGGTTATGATGGCATTTGATTTTTTATTCATAAAAATATATCGTCTTTTAAATAAGGCAAAGGAAAGTACCCTGCTTCTTCGAAATTCAAGAAAATATGCATCCAATTTTCACCTGGGGCCACCTCAGTATATTCCCTGAAAATTTCAGGAAAATCGGTTTAGTAGTTTTGCAAATGTTACATATTTTAAAAAGTGGGCGTGGTCAAGTCTTTGGCTCTTAAAAAAGTAGGTAAAGTTGGAGACACAACCACATTAATTAATTTCCAAACCGATACATTCGTAAGTATTGTAAATATAGCATATATAAAATAGGGTATAGGGGAATTACCCCGGCCCCTCCGAAACGAAAATTGTAGCCTATATTCACCGGGGCCATCCATGTACATTCAATTTCAGGAAAATTAGTTTAGTAGTTTTTGTAGAAAATAATAAAATTGAAAATTAAAAAAGTGGGCGTGGTCAAATTTTCTTTGCATAAAAACCTAAGAATTATCCAAATCGGCCCAGCCGTTCTTAACTGATGCCATTACCAAAAAACGACATTTAATTTTTATTTATACAGATATAGAATTTTTAAAGAAGTAGGGTATAGAGGAAGTATCCCACCCCTTCCGAAATTCAACAAAATATGTAGCCTATTTTCACCGGGGTCCATCCATGTACATTCCATTACAATTTCAGAAAAATCAGTTCAGTAGTTTTTGTAGAAAAGATTCAAATTGAAAATTAAAAAAGTGGTGCTCAAAAGTGGGAGTGGTCAAATTTTCTTTGCATAAAAACCTATGTTGGGTTATGACGACATTTGATTTTTTTTGATATTTTATAATTAATATTTTATAACCTTGTAAAAAACCTTGCTGTGGGTTTTATATTAAAAGTCTTATTTGAAAGACTCCCCCAACATTTAATCATGTTCATCAAATCTAAGCAAACATTAACTAATTCAAAAAAAAAAAAACATTTTGCTTTTGTTTCTATTTTGGTATTGCAAAAATACACTGCAGTTATGTTTCTCATCGTTTCTCTTGAAAAATGCATTCAATTGAAAATTATGCAAATTTTCCATTTTATGAACAAAAGTCATTGCAAGCAACAACAATCAGCGCAACGGCTGGCTATGTTGTGTTGCGATTGTAGCATAACCAAATTAAATTCCAAACATATTTGCCAAGTCATTTCGAATCATAATGAGTGAAAAATTTTAATAAATGAAATGCTAGAATGAAAGTCAGATATAATTATTAAAAATAATAACTTCATAAGATGGAAAATTGGAATGAGTGAAAACACTGAAAAAATTAGTTTATATATCTCATCAAAAATACTGCAGGGCGTAGCACTTTTGATTGTTGGAAAATAATACAAAATGAACACCAACCTGGGTCCAACTTTAACAACAGAAGAGAAGAGATCAGGTGCCACCACGAGCTAATTTGGTTTTGGTACAACTGACAATGGAATGGTGAATTCAGATCATATAGTCCTTTAAATCTGAAAAATTTATTATAGATACAAGCCCCGTTCTTCCTAAATGATATTCAATAAAAACTTGGGTTGAGCGTAGTGTAGGTAACCCTCCGCTATCAGAAGCAGCATACTATGAAAACCAAACGTTCTAATATTGACTATCCCCGCGAAAGGTTTAAGGTCCATAATCTGCCCTGGAATCTTCGAATTCGGGCAGATGTACTTGAAAAACGATGTACTAAAAAAGACGTCACAACAACATAAGGCTAGACACTATTATAACTGCCATGATGTCATGTTCGGGGTTTTTGCAGATTTTTAGTTAGTCGGAGGTTAAAACATCTGGTCTCCAGTTTGAACCGGATGAATGAAATACTTGCTACAATTCGGAAAAACGCTACATCAACATCAGTCTTATAACTTGCAACACCATCCTAAGGCATCTCAACAAGAAAACAAATAGATCACGTCGTAAAAGATGGTTTGACTCCAGTCACCCATATGAGGAATGGATGGGGGTAGCAGGCACTGCGGGACTCCAATATACTCGTAGTCGGTAATGCATCCCTTTTTCCATTTTTTTGTGCAATCATACTACAGTTCGGAATTGTGATCGGATCCCCGCGAAATTTTGGGTTCACATAGTTAAAGAAGCCAATTGATGGTTGGCGTACATCCCACTTTTCCATTTTTTTATTTGAGTTGTACTGACGACGCACTTAAATGCGTTTCAACAAAATTGACCTGTATTAATAAAGAGATTCAGAGCAAAAGCGCTAAGCTATTCCAATTTTAATATTTTTAATTTTACCAGTCAAAAGCTTATGGACATGGGCAGTGGTGTAGGGTATCACATAGTCGGTCCCGACGCGACTATAGTCTTGGCTCACTTGTTTAAACATATTAAAGCTTAGACCTGCACCGACACATTTCTGGGGGAAAGTTTTATACCCCAAATGAAGACTGACGACCTGTTTCTCTAAGACGATTCGAATTCAAATTCGATCGAATTACTACCAAACTAATATTGTTTTAGAAAAATTTAGTTGGATTGAAAACAAAAATGATTCAAATATTTCCAAACCCCAAGTTTGGTAGTAGTTCGAAAGAATTAGTATTCGAATCGTGTTAGTGAAACAGCCCATAAATACCAAATGTCAGCCATTTCGGAGGAATACTGAGGCCACAACCTTCAAAATACCGCAAATCGAGATGTATCGTTCTATGGTGGCTATATAAAGGCGTGGACCTATACTGACAACTTTCATAAGGAAAGTTTTTTTTATATCCCAAATGAAGACCAAAAACCAAATTATAGCCATTTCGGTGAATTTTTGAGGCCAAAGCCTTCAAAATACTGGAAATATGGAGGTACCGTTCCATGGGGGCTATATGAAGTCGTGGACCTATACCGACAAATTTCATATGAACATTTTTATATCCCAAATGAAGACCAAATACCAAATTTTAGCCTTTTCGGGGGAATATTGAGGTCACAACCATCAAAATACCGAAAATCGGGAGGTACCGTTCTATGGGGGCTATATGAAGGCGTGGGCCTATACCGACAAAATTCTAGGGAAAAGTTTTATACCCCTAACGAAGTCCAAGTACTAAGTTTCAGCAATTTCGGTGTGATAATGAAGCTAAAACCTTCTAATTACCCAAACACATAAATACGAATACGAATACGAGACGCCCCCGCAGTCTCCCAAACAACAACAAATGCAGCACTTAACACCACAAGTTGTTGTTCAACGACCCGGAAATGCATCTTTCCAGCAATTCAATTGCAACGGTCTCCGCAATAAAGTTAGCGAAATTGTAGATTTTATGAGACGGAAAAACATCATGGTCGCCGCGATCCAAGAAACAAAGCTCACAGCCACCTGTAGCTTGCGTTGTGATGGTTATACCGTTTTGCGGAAGGATCGCACAAGAAGCGGAGGAGGAGGACTTCCCTTCCTGATACACCAGTCTGTCCAGTACAGACCTATCTCGCTTGAGCTTGTCTCTAGTGACCCATACATGGAATGTATGGGGGTAGCAGTAAAGTGTTGTACTGCCGAGGTAGAACTGCTTAATGTGTACATACCGCTGATGAATAGCTGTGCCCGGCGTTATATGCCCGATATTAGTTCGCTTTTAGAGGGCAATAACCGTCTGGTGCTAGGGGACTTCAATGCTTATCACGAGCTTTGGCATTCCGTCCTCGGTAATGACCAGAGGGGTACAGCGCTGGCTGAGCAAATTGATAGCTCCACGTTTTGCACGGTGAATGAAGACGCTCCTACGAGGATTAGAGGAGACTGCAACAGCTCGCCAGATACCACGATTGTGTCACCAGGTCTGATAAATGACGTATCCGTCATTTTCCTTAGCTCAGACCACCTCCCTATCATCATCTCCGTAAACAGACAACCCGATTTCATGACCTCTGAGGTCCAAATGTAAATAAAAGAGAACCGCTAGATCAACGAGCCTATCAGGCAGGCTTGAATCGCATTCACACCAACATGGTTGCGTAAGCAGTACAAAGATACAGTGTGAATGCCGTACTTGGAAACCATCCCCCATCCATCGCAGCAGAAGAACGCCAGCTACCAAGGCAAACACGAGTGGTTTTAGCCCAGTTAAGGTCCGGACGATGCAGCCGCCTCAATTTGTATTGGGCCCGAATTGACGCCATGATACCCAACACCTGCCCAGCATGTGGATTGGGACCACACGATACACAGCATTTGTTTAGATGCCCAGCTAACCCCACTCACCTGTCTCCTGATTCATTATGGACGCAACCAGTCCAGGTTGCAGAATTCTTGAATCCGGATACAGAAGAACCTGATAATTGAAATAATACACGAACGAACACATTTGCGTTGCTACAACAACAACACCACAAATACCGAAAATCGGGTGGTACCGTTCTATGTGGGATATATCAAAACGTGGACCGATATATCCCATTTGCAATACCAAACATTCTAGGAGTAATAGAAACTTATATGCCAAATTACAAGGCTCTATCTTAAACAATGCGAGCTGTATCTTGATTTCAACAGACGAACGGACAAGAGGTCATGGTTATATCGACTTAGAATTTTAACCCGATCCAGAATACATATACTTTATAGGATCTCCGATGAATATTTCGATGTGTTACAAACGGAATGACAAATTTAAATTTATTATAGGTACGAGTATAAACAAGTTAAAGAGTTTTGACCAGGAAAAAACAATTCTGAACCACTGTGCGCCGATAAATAGTTGAGTCCTGTGTTAGTTTTTGGAGGACAATAACCGTCTGGTACTAGGTGACTTCAGTGTTCATTATAAGCTTTGGCATTCCGCCCTAGACAATGACCTGAGAAGTGCAGCGGTGTCCGAGCAAGATATCTTCATGATTTAATTCCCAGAAAATGTCATATGAATTCCGAGTCTCTCTCTCTGCTACACCTTCTCCAAAATACAATTATCATTCCCTAAAAATATTCATTCCGCTGTGCATCGTCACTGAAATAAAAGAACCCAACCTACAACATAGCAAGAACAACAAAAAACAAGGTATCAAAACAACAAAAATAATAGCCAAATCTGACTGCAGTTTGTCAGTCAATTACATTTAAAACCATATTCACAGATTTCATGTTGCGGTTTCATGCTGTTTCAACAGAATAACGCACTTGTAGAGACATATAAATGTGGACATTGGGATGTATCAACTGATTGTGGTGAATGCGTGGTAAAAGAAATTACATTTAAAAATTGTAGAATAATGTGTCAAAGTAAGGTGAACAAAGGCATGAATATATTTTTTTAATCTACAGGACCCCAATATATTTAAGGCTTTTTATATCTAGTGACTCCCTATAAATCCTCTAAGAGATCTTTCATTCTATCTACCTCTCTTGCAAATTGTTCTACATCTCCTATACATCCCAATAATCTCGATGCACAAACTTTCAACACTGCAATTGAATACAAACTGACGAAAAAATAGATTTCTCACTTTATTTTGTAGCATCAATGGATGGATGATGGGTTGGTTGGTTGTTTGGCACAAACAACATGGATGACAGACATCAACTATCCAACCATTCATCCAGCTAACCACACTGGGCTGCCTGGCTGGCAGGCTATTCAATCGTCAATAACAGCTACAGCAAAGGGAACAAATCGGCAGACAAGACCCTGCGAAAAAAACTTCAATGTTAGTATGTGGATATCTGATGTCTGCCGCCCTGTGTCTATTTTGGAATCAGACATACAAAAAAGCCCAACTAATTTTATTTCTATTTTTTGTTGCGAGCATTTTTTGCTTCGACTTTTTCCTATTAAGTTAAGCAAATTTGAATTGGATCAATTTACAGCAATTTCTGTCAAAGCCAATGTGAAGTAGTTTCTTTTTTGTATGTGTTTGCATTGTGGATTCGTCAGCTAGCCAAATGAAGATGCAAAGTGAAAAGGGAATAAACGAAAAAAACACTTACTAAAAATAGTAGAATTGAAGTAAATCTCGATAGAAGACGAGGATATGGGGATTACAAATCGTTTAGCAAGAATTGAGGGACATATTGCTAAAAGAAAGATGATTTCAATGAGATAAGAAGGAGGGTCCAACAATATATTATGAGATGTGGGTTAAATGCATTATACTATTCAATTCGTAGGTAATCGTGCTTATCAGTCATATGGACTTTTTCCCGAAGAAAAACTGCAACCTTTTAATAGGAGCAGCAAGGGCAGCAGTAGGAGGTCCAAATGTTGGACAAAGTTGGAAAATTCGTTCCAGATTTATCATACGCCCAAATCAGACAGACCGACAAATACATAAATAATCCAATGGCGGCAGGTTTTTCGACATCTGATTGACCCGGAACCACACTACATCAGCGTTCCGACAAGCGGCCGCCACCTTACTGTACATACATATGTTTGTATTTGTATAGATTTTCTGTTTTGCGAGCAGCATATCCTCGAATGAATGCACCTAATTTTTTGGTTGTAGCCAAACCGGAGGAATACCCAGAAAAAATTTTAATGTGATCGGATCGTCTCATCCACCACTTTCAAACTTAGATGAGATGCAATAGGTGCATCTCAGGTGTTGCTCTTGACTCATCCATGTGAGAAACTGCGACAAGGACTGTGTAGCTGCATGCTCCGAGAACACAGCCCCCAGTAGCTCATCATTAGACAGCGGAATTTTATGCGATCCCTATTTTTGGTCCGATTTATGTCAAATTTTGGGACTGGGAATATTTTCGGCTTCTGATTAAATTGCAATCGAAACATATGACATATGCAAAATGCATAAATGTTGCATATGCAAAAAATAATACTTGCATATGCAAAATTTATTCATTTTACATATTTTCTTATGCAACAAATATCTCAATAATAGGTATAAAAAATGTTTAGTTGTACAATTTTTCTGTTTAAACTTCTTTTCAATCGGGAGGTACTGTTCTATGGGACTATATAAAGACGTGAACCTATACCGACAAATTTCAAATGGAAGGTTTTATACCCCCAAGGAAGTCTTAATACCAAATTTCAGCCATTTCGGAGAAATATTGAGGCCACAACATTCAAAATACCGAAAATGGGGGGTACCGTTCTTTAGGGGCCTATATGAAGACGTGGACCTATACCGACAAATGGAAGGTTTTATACGCCCAAGGAAGTGCTAATACCAAATTTCAGCCATTTCGGAGAGATATTGAGGCAACAACCTTCAAAATACCGAAAATAGGGGGGTACCGTTCTATGGTGGCGATATGAAAATGTGGGCCTATACCGACAAATTTCAAATGGAAGGTTTTATGCCCCCAAGGAAGTCTTAATACCTAATTTCAGTCGGAGGGATATTGAGGCCACAACCATCAAAATACCGGAAGTGGGAAGGTACCGTTGTAGGGGGGCTATATGAAGATGTAGACCTATACCGACAAATTTCAAATCGACAGTTTTATACCCCCAAAGGAAGACTAAATACCAAATTTCAGCCATTTCGGAAAGAGATATTGAGGCCACAACCTTCAAAATACCGAAAATGGGGGGTACCGTTCTATGGGGGCTATATGAAGACGTGGACCTACACCGACAAATGGAAGGTTTTATACGCCCAAGGAAGTGTTAATACCAAATTTCTGCCATTTCGGAGAGATATTGAGGCCACAACCTTCAAAATACCGAAAATCGGGGGGTACCGAACTATGGTGGCTATATGAAGATGTGGGCCTATACCGACAAATTTCAAATGGAAAGTTTTATGCTCCCAAGGAAGTCTTAATACCAAATTTCAGCCATTTCGGAGGGATATTGAGGCCACAACCTTCAAAATATCGAAAATCGGGGGGGTACCGTTCTATGGTGGTTATATGAAGACGTGGACGTATACCGACAAATTTCAAATGGAAGGTTTTGTACCCCCAAGCAAGTCTTAATACCAAATTTCAGCCATTTTGGAGGGATATTGAGGCCACAACCTTCAAAATACCGAAAATCGGGGGGTACCGTTCTATGGGGGCTATATATTTTATACCCCCAACGAAGACTTAGTACCAAATTTTAGACATTTCTTGGGATACTTAGGCCACAAATCCTTGAATATGGTTTTGCATATGGTTTCGCATATGCTCATTTTATGCAGATATGTCAAAATATGCAAACATTTCTGAGCCTAGTTTCTTTTATTTTGTGATAAAACGAGTTTCTGTCTAATCAGATTTTCTCTACGACCATCCGAACCATATATGCATTTTAATAGGATTTCGCTATCTACTCATCACCATCAGAACAAGAGACTTTCCCGCAGTCCCCCAACAGCAACCGCTCAGGCAATGCTTAAGACCTGTCGGTGCTGTTTAAATTCCAGGAAATTCATCAAGTTAGCAATTTAATTGCAAAAGTTTCCGAGGTAAGATGGAGGAAGTAGTGGACTTAATGAGTCAGAAGAATATCATGGTCGCGGCAGGAAAACAAGCTTAACAACAACTGCAGCTTACAGCGTTGTGATGGTTGCAACGTACTGAGGAAGGGGAAATTAGCTTTCCTGTTGCACATATCTCGATTGAGTGTGGCTCTAATAACCCGTATGGTAACAGTCAGCTGTGGAACGGCGGAGATTAATAGATGCACACCAGGCTATAGGTAACAACCGACTAGTATTAAGGGAGTTGTGGCATTCTGTCCTTGGAAATAACTAGGGGGTTTAGCGCTGGCAATTAGGACACCCCCTAAGAATTAGCTATAACCATGACGTCAGCTGAAATCCCGTAGTTTCTCTTGGGTCAGACCTTTTCCTTCCAACAGCAGACAGCTTAACGTATACATGCCGCAGATTAATAGATGCATTTCAGGCTATAGGGACTTTCATGCCAATCATGAGTTTCGCCTTTCTGTCCTTGGTAAAGACTAGGGGGGTTTAACGCTGGTAGATTGATAATCTAAGTTTAGCACGCTCAATTAGGACACCCCCATAAGAATTATCTATAACCATGACGTCAGCTGACAACCCGTAGTTTCTCTTGGGTAAGACCATTTCCTTCTATCAGCAGACAGACCGACCTTATAACCTCCTAACGCCCCACTTTCATCATTCATGTGAAAGCTAATTGGTTTAATTTCCGAGACCAATTCAAAAACTGTCTAACTCTTCTGATGTTCGGAAAGGACGTTCCGTGACATCATAACTGCTGCAGCCGGTCTCTATATACCTGTTGCTCGAATACCCGAAGTGAGGTCAAATTTCTAAGCAGAGGCGGCGGGACTGGCTAATAAGTGTGATAAGCTTCGTCGGGTCAACCCTAGTGACCTTCGAGTTTGAGAGCTGGCAATGGAAGTTAATAGGTTGGTCGTTGATCACAACCGGATCAAATGGCTAGATCATCTGAAGTGTTGCAACCTATGAGCCGGCATTAGTGAATTGTGGGCAATGGATAAATTACTCTCGAACCCTGGAGATAAGGAAGATATGACGTGAGTCACGTTTGGAACCTTACGCTGACAGATGCTAGTTATTTTATGGATAATTTGTCGAGCACCCTGGGAGTGACAGGGCGAAAAGCAAAATACTACTACGCATTAAAGGAGTCACCCATTAGGAACGCTAAATCATCCAAAGCATTAGGCCCTGACATAATATTCATGGCAATGCTGAAACAGCTGAATGAGTTGGAAGTTTACTACCTTACTAAAGTTCTCAACATGTCGCTA